>NC_140946.1:147074667-147399667 GCF_014529385.1 Adiantum capillus-veneris
ATTGAGAGGTCAGGGAAACAAGGTTGAGAGGGGAGTGAGTGAATGATGACTGTCAGCAAACATTCACCCCTTCCTTCGGTAGATCATATCGTTTGAAATGTGCTCCTCACCCTTTGAAACCAGTTGTTCCAGTCGGTAATAGGTGAGGATTTTTTCCATTAGTTTTCTATTACCTTAGGTGCCTCATCGAGTTGCAAGGGTGGTAAGGTACTCTCCCAGGATCGAACTTGAAGTGGTTCATTAGGTGATTCTTGAACACTGGGAGGTGTGGATTCCTTTGTAGCTTTATGGAGGTCCACTATTGTAGGTGGAGGTTGTGGAGAAGCTTTTACCTCTATGGATGTATTACATGAGGAGCTAGAAGATTCATGGGACTCCCCTCTTCCTGAGCTAGGTGGAACAAATCGTTCTTTCTTCGGTACCCAAACTAGCTCTGGAGCGGGTGTGTAGCATTCTGTGATTTTTTTCTTTCCTCGATCGTCGCTTCGTTTTGGAGCTACGAGATTGGGCTCACATGGGTCAGGTGACAGGTAAGAACACAATCTACGTTTTGGCACCCAAATTTGATCATTTCCTCGATAGTAGCCTTGGGCTTCCAATAATCATTTAGGGATCCATCGCAACATTTTCTTATTTTTTTTGGAGCGAGTGGTACGTTTCTTACAAGGCTTCTGTTTTTTAGTACTAGATATGGTCGCTAAAGAAGCTTTAGGGACCCACTTGTATGTTTTTCTTGTTAGATGAGGATGAGTCTTGTCAGAAGTTATAAACATTGCTTGTAGCATATTTAAGGGTACAGGCATTTCATCCCCCTCAGGTGTTAACTTGGTCATCCCCCTATTCCCCCAAGTGTCTATGGTTGCTGCTAGGTGGACCCAATCCACATTGTCCGACTCAGTCATCCCAGGTAGTACATCCATATAAGGAGAATATTCCCCAACATTGTTGAAGATGATGAAACAGGAAACAGAAGGAAGACAGCAACTCAGAGTAGGAAGAAGATGGAGAAGGAGAAGACACAGAGCTTGTGTACGAGATCTCTGTAGTCTCTCTCTCTGTATTGGAATAATAATTGTACAAACTCAGAGCTACAAAGCTTATATGAAACCCTAAGAGATAAGGTGTCCTTTCACACCGGATGTCCAGGGGGAAAAACCCAGTGGGAGAAAAGTGCCCCTGGTGAAGCGCGTATACACACTAACACTACTACATGTCTACAAATCCCCCCTGTAGTGATAGTGTGAATCCGTACAAGGTAGCAGATCATCATGTGTATGAGAGTAAGCCCAAAGCTTTTCGGAAAGCTTCAAACTTTTCTCGTGATAACGCCTTCGTAAATAGATATGCAATGTTATCCTGTGTAGGACAGTAAGTTAGTGTGATCTCCCCTGCATGTAGCCTTTCCCTGACATAGTGGTAGTGAACCTCTATGTGCTTTGTTCTTGCATGAAATACTGGATTCCTTGCAACTGCCATAGCACTCTGACTGTCAGTGAAAATGGTAGTGGGTGCCTGCTGACACTCACAAAGATCTGCCAATAACCTGCGTATCCATACACAATCAACTGTTGCCGTGAAAGCTGCCCTGTACTCAGCTTCACAAGTTGATGTTACCACTGTGGGTTGCTTCTTGCTTAGCCAAGATATACATGCATTTCCCAAGAAAAAACAATTGCCACTTGTGGAATGTCGTGTGTCAAAATCACCAGCCCAATCTGAATCGCTGTAACCAAGAAGCTGCATAGAATTGTGCTTTCCATACATATCCCCCCTTGGAAAGAACATGGCAAGATTAGGGGTACCTGAAAGGTAACGAAGTATGCGCTTCACAGCCTGCCAATGATGCATACCTGGGCTGTGCATAAATCTGCTTGCTTGTGAAACCCCAAATTGAATGTCTGGACGAGTGTTGCCTGCCAAATATATCAAGCAACCAACCGCTGCTGCATAAGTATGTACATCAAAAGGTTCTCCAGCATCGTGCATGCTCAACTTTGATCCAGTTTCTACGGGTGTAGAGATTGGCTTACAATTTTGCATACCAAATTTGTCCAAAATTTTATGCAAATATTTTGCCTGCAACATGTATATGCCATCTTCTGATTGCACAAACTGAATACCCAAGTAATAATGTAGCAAACCAAGATCAGACATCTCAAAGGTTTTTCTCAAAGCATCTTTAAACGCTTCAATTTCATTTGCACTATTGCCTGTAAGAAGCATATCATCCACATAAAGTGTTAGCATAATGAGAACTCCATCTCTCTTTTTGACATACAAAGTACTTTCTGTTGGACTATTCTGAAATCCCTGGCCAATCAAATAAGTATGTATCTTCTCATACCATGCTCTTGGAGCCTGTTTGAGACCATACAAAGCTTTACGCAATCTACATACCTTTTGCTCTTGACCTTTTACAACAAAACCACTTGGTTGACTTACATAAACTTCTTCCTGCAAATCACCATTCAAAAAAGCAGTTTTGATATCCAACTGATGCACTTTCCAACCATGATGAGCAGCAATTGCAACTAGTGATCTAACTGTGGACGCACGAGAAGTAGGAGCAAAGGTTTCATCATAATCTATGCCTTTCTGTTGCGCATAGCCTTTTGCCACAAGCCTTGCTTTGTACCTGTCAACAGTACCATCTTGTTTCCTTTTTACCTTAAAAACCCACTTTGTACCAATAGGCTTTTTACCTGTAGGCAAGTCCACTAGATCCCATGTATGATTCTTATGAATAGAATCAATTTCTTGCTGCATAGCATCTTTCCACTGAACACACTCTAAAGCTTGTTCAAATGAATCAGGCTCATCTGCATCACAAAGAGTGCTAAAGCAAGCCAAATCTACTTGCTCTCTGCCAAAAGTAGTACCAGCACGTGTTTTTCGTGGCAACGGTGCATCCAACTTGCTATCCTGCAAAGTTTTCTGAACCCATTTAGGCAAGGTTCTTTCTTCCCTGAGAACTTCTTGCTCTTCACGCACAATTTCCTCTACATCATGAGGTGTCACATGCTGATCAAAAGATTGATCAAGATTATCAACCTGTTGTGATTCTTGATTCTCCACAAAAGAAGGAAGCAAACTTTCAAATACATCATGTGTCTGCATATGAGGTACATCAAAAGCAACCATAGGTTGAGCAGTAGTTTCTGCAAAAATTACATCACGACTTTCAAAAATCTTGTTTGTAGCAGGATTGTAAAGTCTATAACCTTTACTTCCACTACTGTACCCCACAAATATACATTTGATTGCCTTATCATCAAGCTTCCCACGTAACTGCTGAGGGATGTGAGCATAAGCAAGACAACCAAAAACACGAAGATAACTGACTGAAGGTTTTCTATCATACCAAGCTTCATATGCAGTAATGGTCTTCAAGGCACGAGTAGGACACCTGTTCAAAACATGTGCTGCACAAGCAACTGCCTCCATCCATAGCTTATGAGGCAAACTCTTAGCCTTGAGCATACATCTAGCTGTCTCCATTAAAGACCTGTTCTTCCTTTCTGCAACACCATTCTGTTGTGGTGTGTATGGCATAGTGCATTGGTGTTTAATGCCTTTCTTTCCCAAAAAATCCTTAAATGCACCTGACATGTATTCACCTCCTCGATCGGTACGAAGAGTCTGTACTTTGCAACCTGTTTCATTTTCAACCATGGCGACATAATGTTGAAAAACTGCAAACACATCTGACTTTGCTTTGAGTGGATACACCCAACAAAACCTGGAAAAGTCATCAATGAAGGTCACAAAATAAAGGCTGTTTCCTATAGATGGCGTCCTCATAGGACCACATACATCACTGTGTACAAGCTGCAACTTTCGTGTCGCTCTAACTGAACCATCCTGCGAAAATGCAAATCTGTGCATCTTTCCAAGAACGCAACCTTCACATACATGTCTTGGTGGCATCTCCAATAAGGACAAATCATGCACCATATTATGACGTTGTAAAGTCATCAAACTGCCATAACTAACATGCCCAAATCTAGCATGCCACAACTCAGCATCCTGCATGGCCTGAGTCTTTGTTTCTGCAATACATACCTGAATCTGCTTTTCATAACGATCTAGCACAAATAGTCCATTTTCCAGCGTACCTGTAGTGATAAGAGAATAACCATTCTCTCGATCTCGTACAACACATCTGTCATCCTCAAAAATGACCCGAAGACCATTTTTTGCAAGAGAGGATACAGACAACAAATTCTTCTTGATCCCTGGAACATATAAGACATCTGGCAAGCATAAATCTGAACCATCTGAAATGGTAATCAAAATCTTACCAACGCCTTTGATTGGATAAGAAGCATTATTTGCACATGTCACCTTCTTTCCTGCTGGAGCTGCATCCAATGAACAAAACAAATCCTTCCTTGAAGTAATATGCCTGGATGCACCACTATCAAAGTACCAAATCATTTGTGTCTTGTCAACACTGTAAGCAGAAAAATTTGAACATACTACAAAAGCATAAGAATCCTGCACAAAGTTTGCAGACTCTTCTTTAGCTGTAGAAGAATCACCAGAAGCTGAAACAACCAAACTTGACTCTTTCTTCTTTTCTTTAGCAATTCGCTTTTTACACTCACTAATGTAGTGACCAGGTTTCTTGCAGTAGTGACATTTACCTTTCTTCTTAGACTTGTCGGAATCACCTTTAGACTTCTCTGAAGATTGTCCTGCACTAGACTTGGAGTGATGAGCACTCTCTTTACCCCTGTTTTTGTTCTGTACAACAAGAGCATGATCCATACCATCCACCTGTAAAGACTTGTTCTTACGTGATTGATCCTCCTGCAATAGCAAAGCCACTAACTCTTCAAAATGAAGAGGGTCAGGATTAGCTCGCAAAGACAGAGTCAAAGAAGTCTGAAAAGTCAAATAAGATGGTGGTAGTGAATTGAGTGTTTTGGAAACCAAGTCCTTCTCTGGAATCACTTCATCAATGCTAAGCAATTGCTCTTTAAGATCCCTGATTTTTGTAAGATGCTCGACAATATCGTCACCTTCGTCCATCTGTATTTTGTCAAGTTGTTTCTTCAAAAACTCTATTCTGGCAGCGTTTCTTCCTCCAAACATAGCTTGCAGAGTGTTCCAAGCATCCTCAGAAGTTCTGCAAGATCTGATATTTGGTGTGATTGTCCTCTTTATGGTTAAGGCAATCACAGCCATAGCCTGTGCATCTTTAGTATCCCATCTCTTTTGCTCTGGAGTGACTTGTGAGGGTCCTGCACCAACAGCTGCACCACGACCAGGCGTGGCAGGTGCAATGCTACCTGGACGAACTTCATCTCCAGATACATAATCCCACAATCCTTTACCAACCAAAACATTTTTGGCCATAAAAGACCAAAGAGAATAGTTGGTACCATCCAATTTGTCTTCGGATGTAAACGCACCAAAAATCTCTTTCTCCGTAGATTGAGCCATACTGTAGATGCACACAAGAGAGCAAAAGAACCTCCAAGAGATTCACAAATCTCCTCTCCAATCCAAGCAAAACTCTACACAAAATCTCAGCACAAAGCTAAGACAAGCTGCTTCCCAAAAGAACTGTTTACTTGAAGAAAATCTGTCAAAAAGCACACCCTCTTGATCTAAACGCCTCGGAAAAGTAACTTCTGCTACGCTGCTCAGAACGAAATTCTGAGGGCTCGAACGGCTTCGAAAGGGGGGTAAAGCACCAGGTCGCCTGGTCAGAATACTCCCGGAACGTCGAGGATGCTCCCGCGAACAAATTTTCTGAAAACTGCCTGAAAACTGCGATTGCGCGCGCGGACGCGAAAACGCAAGTAGAGGCTCTGGAAATCACCTCGCTCTGATACCAATTGTTGAAGATGATGAAACAGGAAACAGAAGGAAGACAGCAACTCAGAGTAGGAAGAAGATGGAGAAGGAGAAGACACAGAGCTTGTGTACGAGATCTCTGTAGTCTCTCTCTCTGTATTGGAATAATAATTGTACAAACTCAGAGCTACAAAGCTTATATGAAACCCTAAGAGATAAGGTGTCCTTTCACACCGGATGTCCAGGGGGAAAAACCCAGTGGGAGAAAAGTGCCCCTGGTGAAGCGCGTATACACACTAACACTACTACATGTCTACAAACATCAGTGTCCACTTTACACGTGTAACAATACTGCAATGGGGCTGAGTGAACTATGATGTCAGATCTATGATCAATTATAAAGTTGTTTCCTAGAGGATGTGCTCGACCAGTAACAAGATCCACTCCAAACAGAATCTTGGAACTGCAAGTAGACATGGTTTTTAGACCAGTCATGCACCATTTTTGCTTCCCTCATGAAAGGACGTCCTAAGATCATCTCCGATGCCATAGTGTGCTTGGAGAAATCCATAACAATGAAGGTAACTCTTATTTTATGTCCAAAGACCTTGATCTTGAGATCTTCTAGCATCCCAATAGGTTTAACAGTAGACCCATAGTTTCCCAGCAATTTTTAGTCACAATGCTAACCCCAGCGCCACCATCAAGGATTCCCTTCATTGTTAATCCCTTAGTAGTGATTGGTATGGTCGCATTGGATTCATCACCCTCAAAGTATTGTCCCAACTTGTTAAAAGGTATTTCTATAACAAGGTTCTCATCTAGGTTGGGTTGTGGATGTATGTATTCCTCCTCTATTGGCATCTCCCCAGCTCCATCCATCCGTGCAAATTGTGGTAGCCCAAACTTTAGTTCTCCATTGAGGAAGGCTCGAAGAGCTGAGACTAGCTCAGGGTCTTTATATAGTTTGGACATGATGGTGGTTCTAACTTCTGAAGACATGAAATCCATCAATTTGGCAATGTTTAACGGAAACTTTTGGCCTTGAGTCCCTTGACGTGGGGAAGATGGGATCTCCATTTCTTCGATAGGATCAGGTAGTCCCTCTGTAAACATTCTTTCCATCAAGAAGTGAGTACGCCCACTTTCCCATGACTTTAAGTCACTTTCTTCTTGGATGACACTAGGTATGTCCAAGGGTCTATGGACTTGGTGAGGTTTTTGTTGCGTAGAGAACACGGTGTCTGTAATCTGGATCTTCCTAGGTGCTGGTTCCAGATCCCTTTGGGTATCTTCTACCAAACTCCTTAAATGATTGACTCGCTCAATCTCCTCTGTAGGGTTTGGGTAAGTTCCTATCTTCTTTTTGGATCCTGGCCATTGTGGCTCATGAAGATCTTCCTTGTTGGTTTCTATGTTAGTGGTCGTTTTGGTCTCCATGGTTTCACCTGAATCAGAATCTTCTTCAGCGTCGTTCATATATACGGGGTCGTCACGAGTCCCTATGTTGGTCTTTGAACTGGGGTCTGACTTTGTTGCTTTTTGCGATCTCTTTCTTTGTGTTTTCTTCTTTTTCTGAGATTGGGCAATTGATGCCGTATCTCTTTCCTCAAGAATATAATTTTGTTTTTGGAGCATCGATCGTGTGAGTAAGTTTACTGGTACCACGGGTGTACTTGGTGATGGCTCCTCGGTAACTTCAATCAAGTTTAATGGTTCTATCTTGGGTGCATTTGGATTATTTGGACATTGGGCAATCAAATGATCTATGCCACATCGATTACACATGAGTATCGGCATTGTAGACGTGCTCACTTGATTGGTTTGCATTAGTGTGGCGTTCTTTTGTAGCCTAATAGGACACTCAGCTACACTATGTGGACCTCCACACTCATAGCATTGAATAGGTGGTCTCTTAGCAGTGTAATTGATATTTTGGCCTCTTTCTGCAAGAACAGCTACTTGATATACAGGTTTGACTTGTCCCCAATAGTCCTCCATGTAGTATTGTGGACTTTCTTCAAGCACATCCATCCCATAGGCGATATTAGGATCTATATCTTCCTCATAGCCTTCCAAACAAGAAATAGATGACTCACAACCCATTTGATTCACAGAAGTGATTCTCGGATGTAGTGGTTGCGGTCCTAGCACTGGAGGTGGTAAGGGTGTTGTTTGAACAACATTTTGGGCCCTAGGGACCATGTGTTGTGCTGTTTGTTCAAGAGGTGGGGCCCGCATCAATGTAGGCACTCGAGGTGTGTCTGTCCATGCTAAGGTTGGTCTATTGGCCATCGCGCGCTTAAATACTATGCAATCCTTAGCTTGATGACCATACCTTCCACATGCATTGCAATTCCCATTGAATTTTACTCTAAAAGTAGGGAATTCACTAGTACTATGCGGTCCATAGCATACTGAGCACCATTGTTGCTCCCTTCTTGAATACATATGATTGTTTTGCGGAGCACGATTGTCTCTAAGACTCTCTTGAATAGCCTTGGTGAGATCTGTTAAAGTCATCTTAGATATCTTTGGCTCCTTAGCAATAGGCTTTAGGGTCATTAGCTGATGCCCCGATGCTTGTGAGCTAATAGATTTAGACTCAACAGACACTCTTTCTCCTTGAATCATTAAATTATCCTCCAATTGGATCGCATTGGTGGTGACTGCTTCCCAACTGGTGATACCTCTAATAACTAGGCCATTGTAGATATCCTCATGTCGTAATCCCCTAATGAATCTATCAAGCAATTGGTTATTGTTGAAGCACTCATTTGGATTACAACAAGAATTCAAATACTTCAAGCGACTTATAAAGTCTCTCACCGACTCTCCTTCCTCTCGTTGGGCTTTCTGGAGCTGAGAGGCTACACCCCAAAGCACTCCCTCTCGTATGTATTCTTTTAAGAACAGTCTCCTAAGATTAGGGTAAATCGTTTTTTCTTCCACCCTTAGGGTTCTATACCAATCCCCAACCTTTCCACTTAAGGTTAGGCTTAAAGCATTACTCTTATGTAGGTCATTGTGTTCTCCTAGAGAATCGCATATTTGTTCAAACACTTCGATATGCTTTCTCACATCCCCATCTCCACTAAATTTTTGTGTGAGCTTGGCTATTTGTACTGCCTTACTTCTAGGCTCTCTATCAGGCGTGTTCGCATATTCTCAGCAATAGATCGATTAATAGCTTGAGCAAATGTTGCCAAGTCACCTAAATGAGCAGGCCCCGTGGGTGGAGGTGCTCCAGAGACTACATGTGGAGTAGGTATTGGCATTGGGCTTGGCGCATAGGAAGCCCTTGGGTTCCACGTTGGGTACGATGTTGTGCCATGTGGTGGTCCATAGTTCATATGAGTGGCCCTAGGCATAGCAGACGTTGGATGTGACATGCTAATGCTAGCCGGTATAGTCCCATGGAAATAAGAACTTGTGTATTGTGGTTGTGGAGCATAGGTAGTTGAAACAATGGGAGGGGTAGGGACTACATGAGTACGTGGACCCATAGGTGCATACGATTGGTACGCACTTGTAGGTACTATTGTAGGCATTGAGCTACCATGTAGCGGTGCTTTACTAACAAACGAGGTCCATGGTGTGTTTCTTGGCATGCCCATCATTGGGGTAGGCATGGTATCCGTGGTGTCATGCAGGGAAAGATGAGCTAGACTTGGAAAAGTAAAGCTATCACTTGTGGGCTCAGATTGCATTGAGACCCCTGGCGAAACAACATATGGGGGATCGATGGGACTCACTGGGGGAGTCTCCATTTGTGATAGAGTGGGTTGTTTCCCTTTGCCCGTGTCTAAAAATCGCATAGGACCCGTCGAAGGTATGTTTATTCCTCGATTTTGCCTCTCGGACTGGATAATCCTATGGATGTCATTGCAGATCATGTGTTGTTGTTCCTTTAGACTAGTGGCACTAGATGTGGATTGTACAACTTCTAACCAACCCACATGGTATGTGTAGCCCATGTATAGGTCGATTAAAGTCTCCATGTGTAGGTCATATTCCCAATTTTCATTGAGAAATACCCCGTCCAAACTTGGTGTACTAGAGGGTTGCCATGAGGTGGATGCACTGTTGCTTCCCGTGTTATGACTTTTAGTCACCGCTACCTTAGAGGCGACTTTGGAAGGTGGTAGCTCGATAGGGCCCTCAATAAATGAGGTAGGTAGAATGTCCACGTGGACACTCTGAGGGAGTGTGGGGTCTACAGGAGATGTGAATGGTGATTCTACTTCCCCACCCCCTTCGTTTACTTCACTAGCCGTGGGTTCAGAGCGCGTAGCTCTACTAAAAGTTTCCATCAAACGGCTAAAAACACTAGTTCCAGGTTGTTGGGCCCAGCTAGGTACAATTTCATTTGTTCCCCCATGGCTTTGTGTAAGATGCTCTTCCATAATATCGTAGTCAGAGGAAGAGTCGCTAGCCGCTATATTTGGGTCTTGGATTGCACTACCTTGGGTCCCCGCCGAGGGTCTAGACCCTAGCGTGGAAGGATAGTGAGTACCCCCGTAAATCGAACCACTAGCTAGTTGTTCGGACTCTAGTACACGACCAAAGAGTAGATACATTTTCTTTGGGTGCCCTACAAGTGTTGGCAAGTACCCTCAAAGGTTACTTGCTTTGTTTTGTGGGTGTTTTGCACCTCGTTTTCTACTTGATTTTTTCTTGTTTTTGATGTTTTTTGAATGTTTTTTAATGTTTGATTTTTTTGATTAAAGTGTGTGATAGATCAAAACGAGCGTATCACTTAGAGGGTCGCTGTGTGCTTTACAACACAATTTTTGGGCATCTGACGTTCCTTCGGTCCTCAAAAAATCGATTTTTAGCTACGTGTGAAGCTAAAATTCATTTTTTTAAAAGGCGACTGAAGCCTAGGCCTGAGCGTGAGCTTGGGCTTGGGTCTGGGCTTAGGTCTAGGAGATATTCCCGACCCCAGTTCTACCTTTAAATTTTTATTTTTATTTTTTAAAAAAAATATTATTTTTATTTTTATTTTTAAGGATAAGGTCGTCGCGGCCTGCGCGAGAGCACACACACACTCTATCTACCTACTTCTAACTAATATACCTACTCTTACACACTAACACACTCTATTAACTCTCACTAATCTACTTCCTACTTACTGTACACAGAAAACTAACTACCTCAATACACAGAGAATAAACACAGAACCTTTGAAATCTCTATTAACAAAGAAACCTAACTACCTTAATACACAGAAAATAAACACAGAACCTTTGAAAACTCCATTAATAAAAAAAACACACAGTATAATACCAAATCCCTCTTCTCAACACACACACACTCCTTCCTTACCTTTCCTACAATAGAAATTGCACCACGGAGAAGCACAGAATGCTACTCGAGCTTAATGTATGGCATTCCCCGGCAACGGCGCAAAAAATGTGCGCGTATGTCGCACGTGTCAATGCAAGGAACTTACCGATACACCGTGTGCGAGCCACAAATGGCTCCAAGCACACAACAAGCCTAAACTAGTAAGCTCAAAGAAGACGATGGTGTGTCACTCACCGCTCTACGCTTGCTTCGTGGAGGATTCCTTGCCGCGAAGAAGAAGGAGACGCCACTACGCCGCGCTCAACCGCTTCACCGCCATCGTACCTTCGTAATGCTCGATCGCACACACACTCTCTCTCTCTCTCTCTCTCTCTCTCTCTCACACACACACACACACACATACACACACACACACAAGGAGGTGAAGAAGAAGAAGATGGAGATGGAGATGGAGCAAGAGCACTCTTCTATTGCACAAATGAGAGAATGAGTGGATTTTAGGTTTAGTTGACTTTTATATGAGCTCGCCCCATTCACACTTGGGCGCCCATGCTTAGCCAACTAATCCCTTGAATGTTCCAGTTAGAGTGCGCCTCTCATCAGCGATCACTCTTACCCTTTTCCTATTGGACCGACAAGCCCGGTACGTGACTCTACCAAATAAATAATACAATGTCTATCGTAGGTTACAACGTCTGTCGTAGGTGATAGGGTGTCCGTGAGCCGTGAAGGTTAACATATTGCTTAATGTGCAATGGAAAGATAAGGTAGCCCTAGAGTGATGGGCGTATATAATGCACCGGGGGGGGGGGGGGGGGGGGGGGCAACCTTCTAGTGAGGGAAAAAAACCCGATGGTTCTAAGTATGTTCACACATATCACTACCACATGTATATTGTAACAAATATATCACCATTCAAGAAAGAAATAGCAATGTTTGATACTCATTTTATGAATGTACATTCTATCCAAATGCACATAAAAAATGAAAATTAGTTATATGAAAAGAGGGAGCAAAATTCTCTTCATATTCAAACCTTTCCACTATTCATAACCTTTCGCACGAGATCTTGCCTTTTAGCGATCAATCTCACCATCGAGCTTACATTTTAATTTGTAAACCCACTTTGTACCAATGGCCTTTTTTAAGCAAATCACATAAAGTCCATGTTAAATTTTCTTTTAGTGCATCATCTTTTGCTTGCATTGCAACCATCCAATTTTTGGAATTTATGCTTCATCCAAAAAAGAAAGGTTCATCTTCATCACATAAACTAGAAATAGCCATAGCATAACAATCTGATGCATTGCCAAAACTTGGACGAGTACAACTGGACATAAATGCATCCAATTTACTATCACGCAAAGTATGTAGCACCCATTTAGGCATACCCATAGCATGTTCATTCTCAACCCTTCTTACATCAAGTACATCATGTACATTTGCATCAGTATTGTCTTTGGTACATGATAACAAGGGCTAAATGGAATCCTCCATAAAGACAACACCTGTGAAACCAAGAGTGGATGGTACAACTTGTAGCCCCTGCTTTCAAGACTGTAACCAAGAAAAATGCATTTGACAGCCTTATCATCCAATTTTCTACATTGCTTTTATGGTACTAAAGCATAAGATAAGCAACCAAAGACACGCATGTGATCAGGATGGCTTCTTATCATGCCGTACTTCATAAGGAGTCTCAGCCTACAAGGCTTTGATAGGACACCTGGTAAGTACATAAGTAGCAAACATGACAGCCTCAAGCCACAATTAAAGTGGTAAAGCTAAACTCTTGACCATACATCATACCATCGCCATAAGCAACCTATTTTTTCTTTCCAGGAATACCATTTTATTGAGGTGTATATGGAAATGTACATTGGTGTTTTATCCCACAAACAACTAGCAATGTATTAAACTCATGAGGCATATACTCCCCCCCTCGATCTGAACAGAGGATGCCCATAGTACATTTAGAGACATTTCTAGCCATAACCAAAAAATTTCTTGAAGTGCATGAATACTTTAGAATTAGCTTTAAGTGGATATACCCATGCATGCCTTGAGTAATCATCGATGAAATTCATGAAGTGCAGGTAATCACCCAAGGATGAAGTTTGCATAGTCCCACAAACATCCTTGTGCACAAGTTGTAACCTGCATGTAGCCCTACTGAACCATCCTTTGGAAATTTTGAATGCTACATCTTACCTAAAATGGCCTTCACAAACATGCTTACAAGGTGCTTGAAGAGGTGGCAAAGAAGCAGTCGTATGAAATTTCTGCAAGCGTAGCAAACTAGCAAAATTCAAATGCCCAAAAGGTGCATGCCAAAGTTTTGCATCCAAAACAGCCTTTGAATCCACAACTGCATTTGTATAAAATTTCCCACACTTGTCATCCAAAGTGATCTTATACATCTCATAATACAAAATGCCAAATGCAGCAATTTCATCACCAGAATTGAGATCATGAATTGTACATCTGTCATCCACAAATTTGACAACAAGTCAAAGTCTTGCAAGTGTAGATATAGACAAAAGGTTCCTTTTGATCCCTGGTACATAAAGTATATCAACAACTGTGGAAAAAAAATCCATTTACAACAATTAGCACAATCTTTCCAACTCCCTTGACTAGATAAGAGGCATTGTTGACACAAGTGACCCACGAGGGACAACCTTGAGAGAGGTAATAAGTCACGATGCAAAGTAATGTGCTTTGTAGCACTGCTATTTATCAAAGTACCAAACCTGTGATTTTGCAACATCTGACATACATGCATCATGGACAAAAGGATCATACGTACATTCTCTATTGAATGTCCATTTTACATTCGAATCATCGTCACAATCTCTATTTATAGAAGATTCTACAATGGTTGCATTGGTAGACGATCCAACCTCTTTCTTCTTGGCTTCTTTTGGCTTTTCAACTTAGGACATTGCGTTATCAAGTCATCATTAGCCTTGCAATAATGGCAACACATTTTCTTCTTGTCATTTTAACCATAATTCCCATACAAGTTGTTGCAAGTAGAAGCACTAGACACGTGATCTGCTACCCATAGAAGAACCATGAGAAGTGGTTGCATTGCTATTACCACCTCCACTTTGAGCAACAAAAAATAGCCTATCAAAATGTATATGCTTTAGTCCTATTTAGTCTCAAAAGTGACTCCTATAATAGCATAATGCATCACATTTCATAGCTTGAGGATTCCTTGGGTCATAAGTCTCCAAGAACTAGCAAAATTATGGTAAGAGTCTAGCAATGCATCTAGAGCAATTTGTAAAATTGAACTATTAGAAATTTGTTGCTCATAGATATACCATATCTTTACAACGCATTGCAATTGATATGCCATATCTTTACAAAGCATTCCAATTTTTGGCTCATTGTGACTTGCATAAAGGCTAATTTTTTTGGAGCGTACGTGAGGATTAATAGTGCACTTCATAGATAATACAATCAATGCATGAGCCTACACATCTCTAACATAATCCCAATGAGATTGCTCAGTCGTAGACAAAACAACTCTAGTAGCAACAGATTTGTAGAACCTGCAGTATCTTTAATGGAGCCTGTATCCATAGAAGTCGAACGTACATCAATGCCTTGCATAACATTTTGGATGCTCTTTGAAACAAGAACATGCATCATCATGTAAGACCACATTGGATAATTATCCCCATCCAAATTTTCCTCAGCAACAAACATTTGAAAACGTTTGTGTTGTCAATCGTGGCCATGACCACACGTGATGTAAAAGCTACCCCAAAAGAGGAAAAATGGAGTAGACTAGCATATTCTATATAGCACAACCAGAAGAGGATTGTAAGAAGCATAATTTGCAAAAAAATCCACTGACAAAAACATTACACAAATGGACAAAATTTCTCTTGTAGTATTGCATACTAATGCTTGCCAAAGATCACAAAAATTTGGGAACGTGAGCAAAGGGTGTTGGCGACAATACTAGGAGGACATGACCTGCTCTAATACCATTACTGAAATTAGGGTTGCAAGAATGCACACATAGCTTGGAGAAGATGAAGAAGATCAAGGCACACAACATAGAGTATATTGCTTAGTGTGCAAATAGAAAGATAAGATATCCCTAGAGTAATGGACCTATATCAATGCATGGGAAAACAAACCTTCTAGTGAGGGAAAAAGTGCCCCGATGGTCCTGAGTGTGTTCACAACGTTGGGGTCTTGATGAAGAAGGGGCATCGGAGAACTTTTTTCCTCACTAGCAGCTCTTGTCCACAATGTCACTGGTCTTGATGAAGAGAGGATAAAAACTATGTCAATGCCTTCTTCTCTTGTACATGCACCCACCCTCGTTTTGTTAACACATAGACAAAGACAAGGCCGTTATTGTATTTACAAAGATTGAGGAGTTTTGCCAAAGTATTCAACTTGATGAAGTATTTTTGAGGGGGATTGGGAAAAAAGATGTCTTTGGTGAGGATGATGATCCCATGAAGGAGAAGTCAAGTGGATCAGATGGAGGCTGGCTGGAGGTAAATGAAGATAGCCAAGATGAATAAATGGAAGAGCAACAAGCAAAAAGGATACCTCCATTGAGGAGGATGTGTCAGAAGAATCTGTAGGTAAGGGTTTGGTAGGTGCACTGCATCTAATCAAAGAGAGCAGACGTTGAAGTAAATTAAACTAGTTAGGATTGTAGATTAGAAGAAAATTTTCATAATAGGAAAATCATACTGGATAGAGTGGATAAGTTTGAAAGCATTATGACTCCTAAAGAAGAATGGTAATGGTTGTCCTAATCAATAAATTCAATTAATGATACAGAAATTCAAAATAAGATCATCAACATTGACACAATGTAGAGGCTCGGATTTTATGAGGCCTACTCCTTTTTAAAAGGACTTTTCCATCATGAATAGAGAGATTACCAATATATGCATAGGGAACACTAAACCGTTGAGCTCTTCGTTAATCACTGCACTATGTGAAGGACTAAAAATGTACAAATCGAGTAATTAGTAGCTTTGTTCTGGCAGTTGTGCACCTATAATGATGATGTTAACCAACCAAACAGGTAGTTGAGGCAGCACTAGGTGAATAGGAGGCTTGGGGACTGCCCAACACTTCCTATCGCTTGGTGTTGACCTTGGGGTTAAAGTCATTACAAGGGGCAGTAGGGTCAATACTAGGCGAATAGGAGGCTTGGGACTGCCCAACGCCACCTATCGCTTGGTGTTGACCTTGGTGTCCAAGACATGATATGCGACAGTGAAGCCAACATCGGGCGACTAGGAGGCTTGGGCACTACCCAACGCCACCTATCGCTTGGTGCTGACCTTGGCAAATAGGCATCGGCACATCCACAGACTTTACATTGTTTTGAATCATGGGCCAGGCTTGTCGGTCCAATAGGAAAAGGGTAAGAGTGATCGCTGATGAGAGGCGCACTCTAACTGGAACATTCAAGGGTTAGTTGGCTAAGCATGGGCGCCTAAGTGTGAATGGGCAAGCTCATATAAAAGTCACATAAACCTCAAAATCACTTATTCTCTCATTTTGTGCAATTGAAGAGTGCTCTTGCTCCATGTCCATCTTCTTCTTCTTCATCTCCTTGTGTGTGTGTATGCGTGCGTGCGTGTGTGTGTGTGTGTGTGTGTGTGTGTGTGTGAGAGAGAGAGAGAGAGAGAGATCAAGCATTTAGACACGGCACATCGGCGGCGAGTCGGTTGAGCGTGGCACGGCGGTAGCTCTTTCTTCTTCGTGGAAAGGGATCCTCCACGAAGGCGAGCATAGGGCGGTGAGTGACACACCCTTGCTCTCTTGAGCTTGCTAGATTAGTTTGGTTATGTGCTTACAGCCATTTGTGGCTTGCACATAGTGTACGGAAAGTCCCTTGCATTGACACGTGCGACAGACGCACACATTTTTGGCGCCGTTGCCGGGGGCAATGCCCTGCATTTAAGCTCGAGTAGCACTCTATGCTATTTTGTGGTGCATTATGAAATGTAGGAAAGGTAGAGAAAGAAGGTGTGTGGCTTGTTAAGAAGGATTTGTGACCCTTGTTTTGCTGCAGTGTACTGTTTTTGTTAATAAGGTATTGCAATGTACTGTGTTTTCTCTGTTGATAAGGTGTTAGAATTAAGGTAGTAGATCTATAATGCTAGTTTTGTAAGGTACAATACGTAGACTGTTAGCTAATGAGTTGCTGTAGCAATGTGTTAGTGTGTAACAATAGCTGTGTTAGTTGTAAGTAGGTAGGTTAGGTGTGTGTGTGCTTGCGTGCGCAGCGCGACCGCAGCGACATTATCCCAAAAAAAAGTAAAAATAAAAATTAATTTTTTTATAAAAAAACCAGGATCGGGAATATTTCCCAGGCCCAAGCCCACGCTCAAGCTCAAGCCTCCGTCACCCTTTAGAATTACTTATTTTAGCTTCACGCCTAAGTAAAAATCGGCCCTTTTGAGGACCATCGGAGCTTCGGAACACCGAACATTGTGTTGCAAATCACACCATGACCCCCCTGAGTGATACGCTTGTTTCAAGCTATCACACGCTTTAATCCAAAAACCAATCATTAAAAAAACATTTAAAACGAGTGAAAACAGGGTGCAAAACGCCCAAAAAATCAAACGGTTAACCTTCGAGGGTATTCGTTGATGCTTATAGGGTGCCAAAGGCACATGCATCTGCACTTTGGTCGTGTGCTAGAGGGCGAGCAACTAGCGATCATTTCGACTTATGCGAGTTCTCAATACCCACCTACTTTAGGTTCTGGGCCCTCTCGATGCGAACCCAAGGTAGTACCACTCAGGACCCCCATATAGCGTCTAGTGACTCTTCCTCTAACTACGACGTCATGGAGGGTTACCCAATGCCTAATCTTGATAGCTCAAGCCAATACATGCATGCCATGGGCCCACGGACCGGGTCGAGAGTGCTTAGCCGCTTGAAGGAAACCTTTAGTAGAGCCACTCGCTCCGAACATGGAGCTACAATGTAAATGAAGGGGGTGTGGAAGTAAATTCTTCATTCATGACAAAAGTAGAACCCATGCACTTAGAGAGTGTGCACGTGAATACTCCATTCACTGCACCCTCTGACTCTTCAGAGCTATTCCCCTCCGAGGTTATATTACCTGATCGTAGAAGCCTTGCCGAAGTGCAAGAGGTTGAGCGATATATCATTGCAGCTAGGGAAAAGGAAATCAAGAGCTTACACAAGGTGGAGCAACGAAGAGAGTTAAAAGTGAAAGTTCCTATGTCAGTGTCATTGCTAGGAGAGCAGTCGAGTGCTCCTGAATTAGCGACCACTAAGAGTCAACCCATAGAGAGCCACATTGCATCTAGTTCAAAAGACACCCCTAGCACCTCAATACTCGATGGAGCGTTTTTAAATGAGAACTGGGAGTATGAACTCAAACGGAAACTCTAACCGAAATATACACAGGTCACACCTATCACGTGGGTTGGTTAGATGTCCTACAATCCACAACAGGTGCTACTAGTGTGGAGGATCAACAACAAAGAGTCTGTGAGGTCATCCATAGGGTTATTGAGCTAGAGAGACAAAACAAGGGGATTCACATGCCTTCAAGGGGTCTCATGAGATTCTTGGATACAGGGAAGGCTAAACAACCAACCTTATCGCAAATGGAGACTCCCTCGATAAGTCCGATGGATCCTCCATAAGTTGTTTCGCTAGGGGTCTCAGTGCAATCTGAGCCCACAAGTGATAGCTTTACTTTTCCAAGTCTAGCTAATCTTTCCCTCGATGACACCATGGCTACCATGCCTACCCCAATGATGGGCATGCCAAGAAACACGCCATGGACCTCATTTGTTAGCAAAGCACTGTTATATGGTAGCTCAATGCGTGCAACAGTACCTACAAGTGTGTACCAATCGTATACACCTATAGGTCCTCGTACTCATGTAGCCCCTACCTCTCCCATTATTTCAACAACCTATGCTCCACAACCACAACACCCAAGTTCTTATTTCCATGGGACCATAGCGGCTAGCATTAGCATGTCACATCCGATGTCTGCTATGCCTAGGGCCACAGATATGAACTTAGGGCTACCACATGGCACAACACCATACCAAACATGGAGGGCCAAGGGCTTCCTATGCGCAAGCCCAATGCCAATACGTACTCCACATGTAGTCTCTGGAGCGCCTTTACCCACGGTGCCTGCTCACTTAGGTGACTGGGCAACATTTGCTTAAGCTATCGGCCGATCTATTGATGAGAATATGCGTAACACGCCTGATAGAGAACCTAGAAGTAAGGCAGTACAAATAGTGAAGCTCACATAAAAATTTAGTGGAGACGGGGATGTGAGAAAGCATATCAAAGTGTTTGAACAAATATACGAATCTCTAGGAGAACACAATGACCTACATAAGAGTAATGCTTTAAGCCTAACCTTAAGTGGGAAGGCAGGGGATTGGTATAGAACCCTAAGGGTGGAAGAAAAAACGATTTACCATACTCTTAGGAGACTGTTCTTTAAAGAATACATACTACAGGGAGTGCTTTGGGGTGTAGCCTCTCAGCTCCAGAAAGCCCAACGAGAGGAAGGAGAGTCAGTGAGAGACTTTATTAGTCGCTTAAGCATTTGAATTCTCGTTGTAATCCAAATGAGTGCTTCAATAATAATCAATTGCTTGATAGATTCATTAGGGGATTACGACATGAGGATATCTATAGTGGCCTAGTCAATAGAGGTATCACCACTTGGAAAGCGGTCACCACCAATGCGAGGATAATTTAATGATTTAAGGAGAAAGAGTGCCTGTTGAGCCTAAATCTACTAGCTCGTAAGCATCGGGGCATCATCCAATGACCCTAAAGCCTATTGCTAAGGAGCCAAAGATATCCGAGATGACTTTAGCAGATCTCACCAAGGCCATTCGAGAGAGTCTTAGAGACAATCGTGCTCCGCAAAACAATCATATGTATCCAAGAAGGGAGCAACAATGGTGCTCAGTATGCTATGGACCTTATAGTACTAGTGAATGCCCTACTTTTAGAGTGGGAATTGCAATGCATGTGGAAAGTATGGTCATCAAGGTAAGGATTGCATTGTATTTAAGCGTGCGATGACCAATAGACCAACCTTAGCATGGAAAGACACACCCCAAGTGCCTGCGTTGATGACGGCCCCACCTCTTGAACAAACGTCACAACACATGGTCCCTAGGGCCCAAAATGTTGTTCAAACAACACCCTTACCACCTCAAGTGCTAGGACCGCAACCACCACATCCGAGAATCACTTCTGTGAATCAAGTGGGTTGTGAGTCATCTATTGCTTGTTTGGAAGGCTGTGAGGAAGATAAAGACCCTAATATTGCCTATGGGATTGATGTGCTTGAAGAAAGTCCACAATACTACATGGAGGACTATTGGGGACAAGTCAAACATGTCTATCAAGTAGCTGCTCTTGCTGCAAGAGTCCAAAATATCAATTACACTGCTAAGAGGCCACCTCTTCAATGCTATGAGTGTGGAGGTCAAAATTTTGTGGCCAAGTGTCCTATTAGGCTACACAAGAACGCCACACTAATGCCAACCAATCAAGCGAGCACGTCTACAATGCCGATACTCATGTGTAATCGATGTGGCATACATCATTTGGTTGTCCAACGTTCGAATAATCCAAATGTGCCGAAGTCACGCCATTAGACTTGACTAAGGTTACCAAGGAGCCATCACAAAGTATACCTGTGGTACTAGTAAACGTACTCACACGATCAATGCTCCAAAAATAAAATTATATTCTTGAAGAAAGAGACACGAAATCAATTTCCCAATCTCAAAAGAAGAAGAAAACACAAAGTAAGAGATTGCAAAAAGCAACGAAGTCAGACCCCAGTTCAAAGACCAACATAGGAACTGGTGACGACCCCGTATATATGAACAACACTGAAGAGGATTCTGATTCAGGTGAAACCATGGAGACCATGTCTACTTTCAGTTCCAAGATTTTGTCATTCGAGTGGATCTTATAACTAGTCGAGCACATCCTCTAGGAAACATGTTTATAATTGATCATAGATCTGACACCACAGTTCACTCGGTCCCATTACAGTATTGTTACACGTGTAAAGCGGACACTAATGTTGGAAAAGATTCTCCTTATATGGATGTACTACCTAGGATGACTGAGTCGGACAATGTGGATTGGGTCCACTTAGCAGCAACCATAGACACTTGGGGAAACAGGGGGACGACCTGGGTAACACCTGAGGAGGATGAAATGCCACCACTCGTACCCTTAAATATGCTAGAAGCAATGCATATAGCTTCTCATGACCTACAAGATGAAGGTTTGACTGGCATTGGAACTAGTAGTGTCTCACAAGACTATAGCCCACACGATTTGGGTCAGAATCATAAATTGAAATTGACTCTGAGGACGAAGAATCTGAGTTAAATCTTAGTGCAAATGTGGGGACAAACCATTCAGGGCCCAGTGGCACCCTAGATGACAATCTATCCAAGGGAGTAGAAGACACAAGTAGCGATTCATCTAGTGACTCTTCACTAGAGATCGGTCGTAATCGAAAATTAGACAAGAAGAGTAAGAGATATAAGAGGCGAAGATATCGATCAAATGTGCGTGCTAGAATAACTCAAAAGAAAATAGCCAAAGAACAAACAGAATTGAAAAAGATACAAGCTCAAGTTGAGGCGAAAGAGCGACAACAACGCATACGATGCCAACGAGAGGCTAGCCTTGGACTTACACATGCATTCCACGTTGAAATAGAGGATGATTGGTTGGACTCTGACACACCTCTACGATACCCTATTGAGCTAAATAGTGTCTATGGAAAAGTGCTATATAACACCTTATCGGACACGGGTGCTAAGTATAATCTACTATCATATGGAGTGTGGTGTCAGTTGGGAAAGCCACCTCTATCTGAGAGTATTATCCAAGTCAAGGGTGTCAACAAGAAAAAAAACTGGGTTTTTTGGAATCTGACACACTTCTATCGGTTATGACAATGGGGTTGTAGCTCAAGACTTTTTGGTCATGCCTGTTGGAACTATGGAGGGTAATATAAACCTAGGATGCACGTGGATGATAGCCACCAAATGCGCTATTGATAGGGGGATAGGGGGTGTCACAACGCAGAAACCAACTCTTATCCCTACCACTCAAGCCATAGTCCCTGAGATATTGCCTCTTAAGGAAATAAAACCCAAAACATTGCATGTCCAAGAGGTTGAACCATATGTCCCCATAGCCCAACTCTCTAGAGCTTCAACTGATGTAGTTGAAATAAAGCTTGAGACACACAAGACCCATCCCAATATAGCAAAGAAAACATAAAAGTGGGTCCCTATAGCTTCTTTAGCGACCATAGCTAGTGCTAAAAAACAGGAGCCTGGTAAGAGGTATCCCACTCGCCCCAAGAAATGTAAAGAAACGTTGCGTTCGATTCCTCAAAAACTATTGGAAGCCCAAGGCTACTACGAAGGAAATGATCAAATATGGGTGCCAAAATGTAAATTATGCTCTTACTTGTCACCTGGCCCATGTGAACCCAATCCTGTGGCTCCAAAACAAATTGAAGATCGCAGAAAGGAAAAAATCACGGAATGCTACACTCCCACTCCAGAGATAGTTTGGGTACCGAAGAAAGAATGATTTGTTCCACCTAGCTTAGGAACAGGGAAGTCAAATGAAGCTTCTTGCTCTTCATGTAGTTCCTATACAAAAATAGAAGCTTCAATAAAACCTCCACCTACCATTGTACATATCCATACAAACAAGGAAGAGTTTTCACCTCCCGTTGTAAGTTCACCACCTACAACAACGTTGGAAATAAAATCATGGGAGAGTACCTTACCACCCTTGCAACTAGATGAAACGCATAGGGCGGTCGAAAACTATAGATTAAAGCCTTCACCCATAACAACTTGGAACAATTGGTTTCAAAAGGTGACGAAATCATTCCAAAAGGTGTGATCTACCCAAGGAAGGGGGGAGTGTTTGTTGACATCCATCATTCACTTGCTTCTCTCTCAACCTTCCTCCCTGACCTCTCAATCTCCAATCCTAGGGAATGTATATATAAAGCCTTATACTCACAAAAACAAGATAAAAAAGTAAAAGAGCAAGGGCCAGAAAACAATAATGTGAAAACTTACAAGTCCTATACATAAGACAAAATCATAAATACACATTATGCACAAGAACACGACCCTTGTAATATTTGCACTCTAACCATCATCTATCTATGTGTACAGATATGGCTAACCTCGTTACTTTTCACAAGTGTTTCACATGGTCTTTTCGGTGCTTGCCTATGAATGGGATTTTGTAGGTACGCTAGCATGTGAGAGGAATTTCGACGAGTTAGAATGGTTGATACGTCTCTTGACCCCGACTGATCCATGCTTAGTAGAGAGCGTTTCACTCGTTGCACAAGACTACCCTCTTGGCCAAGATGACTATAGACATCTAGTGACCTTCTTAGTAAACATTGGTGCCCCTAATGATGAAGACAATTTACATGATTACACGGATGGCACATATAGTCTCACGGATGATGACTTTGTTTTTCTCGATGATGACGAGGATAGAGGTTCAGCCTTAGGGTTCCCCCCCAATCTCTTCAATATCCTATTCCCTTGACTCTCTAGGGGGAGTGCAAATAATCAGGTTATGGTTCCTTATGTTGTTTAATTGTGTTCAATAAGGGTTGGTACCTCTTCCCACTGATGTTCCTCCTAGAGGTATTCTTTACGTTTCATAGTGTGTACAGGAATGTGTTACTGTTATTAGGATTTGGACCTTCATGGAATCTTTATCTTGACTCACTGTTCAAATCAAGCGCGATCATCAACACAAACAGATGTTTATAATCCATGAGCATTGTCCCATATCTTTTTTGCATCCATGTTTGTCTGCTTTAAATGTGATTGGTAATATAATATTCAAAGCATTTGCTTAGTACCAAACATTAAATTCAATGTAATTTTTTGTCATAATCACTTGTCTAGGTTTAAAAATCAAGCAGTCCGAGTAAGTTAGTTTGACCAAGCTAGGCGTTAGAGATCTTATCTTAATACCATGGGGAATGCCTTCCTAATAATCAATGGTTACTTAGGTTCTTAATCCGATTTAGGCAGCCTTGTGTGCAATGTACTAGAGCTTTCTAGTGGGCTGAGTCCCTATTGACCTTTAGCTTAAGGATTATAAAGGGAGTTTACTAATGTGATGAGCCTGGGGGGAGGGTAAAAATGTGATATGACCCCCCAAAGTTACAATTTTAAAATGCTAAAACAAACAAAAAATAAATAAATAAAAAATCAAAGTGCCACATGCTCTTGCTCCATCTCCATCTTCTTCTTCTTCATCTCCTTGTGTGTGTGTGTATGCATGAGAGAGAGAGAGAGAGAGAGAGAGAGAGAGAGAGAGAGAGAGAGAGAGTGTGATTGAGCATTGCGATGATGGCACGGCGGCGGCGAGGGGGTTGAGCGCGGCACGGAGGTAGCTCCTTCTTCTTCGTGGTGAGGAATCCTCAACGAAGGCAAGCGTAGGGCGGTGAGTGACACACCCTTGCTCTCTTGAGCTTGCTAGATTAGTCTGGTTGTGTCCTTGCAGCCATTTGTGGCTCGCACACAGTGTACAGCAAGTCCCTTGCATTGACACATACGATAGACATGCACAGATGTCCCATGTTCTATTCGTGCATTTGCGTGTGCAGTGTCAAACACGTGAGTATTATGCAATGCTTTTTCATTGGGATTGTCGAATATACGCGCTTGCACTATAGCCTCCCCAAGTGTCTCAATGTCCTAGGATTTACAATGCTTCTTAAGCTCTGGTGTTAACCCACATATGCACCCCAATTGTTGAAAGGTACCTAGACTTTCCAACTTGAGAATCACATCACGATAGTGCGATATATACTCCAATGGTGTCCTAGGCTAACTCATAGAGCACTTGTCCCATGCAGACTAATTTTTGTATGCTTCATTTATGGACATAAATTCCTTTCGGAACACATCCTCAAAGGCTGCCCAAGTCTTTTGTATGATGCCCTTCTCCTTGAGTGACATACACCATTTATAGGCTTACCTTCTCTAGTGTCCAGGCTTGTTTGTAGTTCCTTGAATGCATCTAAAGTGCATCTAAGATAGTGAATCCCATCCCATTTGCTCAAAAATATACCCACAATATATTTATTGCACTCCTTTTTCACTCCCCTAAAAATCAATGGCTTGGTATTCTTTAACAAGACATCCACCTCTTTTTGCAAATGCTTTGCTCTCTTCTATACTCGCTATGAGAGGGGTGTGAGGGGGGCTGCCATGGGCACGCTCCCTTAGGGATTTGTTTTGAAGCAAAGAAAAGGGTGGCCCTTGGCCTTGGGCACGTGTGTGAGAATATCCAACATTGAGCGATGGGACGGGCAAGGCCAAAAAACATAGCAAGAGAGAGAAGATATTGAAACTCGTTGTATAGAGATTGGGAGAGAAACGCTCCCCTCTGCAATGTGCTCCCAACGAGCCCAAGCGCATTCGTGCAAGATGCTTCGCCCCCCCCCCCCCCCCCAAGTGGCCGTTCTCACCATGGTTCTCCCTGCTTGACTCCTTCTTTCCAACACTTCACATGCATTTTTCTAAAAGTAGGTCCATGACCTGCTTTGCTTTGGTACCACGGTGAGACTAGAGTGTCTAGAACCTCTCTCACCTCCCAATCTCTACCCTTGTATAAGCAACCCTTGAGCTCAGTTCAAACTGGCTCTTGGCCTGACACTTGTCATACACTTTTATGGGTGGCTTTTACAAAGGGCTACTATGACTCTTAGGACTAGAGTTATGCTCCCCATAGGTTGGTCATTAGCTAATTTAGTGCGGATGTAGGTTATGTAGGGTGTGGGTAGACAAGATTGCCAAATAATTTGAACTATGCAATTGGGTTGTGTGGTAGTTTAGGCACATTCCATGCATTGGCTTTTGCCTACAAATTTGATGGTTTAAATTAGATGTGGGCTTGGTCTGATTGTCTTGCGTGGTGCTTACTGCAACAAAAGTGCATGCGTGCTCTATTGCATATTATATAGATATAAATGGTGTGGCACTTCATTTTTTTTTAAATTTGGGATATTTAAAGAACTTGTTCCACTTTCCAAGCTATAAGAAGAGAAAAGAAAATTGATTTTGAATGAGAAATTGATTTAGAAGCTATTTTCTCTTTTCTTCTGGCCCGCTGAAAAGACCTTAAAGAATAAGGGATTAAGGAGTGCATTAAATTGTTTTATCGTTTCTTATGCTTATTAGACCTACCTTTTGTTATGAAGCATTGAAATTTTGTTTTGTTTTAATGTTGTTTTTGGCTTGTTAAAACAAACCATAGGGGAGAAGCATGAAAGGTCGTTCATCTCCTAGTAGGGTAGTACGCATTTCGTTTTGAAGGGAATCTCAGTAGGACGGGAAAGGGGATAGAGAGAGAAAAGGAGACAAGGATGCAGGCCCAGGGGGCGATGTGGCAGAAAGCTGATCTTGTGTTTTCTTTGGTCTTTGTCTCTTTGTGTGTGCAGTAGAAGCATCTCTCTCAGAAGCAGAACAAATTTTTTGCTTCACTGCGTAGAGGAGTCGCCAAGAGCAAGTGAACTCTCTCTCTCTCTCTCTCTCTCTCTCTCTCTCTCTCTCTCTCTCTCTGCGCTTTGTAAGTACCCTCGTGCAGCTTGATGTACATGGGATGAAGACGGGGGCAAGAGCTTCGCAGGTGTGGACTGTGGGCCGTATCCCAGAAGACGTGTGGACAAACCTCTATTCTAGACAATTGCAGTCGTCATTCGCAAGGTAGCAAAGTCGACTGGATAGATTATTGCTGGCAGATTTAAGTGTTGAAGGTTGGCGAGGGCACAGGGTAGGCTACGTCATAGCAGTACAATGAACCAAGGGGAAGCAAAGGGGATAGAGGGGCGACAGACCGAACAAAGCCATGACAAGGTCGATAATCTTGGGAGCGACAAAGCAAACAGAGCGACGAAAAGGGGGCACGGGGCTTGGCGGCCACAAGCACTATCTGAGCGAAGGGAGAATGAGGCGGTTGCAGAGTATCGCTGCATCTCGAGCGTACAGACGAAGACGAGTATCGTAGGAACACAATTAGGCAAAGGGCGTTTGGCTGAAGAAAAGGAAGAGGGAATCTTTGTGAGGGAATCTTACAAAGATTCGTGCTTAGGAAAGTATTGGACTTAGATGGCACTTAAAAGTACTTAAAAGCTTAAGGAAATCACTTCACTTTTGGAAGGGTGGGGTCTTGGCGTTGAGAGCTTTTTTTCAAGGCTCCCAATTTTTAGTTTTCTTTGGTTTTGCTATAATAAAAAAGGAAATACAAATAAACACACTTTTCTTTACAGCTTTTCCAAATAGCAAACTGAAATTTTTAAGCATGTCTTTGTAACTTTATACTTTTTCCAAATTTCATACGGAACATTTGATTTATTCTCCATTTGCCTATAGAGAAAGTGTTCAAGATTCTGAAGGGTAGAAATGTAAGTTAAGAGACACTTATTGTAAACGGTGGGAACGGCTGTCAGACTAAGGCACCTAAGTTGGTAATTACGAGAATCAGTTACAGGGATAACAGGCACATGGAATAGTCAAATAGAGAGCCATTAGAGAGCTATAAATAGGGCCCATTACTCCATTAGTAGGGATGAAATATCGAATCCATGAGCCTAGTGCTAAGAGCCATTCATACTTTGTAATTCTCATTAACTTGAAGGCTTACTTGTCTTGCTTACTACATTTGTAGATAATTATTTGATCTGAATAATACAACTCCAGCAATGTCAATCTCTTTTTAGTTCATTGTCTTTCAGTTATTGTGTGGTCTAAACTGAAGTCTTGTGTCTGATCTGAACTAACCTAACTACCAACTTAGAATAGCTGTCTGAAAGTAACCAGCTCATTTCATTTTGGCGATCACGGTGGCTTGAATTAATTTCCTCTTGACAGTCGAACTATCTCCCAATTGGTGTTAGAGCCATTACAATTAGATATGCCACCCAGAGGAACAACACAAGGCAAAAGACCAGCTACGAGGTTCACGGGGAATCTAGATTGCATCATCCCAATACCAGAAGAGTCAAAGGAAGGCTTTGAGATAGAGAGAGAACTTGGGAATGAGACCGATGTTCCTCGAGGACTAAAGCGACTGATGAATCAAGGAATTCACAACATTCATCTCATTCCAGGCATAGACATGCTAAGAGAGCAGAACGACGCAACCGATCCCATGGATCCTAGCCTAGCCAGCGACATGCTGAAGGAAGTGAGGACAGCAACAGAAGACATCATTCAACATGACACAGGTCAGCGAAGAAATCTGACGATAGAGTGATTGAAATAGAAACAAAAATGATTGGGAAGTTGATACCGATCATTACAACAAGCGAAAATGTAAGGACAAGAAATCAATTCTCGAAATTTGAGCCAGCAGTCATGAGCATTCTTCTAATATGAAAATATCATTTCCAGTATTCAAAGGGTGCAAAGGGATGATCCTGATGTTCATATCCAAGCGTTTGAGCAATATGCTAAGCTTAAGAATATTGACAAAGATGAATGGGGAGAGTATTTTCCCCAGTCACTTAAGGAGGCAACAAGGAAACGGTACTACCATTAACCAACCTGCCAGCTCAGATCATACAATAAGCTCATTAAGGCTTTCAAATTGGAGTATTCAGATAATAGAGGGGATGAAGACATTTTATGTGATCTTGATAAGATCAATCATGGGAAGCTATCAATCAAAAGTTATGTTGAAAAATCAAAGAGTTGATAAGACACTTACAAGAACCCCCTTCTTAAAAGAGGATGAGAGCTTGGTTTCTGAACGGATTCAGAAACAAGAGGCTCTAGTGCCAATGAAGAAATTCAATGACTTGGTACAAAGAGCTCTAAAACTGGAACAACAAGGTAAGAAACAAACGGGTCACAAAAAGAGACAATCCAATGATAGTGAGTTTTCAACCAAGGAGAACTCCAGTTCCAATTCCAGCTCTAGTTCACATGAAAGTGAATTAGATGACAAGGGCAAAGGGAACAAGAAAGGATTGTGGACCAAAAAATTGGAGGAGATTTCAAAACAGAATGTTGAGATTGCCAAAACAAGACCTTCAGTCAAGAAAATGAAAATATGGTGCTCCAAGTGTAGATCCAAAGATCATAGGTCCGATGAATGTTCACAGTGTACTTATTGTAAAGCCTATTGTAATGGAAATGGCCTATGAACTTTGAGAGTAGCGGAAATTATAGATAGCAGTTTTGTGGATTTACTTTGTGAGCATAGAGGGTGAACTTAATTGATGGTAGCAACATAAACATAGCATTTAGTTAACTTGTCATGAACAATAATTTTGCAAGAGAAAGAGCTTAGAGAACATGACAATAGGTGAGGACTGGATTTATGTGGAGCCGATCCCCCCTCCAATAGGCATTTGTATTATAGTTTCTCCCATTAAGAGAGACTTGGTACAATACAATCTGTGCTCGTTGTGACCTAGGTGATGCAGTGAATATGGAAAGCTTCATGCATCACGAGCATAGCATAAACTTTTGCAAATAAGCGTTAACTATCTCAAGCCTCAGTCCCAAGGCCTCAAACACCTTCGAAGGTGGAGAGAGCTAGCGGGGAATGAGGGTAGGGAAGAGGAAGAAGAAACATTTCATAGGAGAAAGAGTTAGTTCCTCATTTATCATCACTCTTCTTGCTAGCGTACATAATAGCATAGTAATTGCGATGGAGAAGATGGCAAGCTTAAGCATTGAAGCATAGCTCTTGGTTATATTTGCACTCCATAGCCAAGAGTGTTGGTGTAGGCTCTCAACTTCTCCACTAGCTTGGAGAAGGAGATGGAGCTCTTGCACTTTTCACTTTGTACTTTGCACAATGAGAGTGTGTGTGGGAGAGTATACCCCTCAAGCATGCCCCCTACTAGCTTTGGTCGACCCCCTCTTCTAGCACAAGCTTTAAGCTCATTGGGCCCTTGCAAGATTGCCAATCACATGCAGGATGCATTACAAGCAACAAGGAAGTCTTGGGACAAGTGTCCCCCTTTCCCCTTTGAGAGAGATGACTTGATAAATGCAAAAACAATTAATTAAATGTACTAAATTATCATTGGACCCCTTGGGAGGCTAACCAATAGGCTTTAGGAACACCATGAGGGCAACATGAGGAGGAGCTTGGCAAGTGTCCTTTTTGCTTTCTTTGTACCAAGCTTGCCTTGTGTGAGGGTGTGCGTGTTCTCTCTCTAGCTCCCTCTTGTAGGGCTCGTCCCCTCCTTGTAGATCCATTTGACTTTGTGAAACACCTCACCTTCATGCACCCCCCATGCACCTTAGTTAGCAAGCATGACAAAGCACCTCAAGTTTGTATCGTGTTCCCACAAGCACCTCAAGCTCCCTAGTCAGCAAGCACGACGAGCACCTCAAGAATCTTAGTCAGTTAGCACGACAAGCACCTCAAGCACCTTAGTCATCAAGCACGACAAGCACCTCAAGATTGGGTTGGGTTCCCACCTCAAGCTCAGCCCTAGCTTACCTAAGGTCAAAGGAATTTTTAACACTAACCATTGGAGGTCTTCAATGAAGCTAACCCTAAGGTCTTTTAAGCTCCATTAGCATTGCTCTTGGGTAGACCATCTCCTGTTTGGATCCATTACCTTTGGTCTCATGTTCAGATGCATCTAAAGCACATACCTATATTATAACCCTTGTTCCCCCTTGTTCCGGTTTATTCTCCCACATTAATTGATTAGTTGAATACGAGAAGGATCTTATCAATGATGGCACTAAAAAGTTAAGAAGCAGAAGACAGATGCCTTGATCAAGCAATTTCACTTAAAAAGAAGACATCAAGCAAGCTAGCAAAGTAGCGAGTGGCTTAAGGGGCTTCTGCAGATCAACCCATTGATATGGCCCATACTTCTCTAGAGAAAACACAACAAACTCCTAATACCCAATGAACCCCACCAATGGAGTCACAAGGGCAGAGTGCACCTCAAACTCAATTAGCGCTGCCACCACATCCAGTCCAGTTTAGGCAACTAGACTGCCTACAAAAACTTCAACAAAAGCCACTACATGGTAGACTGATGGTGCAACAACCAGATGAGGCACGCATGCCTTATTCAAACCCTTTCATTGCCTATGAAACATCACACACGTACCTGGAGGCTATAACAGACGACTGTGCAGTAACTATGATGTCTGGATGGAGCATGATGGTTAATGCCATGGGACAACTTGTCGAAGCCCAACAGAAAGCTCCAGGAATGACAGTTAAGGCCCTCCAAACGGAGTTGCAAGCGACAAAGATAGAGCTAGAAAAGGCCAAGAGCGAGTTAACAAAGCTCAGATAGAAAATGTTGCAGATGGCCATTGAACATAACAATGATTCCAGAATCTTGGTCGCTCATAACCAGACTTTTATAAGTGAAGAGGTTTGCTAAAGAAACCACGCATGAGGTACAGGGAAGGCTAGAGGAGAAAAGGTCAGCTCTAAAATACCTCATGGCCAACCACCATACTCTGAAGCAGGCGATCACCAAAAAAACATATATCAATCCTTAGTTGACATTAGTGACCCAAAGGGAGTCTTATTTTGAATATGAGGACCTAAAGATCTACTAGAATTGATGAAATTTGACTTAGAAGAGAAGTCAAAGCAATACATTGGTGCGTTGGTAAATCAGGTCTTGGTTGAGTATATCAAAAACCAAAATGATGTTGAAGACCAAGAAGACTAAGAGGACACATGTGCTGGTCATTAGAATGATGAGGATGATGACCAACTGTTGGGGTGGTAAAGCCCAATGTGCCGCACCTACGTGTTGGGCGGCCGGAGACTAACCAGGTGCCTGCGCCTGAGTGTTGGGCGGCCGAAGACTAACCGGGAACTAACACTGACCATTCATTCTACACAAAAGAACAAGCATTCATAACCCTAACACTATTGTGTTTGGAGTCCACCCTAACCTGTGTCTCATCTCTTCTCCTCTCTTGTCCATTGTTGCACACACACGCACTCTCGCATACGCACTTCAATTTGTATCAGAGCTCAGGGATTGGGAGCACCATTGGAGCTTAGCAGGGAGGCAAGCAGAGAAGCAGCAAAAACTGCAGCACATTTTTGCAGATTTGTTTTGGCCTACCAAAACATCTTCATTCAAGCCAATTCTCACAGTTTCTACCGGTTTTTTGTCCTCTTCAACTTTGCAGAAGAAAGTTTTCTCAAAATCTTCACCAATTTTGAGATACGTCACTCAGACTGTCTGTAGGTTGTGAAGTACAAGCTACAGATTTTTACAAATCTGGTTTGACCTGTAAAAACAACTTATTTCATGTTCATTCCTACTAATTCCAACCGCTTTTGCGTGGTCTACAACTTTGCAAAAGGAAGTTTTTGCAAATTTTGCACGGTTTGAGAGATATTCAATTCAGACAGCAATGAACAGGTTGGAGGACGTTGACTCTCATCTCTTATTTTACATACAATGTCTTATAACACTTGCAAGGGATCGTCTTCTTCAACAAGGTCCACAACCATTGTAGAAAATGATCCAAAATCTCCTAAGTGTGGAGATAGCAACACAACCACTCAACCAACAACATAAAAAACCATGATCATGGCATACTTGGTATCATTGCAAGAGACAATAAACAAACAAGGTGAACACTTACGGGCACTTGCAATGGAAAATGGCATGCTAAGGGTTCTTGTGGTTAAGAATGAGAATCTCAAGAGGACACTTGAGATGCATACAACACGTTTAATGCAACTTGAAGAGTAAGTCAAGCTTGAAGGAGCGCATGAGCAAAGTAGAGCATGACCATGTATTGAAAGAGGAGAAATTTGACACCATGAGGCAGGATGTATGTGACATGAAAAATGTATGCACAAATAAGTCATGGACTGATATATGTGGTAGCAATGTGGGTCCTATTTCCTCCCTCATGGAAGCTATGTTTCAAACAAAGAATGTTGAGAATGTGGATGTAGAGGAGTTGAAGGAACAGGAACAACGTTCCAAGAACATTCTTATTCAAGGAATTCTGGAAGAGCAACTAGAGACACCTCCTTCTCTTGCTATTGTTAATGAAGATTTCTTTAAACCCACTTTGTCATGTCAAGAGTTATGGTTCACGGAGCACATAGAGTGGGTAAGCAAGAAGCTCCTCGCCCAGGAGAACGACCAATTGTATGCACCATGCCAGATGAGACCAAATAAAAGATTATCCTTGATGATAGTTGGATCTATTTGAGGAATATAAAATGTTTTGTGTTTGAAGATTTCACTATCAAGCAATAAAATATGCGTCGCAATGCATATGAGGAGAGGAATATGAAAAACAAGGAAATCCCTCATGGAGAAAAATGTGCCCAAGAAGGAGGCAAGTCCCTCAAAAAAATAGGAATTTGTGACCTATGAGGCCGAATTGCAATTGAAAGTATGCTTTTGGAATTGCAATGGATACCCATGGAATGTGGGGGTTGGCATTTGATGAACTAACAAGCAAAGCCGTCAGTGTACTTCTAGTTGAAACTTGGGAGCACAATACACAAAGGATTAACGGGTTGGAAGATTATGATGAATTTGATATTCCATACATTTCAAGGGAGTTGGAGGAAGTTCACTTGTATGATCTTACTTCAATGGATGAGAAAGAGCAGATCACTATGGAAAGTTACTTTTACACATGTGTAATAGCATGGGTATGCTCATTGCCAATGGTGTACCTTTGTGGAGTGGAACCGATGGATTTACATCTAGAAAACATAATGGGGATAGTGTGATTGACTATATGCTACTCTCCATAGCCATAATGTATCGCATAAAGAGTTTTATGCTTGACTAATGGACCCCAAAAGTAGACCATCGAAAATTATGTATTGACTTTACATGTGGAGAAGAAACTAAGCTTGATAATCTCAGCCAAAGGGAAGAGAAGCTATCATTATGTATGGATTTCAAACGAGCACCTATGTATAGTGAAATGGTTAAGCAAAAGTTATGGATGACAAATTTTCAATATGACACACCATTGGAAACTAAATGGGAAGCTTTCAAGAAGTTATTTGTCCTTGTGTCAAAGAATGCTTTTCCATAAAGCATGTTCATGGTATCAACAAAGATAGATCATGCAAAAGGTGGTTTGATAAAGAATGTCAAGATGCTTGAAGGTCCTTGATAAAGCTTGAAGCTTGATGCAACTATGGACAAAGACAACTATCAAAGTCATTTTCAGACTTACAAGGATTGATTAAAACAAGAGAAGATGGGAAGTAAAGCATCAATCTTTTCAAGTCCAAGAAAAGGCATGTGTATGTGGAAGATTTTGGAGGTAACAGCAATACAACCACTTCTTATGTTTCTTCCGTGAGTGGAAAATCACATGTTCCTAATGCTTCTGTTGGTAGCAATTCGTCCGGAAATTCTGGTGATAAGGGAAAAAAGAAGATGCGTTGCCATTATTGTAAATCTATTGATCACTTGATCAAGCAGTGTCCTAAGTTGAAGTCCAAAGAGGCTAAGAAGAAAGAGGGTGGTTCCACTACAAATGCTGGTTCCACTACAAATGCAAATATTGTTGAGTCTTCTATGAAAGGAGACTATGATGCTGATGTTGATGCAGAGTGGGCTTTTAGTGCAAAGTTTACCTATAATCCTATTGTCCATGATGCATGCATGTCAATTGCTGCAGATTCACATGTGTGGTATTTTGGGAATTACCTCTTATCCGGTTCAAGGAGTTGGAAAGATTGTGCTTACTACTGCAAATGGCAATCCTTTCACAATTTTGATGTACTTTATGTACGTGGGATCAAGAAGAATCTTTTGTCTATATCTGCACTTGCTAGACTTGGTCTTGTAGTAAAATTTGTGGATGCAGATGTACATTACATGATCTTAGTTTTGGTGATGAAATTGTTGCATCTGCATTTTATGTTGTGGGTTGTATAAGCTCACTTTGTACGACAAGTGTGGACAGAATTTTGCAAATGAAGTTTTGGATTCAAAGGCTATTTCAGATGCAAATGCAAAACTTTGGCATGCACGTTTTGGTTGTCTGAATTTTGCCAGTTTGTTGTGTTTGCAAAAATCTGATACGGTTGCTTTTTTGCCGCCTCTTGAAGCACCTATCAAACACATTTGTGAAGGTTGTATTTTGGATAAGATGCAGCGTTCTAAGTTTCCAAAGGATGGTTCAATTAGGGCCACATGCTAGTTGCAGCTTGTGCATAGTGATGTTTGTGGGCCCATGCAAACTCCGTCGTTGGGAAATTACCTTTACTTTGTGACTTCCATTGATGATTACTCCAGGCATGCATAGGTATTTCCACTTAAAGCAAAGTCCAAAGTTTTTATGTGCTTCAAACAATTTCTGGTTATGGCTGAAAATGTCTCAAAATGTACTATGGGCACCCTCCGTTCCGATCGAGGGGGGGAGTATATGTCTCATGAATTTAATGCAATTCTGGCTAGCCGTGGGATAAAACACCAATGTACAGTGCCTTATACGCCTCAACAAAATGGTGTTGTTGAGAGGAAAAACAAGTCACTTGCGAAAATGGCACAATGTATGGTCAAAAGTCAAGCTTTGCCGGATTCTTTTTGGATTGAGGCCATCATGTGTGCCACTTATGTACTAAACAGGTGTCCTACAAAAGCTTTCGGTCTATTACATTATATGAAGCATGGCATGATAGAAAGCCTTCTATTGAGCACATATGTGTTTTTGGCTATTTGGCATATGCTTTGGTGCCACAAACACAGTGCAGAACGTTGGATGATAAGGCTGTCAAATGTTTTTTTTTTTGTTATAGTGTTAAAAGCAAAGGTTAAAGTTGTATCATCCACAAACAAAGCGTATTGTGGTTTCACGGGATGTTGTGTTAGCGGAAGATTCTGTTCAGCCCTTGTTGTCATGTACTAGAGACAATAATGTAAGCTCACAGTACATTTATGACACTTTATTGCCACTTTTTAGTGGTGGAAGTACGAATGTAAATTCCAATGAGGCAAATGTACAGCCTATGGGGGTTTCTGAAAATGCTACATATCAGCCTATTATTGATGTAGATGTACATGATGTACTCGATGAGGAAAGGGCCGAAAATGAGCAGGCTAGAGGTATGCCAAAATGGCTGGTGCATACATTGCATGACAGTAAATTGGATGCACCTTTGTCTAGTCGTACTCGTTCAGCCTCTCGCCGTGCATCTTATGCATCCGATTGTTATGCTTTGGCTGTGTCTAGCTTACATGATGTTGAGGAACCTCTCTCTTTTGATGGAGAACAGAATTCAAAAAATTGGATGGCTACCATGTGTCAGGACACCGGCAAGGCCGGACTAGACAAGGCAGGGCCAGGCTAGGCGGTGTGGAACGGGGAGTCTATTTTGGGTAAGAGGGCATGGAGCTTTTGGCATGATCCTCTCTTTTAGGGCGTGAAGAGCCGCCTGCTAAGGGGGACGACGAAGTCCCATTGTGTGAGAAGCGCAGCTTGTGCCGAGAGGGAGGCGACCTCGACCTTCGCCATATGCTGCATGGCTTAGCCCGACAGATGCGCGCTGCAAAGGGGGGGAGTTTTTGTCACAATGGTGACGCCCAACAAGCAACGCAGGGGAGTCTCTCTCTCTCCCTCGCCCTCACGGCATTGCTGTGGTTACCATAGTCGATTGCAGAGGTTTTTTTTCACACACAAGGCACCCAAAGGCCTTTGGCCTTGGGCAATTCCTCAATTAAATCAAGCTAGGGTGCGTGCCTACCCGGGCACACACCCCATACACAAGCTAGGGTGTTCGACGGTTGTCGACCGAGATCTAACACAAGCATAGGCAAGGGGCCACAGAATTCTAGGCAAACTGTCAGAATTACAGCAATTGCAGAAGTCGATAGAAGTTAAAGTTTGACGGAGTTGTAGTTTCAGAAGAGTATCTATTACAATTTCTTCCTTTAAGAAGATTCAGTTGTCAACGACGTTTCAAAGAAAACAATTACAAGTTTTTGTCGGCATCTTCAAAGCATATACGGCGGACTACTCTTGATTTTGACGGAGTTAGCATGGTCACTATACTTTGCGAGTGCTCCCAATATCAGGTATATTTTCTGAGTACTTCTTTCACCACACTGTGTAGCAATGGATTCGGATATCAATATGACGTTCGATTTTGAGCAAAGTACTCCCGATCCTACCAATGATGGCATGCGGCCGGATCCTCTCAAGGAGAGTAACCGTGACGCTATGGCAGGAGAAGATACTTATGAGTTGCTCGATATTCAAGAATTTTGTGCACTTCAGACACGCATGACAGTCATGGATGAAAATTTTAAAGCTTTAAATGAAAATGTTACTAAACTTTCCACATTAGTAATTCAATTAATGCATCAGCAATCTAAGAGTCCTGCTGCTGACACCCACATGCATGAGCACGTTGGCACACAAGGGCAAGGCCTAATTAATGATATGTTGCATACTGTCACTGCCAAAGAGGTGGATGACTTGTTAAAGAACTTTAAACCACCAGTCTTTAAGGGCAAGGACCGAGACCGCAATAAGGATGCAGTGAAAATCTTTCTCAGCAAATGGGATGGAATTCATGCCTTACGGCGTACACCAGATGCAGTCAGAGCTCTGCAAACGAGCTTAACTCTGGAAGGCAAGGCCTACAAATGGTGGATGTCTCTCAAGGAGAAGAACATCATACCACAGAGTTGGGCAACCTTTGAAGCAATGTTTAGCAAGGAATTTTTGCCTACAAAGGAGGTTGATCGGAATTGGACAGCTTGGGACACATGTTCCATGTGCCAATACCCATCACTCCTTGAATATATCTCTCACTATCGGGACATTATCCTCAAGTTGGAAGGCTTGGATACCTTTCAACAAGTACGAGGGTTCATACAAGGTCTAACAACCGAGCTTAAGAAGTATGTCTAGCCCCAAGACCCTAAAACACTTGAGGAAGCCATAGTGAAAGCACATATTCATAATGACCCCGATGAGAAGAAAATACATAGTAGTAACGTGCTTGCTAGTATACATGGTAATACATACACTCAGTATGGACACAATAAAAGAAAATTTATAGTTGCTAATTCAGATGCATCTAAAAAACCCAAGGGGTCCAGGGGTCCTCTCTCTCCTGAGGATTTTGATAAAGCCAAGAAAGAGAAGTTACGTTTTCAATGTTTAGGAAGAGGTCATGGCAAAAAGGATTGTCCCAAGGGGAAATCTGCTGCTCAGGGGAAGGAGAAAGCAATGCACACGGTGCAACTACTGCCTCTCGAGTCTTCCTCAAAATTCTCCACAATGGAAGTAACACACACTGAGGTGGTGCATGAATGCTGTCTCACAGCTTCCATGTGGCAACAAACCTTTGGACCACATGAGTTAGTACGTATGCACGGATATCTACAAGGGCACAAGGTGCGCATCTTGGTAGATGACGGTGCTACTCACAATTTCATCAGTTATGGATTGGTGAAAAATCTCAAACTGCCTCAAACTCCGAGTACCCATCGCTACAAGGTAGCAATGATGAATGGACATGATACTGAAATATGGGATACTCAATGCCGAGCTGTTCCTTTGGAAGTACAAGGGTACTCTACTTGTTTGGATTTTCAGGTTATGAACATGGAAAGGACTGATGTGGTTCTTGGTAGGGAATGGTTGCATAGCCTAGGACCATCATTGAAGCGTAGCTATGAGCACAACAACTTGATGTTTGAATCCCATAGCGCACATGTGTTGTTGTTAGGAGAAAAAGATATACTTTCATCACCACTTATTTGTACCGTTGAGCTTATGCAACTCGTTTCTGATAATGAAATAGATCAGGTTTTCTTGTGTTACTCACTGTCTCATTTTCTTTCTAACATTGAGTCTGTTGAACATTCCTCAACGCCGCATGCTTCTCTCTCCTCATTCAACCAATTGCTAATTCTAAACAAGCAAATGTTGCTAGTAAATTACAAAAATTATTAAAGGAATTTCAAGATGTATTTCCTAATGATTTGCCATCAAGATTACCGTCAACACGATCAGTGCAACATAGCATTGACGTGGTTGCAGGCTGTAAACCTGTTAGTAAACCACCTTACCGTATGATTTACTCAGAGGCTGTTGAGGTGCAACGTCAGGTTGCTGACTACCTTAGCAAAGGGTTTATACAACCCAGTTCTTCAATATGGGCTTCGCCTATCCTTTTAGTGAAGAAAAAGGACAACAGTATGCGCATGTGCGTAGACTACCGGGGCTTAAATGCGGTTACAGTTAAGAATAGATACCCATTGCCAAGAATAGATGAGTTATTTGATAAGCTAACTCATGCTCTCATTTTTACGAAGATTGACTTGCGGTCAGGATATCACCAAGTCCGTATTCGGCTTGTCGATATACATAAGACTGCATTCCGAACACAGTTTGGACACTATGAGTTTTTGGTGATGCCCTTTGGGTTAACCAATGCGCCCGCAACATTCATGACACTTATGGATAGTGTCTTGAAGCCATATTTGGGCAAATTTGTCATTGTTTTCCTCGATGACATCCTAGTCTACAGTGCTTTTGAAGAAGAGCACTTACAAAATCTAAGGCAGGTGTTTGAGTTATTACGTACAAACAAGTCATATGCCAAGGAATCTAAATGTGATTTTCTAAAAGATGAAATTCATTATTTAGGGCATGTTATTTCAGCTCACGGCCTATACATGGATCAATCCAAAGTGGACACCATCAAAAAATGGCCTCCTCCTAAAAATCTGAAAGAATTACAGATATTTTTAGGATTTGCAGGTTTTTACCGAAGGTTCGTTAAAAACTTGCTCAAATTGTTGTTTCTACGACGGATCAACTTAAAGGCAAAGGAAAAGCTTTTCAGTGGGGATCCGCTCAACAGCACAGTGTCGATACGCTCAAGGATGCATTAGCTACAGCTCCTATACTGGCTATTGTAGATCCTTTGAAACCATTCGTTTTGCAAACAGATGCCAGTGATCGTGCTATTGGAGCAGTCTTGTTACAAGACGGACGACCGATTGCATTTGAAAGTAAGAAGCTTGATGCAGCTCAGCAGAACTATTATGCTTACGAACGTGAACTCTATGCAATAGTGTCGGCCTTAAAAACATTGCGGCATTATCTGTATGGTGCTCAGTTCGAGATTGTGTTTGACCATGAAAGCATCAAATGGTTTACACAATAAACAAATTTAAAGGGTTGAAAAGCCAGGTGGGCCGAGATCCTTCAGGAATATGACGCCAAGCTAGGGTATCGCAAAGGCCAATACAATGTAGTGGCAGACACTCTAAGTAGAATGCTAGAGATCAATTCGCTCTTGTTCACGGAACTTCATAGTAAATTTTGAGATTCTCTCAAGGGCAAATATGAGCATGATGAAGCATATTCCAAAGTGTGGAGCCATGTTCAAAAGAGCGATCCTTCTCACTCCAATGACGGTAGTGTACAGTTAACCTCCACGCCTAGTTCTCCTTTATCAAGTGATGAACTACAGTGATGGAAGCATTTCACCATCGACAATGGGTACCTACTCCACAAGGGGAGAGTTTGTGTACCGACGGACAAGGACATTCGGCGCCAAATTCTTTATGAATGTCATGATAGTCCAAGTGCAGGGCACCCGAGGATTAGAAAAACTTATGCTCTCGTACGATGACAGTTTTATTGGCCAAGTATGCATGGATTTGTTCAAGCTTATGTCTTGCACTACCAAAAATGTCAAGTTAAAAAGCAGAGCGCATAAAAACCAGGAGGATTCTTACATCCTTTGGAGATTCCCAATGGAAAATGGAAAAGTATCTCTATGGATTTTATTGTAGGTTTACCAACCACTATACGAGGTCATGACTCAGTATGGGTGGTCGTAGAGACAGGTTGACTAAACTATGTAAGTTTATTCAGAACTAGCCGTGGACAATCTATACAAATTGTATGGTTTGCCAAGTAACATTGTTAGTGACCGTGATCCCAAGTTTAACAGCCACTTTTGGAGAGTTGTATTTAAACGATTGGGTATACAACTAAACCTCAGTATAGCTGACCATCCAAAAACGGATGGTCAAACGGAATGGGTTAACCAGGTGCTAGAGGATATGCTAAGAGCATACGTCAGAAAAAAATAGTCAGACTGGGAAGAATACTTACCTATTCTCGAGTTTGCCTACAACATTGCTAAGCATGTCACAACAGGTTTTAGTCCTTTCATGCTCATGTACGGGTTTCAACCTAGGTCACCAGTTACGGTGGGGTTGGCAACCAAAAAACTCCAACAGGTTAAGGATTTTCTCCAAGACCACATGGATATGCTGAAACTTGCTCACCAGAATGTCCAGCAAGCAGAGGATCGGTATAAGAAATACGCTGATGAGAAACGTCTGCAAGTTACCTTCGAAGAAGGGGAGGAAGTATTTTTACGTGTGCCAGAACATTCAGAAAGTCTAAAAACTAGACCGACACCTAAATTATCTCCCCGATATCGCGGGCCTTTCAAAATACTCAAGCGAGTAGGTGATCGTGCCTACAAACTATTACTACCTTCACATTCTCGCATTCATCCGGTGTTTCATGTAAGCCGTTTACGAAAGCGGTTACATGGGGATGACAATGTCATTGACCAACAGATTTTGGTTGATTATATTGAACCTCCTACCTTACTACATGAACTTGAACGTGTTCTTGATTATCATGAGTTGCATACACGTCATCACGTATGACAACAAGCCTTAATCAAGTGGAAAGACCGACCTGAAGAAGGTGCCACTTGGGAAAACATTATTCTTCTTAAGAAGAAGTTTCCCACTTTTGTTTTTGAGGACGAAAACTCTTCTTAAGAGGGGAGTAATGTCAGGACACCGGCAAGGCCAGACTAGACAAGGCAGGGCCGGGCTAGGCGGTGTGGAATGGGGAGTCCAAGTAGGGCAAAGGGCCAAGGGCATGCCTATATAAAGGGTGGTTGAGTGGTGGACTCTCAGGCTCTAGTCAAAGGGCCAAGGGCATGTCTATATAAAGGGTGGTTGGGTGGTGGACTCTCAGGCTCTAGTCACCCCTGTCTTACACCACGCAATCAAAATATGATGCACTTATAGAAAATGACACATGGACTTTATATGATTTTCCTCCTGGAAAAAAGACCGTTGGTACGAACTGGCTTTACAAGTTGAAACGCAAGTTGGATGGTGAGATTGATTGCTATAAGGCTTGAATTGTTGCAAAGGGTTATGCACAACAAAAAGGCCTAGATTATGAAGATACTTTTGCTCCCACTTGTCGTATGACTACTATGCGTTTTCTATGTGCATTGGCAACTCATTTTGGTTGGGATACATCAGTCATACATTTTTACTGCTTTCTTGAATGGTGACATATTTGAGGAAGTTTATGTAGCGCAACCTCGCGGTTTTGTTAAAAAAGGACAAGAGGATATGGTGTGCAAATGTAGCAAAGCTTTGTATGGATTGAAGCAATCTCCTCGTGCTTGGTATGAGAAGACTGACACTCATTTGGTCAAACGAGGCTTTCATAACAGTCCAACAAAAAGCACATTGTATGTAAAGCGTGAGGGTGATGTACTTCTCATTGTGGTTCTTTACGTAGGTGATCTGCTAATCACTGGGCCAAATGAGAGACATATTGCTGAATTTAAGGCTGATTTTAATGCTACTTTCAAGATGAGAAATTTGGGGTTGTTGCATCATTACTTGGGTATACAATTTAAGCAATGTGATGGTGGTATTGCCTTGTGTCAAAAAAGTCACATAGATACATTGCTATGTAAGTTTGGACTTGAGGATTGCAAACCTATTCTCACTTCCATGGAAACAGGTTTGAAATTGATTCTTCATGATGCTGGTGATCATAAAGATGTGACTCTTTACCAAGTGTTGGATTCCTCATTTATGTATGTAACACAAGGTCGAATATTCAGTTTGCAGTCTCACATGTCAACAAATTTATGCATAGCCTAGGGACTAAGCATTGGCAAGCTGTCAAGAGGATTTTCCACTACTTGAGTGGCACTTTACATCTTGGCTTGTTTTATCCCAAGGGGGGATCATTGCCGCCAAACTTACATGCTTTTTTGGACTCATATTGGGCTGGTTGTTTTGACACGAGAGTGTCCACAAGTGGTTTTTGTTTCATGCTTGGCAGTTCATGTATGTCATGGTTGAGAAAGAAGCAACCTATTGTGGAAATTTCTGTTGTGAGGAGGCTGAGTACAGGGTAGTCAATTGAGTGTGTATGGCTCAGACGCCTTATGGCTGATTTGGGTGTTGGACATGACACTGCCAACACTATCTACACTGACAGTCAGGGCGCATTGGCAGTTGCGAGGAACCTAGTTTTTCATACTTGCACAAAGCACATTGAGGTGCATTACCACTATGTCAAGGAGAGGCTCTCAACAGGAGAGATCAGCTTAGCTTATGTGCCAACACAGGAAAACCTTGCTGATCTTTTCACAAAGGCATTGTCTCGTGAGAAGTTCGAAGCTTTCCGCAAAGCTTTGGGCTTACTCCCCTTTGTGGACTCATCATGTACTCAGGGCATGGCACTTCCCACTCATGTTCCAGATCTCGTTCACCGATCACTCCAAGGGGGATTTGTTAGCACATACATGTGGCAGTGATGTGTGTGAACACACTTAGGACCGCCGGGGCATTTGTTCCCTCTTTAGGAGGTTTTTCCCCGATGCATAATTGTATATACGCCCATTCATTCTATGGCTATCTATCTTTCCATTGCACACTAAGTAATACACTCTCTATTGTGTGCCTTGAGCTTCCTTCATCTTCTCCAAGCTGTGTGTTTTCTTGCAACCCTAATTCCAACACTTCTTCCCAAATTGTTTTCACGAACTTCCTTTAATTTAGCGACTTTAATTGTTGGCAAATCTCTAACCATCGCTTTAGTTTGCATCATCTTCAACCTCTGCAAATTCACATGATTGATATGTTTGTGCCAAATCTCAATATCTGAAACAACCCCTACACCTTGTGCAAACATGGTGTTTGGCGGTGATAACAACATACAAGTGCCCACCTAGCCAAGGCGCCCGTTGGGTCAGCCGGCCAAAGTTTTGATGTGGTCACATTATTTTTCCAATGTTTAATACATCAAACCCTGTAAAAGCCTAATGACAATCGTCTATGTCAAGTCTAAGTCAAAGATGTAATTTTTCCAATGGTGTATGTAAAGGTCCATGAGAAGTTGGCCACCGCCGGCCACTTTAGAAAGCCCTAGGTATATAATACACTAAGGTTAGTGGGAAAGGGAGATAATTTTTTGAAGATAAGTGACTATAGCTATACGCATAGGGCGCGACCTCTTGGCTCCAACTTGTAATCATCGCTATTGTGGCTACGGTAACCCAAATTCAGTTTTGTTTATTGCATTGTGTTCTTCTTACTCTGCTCTTTCATTCAAGTGTAAGCATTCAAGATTCGGTGTAGGTATCAAAGGCAACCGTTGTGGCCTTAAATCGTTGTTTTGAGTGTTTATATGCGTATTTTATGTTGTTTTGACCCTAGGAGAGACTTTAGGGATCCAAAAACGACCCTTTAGGATCATCCGTTTACTGTTTTTGCGTACTTTGGGACGAACGATCGCGATCCGTGTACCCATCCAGAATGTTGTGACAGTGATAGGATACGCTCCAGATAGTCCCCTGTAGCTTCCCTTCAAGTTTCGTGCGAATCCGATATGATTTGCATGGTAAACAGGCGTGATGACTGTAGAGCTGTGTAGAAGGACATAGGCTGATTACTTGGCTTTAGTGCATTTGATTTTCTTGTAGAGTTAGTAGTTGCATCTCTTCGAGTTCACTTCATTAGGATTGACACCCTAGTGAGTTTCCATGCCTCATCCGAGTCGCTTCCCTGGTATTGATATTTATGTTGATGCATGAAGGCTATGCTATGGACGTCCGTCGCGGCGACCCGCAAACATTGGTGCCGTTGTCGGGGAATGAATATTAGGTGATGAGTGACCGAGTGCGTATTCAGAGTTTTCTTATTGTTCCAACAGATAATTTCCATTCCATTTACATTTTAGTGAAGCATCTTTACAGGGGTATAGTGCTTAGTGGAGTTTAGGGTCGGTGGACTGGCTAGATCTACTCTTGCGAGATATAGGGAGTTGTGAGTGAGGTTGCTTTAAGCATTTTTTTTCTCTTCAAATTTCTTTGTAGTACTGATCCATCATCCGTTTTTTATCCTGTTTGTTTTGTTTGATTCATTTTCTTATGTTCTTTCATTTCTGTACTTAGGAGTAGGATAAGTAAATCACATTCCAGTCAGATTTGGGGCAAAAGATAGAGTCAAAAACACCAGAAAACCATAACTTTGGCAAAAGAGCCATAAGACTCTGAAATTAGAAAATCTGACCAAATAGAGCTGAAATTGATTCAAATCACAAAGTGGTAGCACCAAACACTGGGAAATACTTGTCAGAGAGAGCTTGTAAAATTTCATCAGATTTGGCTCTGGTACTACGATCGCGATCGGTGTACCTCAGTGTTAGATTTGTACAAGATTTGACATGTGCCTTCCTGATAAGATTCTAAACAAGTTTGTCTAAAGCAACCACACCCAAAAACATCAAAAATCAAGGAAATCAGGCCACTTGGGTAAAACTAGCCTGACAGACCCAGAAACTATAAAATCTTGACTTTTGGTGATCCAAATGCAAAAAGACTTGGGGGATAGCCTTAAAACATCAGCATCTACAAACATGCCAAATTTGGTTGAATTTGGGCTCAGAACTACAATCGCAATCGGTTTACCTAGACCTCAGATTTGTACCAGATTTGATGAGTAGACTCTTCAAGGGTATACAAACATAAAAGTCTAAAGGACCTAGGGTCAAAAACCACCAAAATTTGGTTAAAACCATTGAATACAGATCCAAGTCAAAAACTACTAAACTAGCATAGAAATTGACTTTCAGTAGATCAAAACACATCAAAACTGGGAAGAAACCATGCAGAGGGATAGCTTGTGCATAGGACAAGCCTAGGTATCCCTCCAATCCCAAATCAAACATCAAAATCAATCAAACCTGATAAAATTGGAAAATCAGGCACTTCAGACCAAGAAATTGTAAATTCTTGACTTTTTTGAGTCCAAATACAAAAGTGTCTGGCAGGTAGTCTTAAAATAGCCTAGTGACCAAGCTGGTGTAGTTTCATCCAATTTGGGCTCCAAACTACGGTCGCGATCGGTGTACCTCAGTCCCAGATCTGACCCAGATTTGACCCACACATACACCTAGGTTATACAAGATACCAGGAGATGTCAAAATTTTAAAAAAAAATCACCAAAGTAGCCAAAAACAGTAGACAGTCAGAAAACCACTGCAGCAAACCAAGATTTGGTAAAAACTTGACTTTTTCTTGTCCAAATTCAAAAATATTTGAAGAGTAGACTGTACACATCATTGTCTACCATATTCACAAGTTTCACTTAAAAAGGAGCTAGAACTACGATCGTGATCGGTGTACCCCAGTGACATTTTGAGTTGAGACTTGGTGAGTAGGTAGCTGACATCTAGTGCAACATATTTTCCATAAGGAGCAAGGTCAAGAAAGCAAAAGAAAGTGGTCAAAAGTCCCAGTTAGACAATCAGGCCAATAACTGCAAAACCACCTGGGATTTGGGTTTTCATTGGTCAAAACATCTCCAAATTCAAAAATACAAAGACACTTGGTATCAAGACATCAAGGGTTAGCTACTGTGCAAAAATCTTCCAAATCTGTGACATGGGGTCAACGATCGCGATCGGTGTACCTCTACATAGTGAGGGTATTTGACTTCATAAGTTTGTAGATCTACTTGAGTACATCCCAAATCTCAAGTTTGAGTGAAAAATACCCTCTGGAAGCCAAGATACAAGCACAAAATATCTTTGTGTCCTGATCCTGAAACTGTTTTGAGTGTGTTTCAAGTGCAGTTTACCAAAACTGCTCTAACTTTTGACACAAAACTCCAAACTGAGTCTCCTATAGCTAGGAAGAAAGCTTGTGAGATAAGGAAGCTACCCTTAGAGTGAAATTTAGAGTCAAATTTGCTAGGATTCCCATTTACAAACTTTTAGGGTACCCAAAACCAGTATCCAAAGGTAAGTGGGGCACCAAAGCCTGACTTTTTAGAGACTTGACCAGGGGCAAAAAGGGATTGTGTGCACTAAGCCAAGGTGTTCTTATCAAGGACCATCTTGAGAGTATTGAGTGAGGCTTAAACATGACAACTATCCATCATTAGGGTTTCCCACTCAACTCAGAGCTATGCCACCTACACAAGCAGCCAGAAATACTGCAACACCTATAACAAGAGGGTTGAGACAAGACCATGAGGCTTATCAATCATATCAAGCCAAACCTCAAGGCATGGCTCATGGATATTTGTCAAGTGATCATGTAGCTCACTGGAAGCCGAACCAATCAACTAAAATGCGGGAGTTTGGAAGAGCAAAAGTGGATTAGAGGAGACGCATCCTCTAATCAACAAACCCAACGTGAGGTTCATCAAAACCAATGAAGCCACGAGAGTTCTAATGGATTACACTTATGATGGCCTTTATAGGTTACCTATTGGGGATCAAAACAACTTCTATAGATGTTTAAATTCCATCATTGAAGAGTTGACAGACTACAAGAACCTCTATGCCTTCACATACACAGATGACCAGGGAGTGCCAGTTCTAATGGTAGATAAGTATGGACGAGAGGACAAACTTATCAGCCCAATTGAGCTAGAAAGATATACATACATGGGTACTCCAATCTCTGCTTACTACTTTCAACCGAGTGTAAGCGTACCAGAGTTTTTTGAGACTGGTTTGCAAGAAGCTAACATTGAAACTATGGAATCAAAGGGACGTCAAACATCCAAAATAGCTATTCACGGGAGTGTAGCTCCTACCTCATTGAGTGGAACCAAGAGACCACCAATTAGACTTACAGATCCATCAACATTTCCAAAACATGTCTCAAAGGGGATTCCACCAGGATTTGCTCCAAGACGAGAATAGAATGAGGGATGTCTTTGTGAGAGACCCCAACACGCTAAGATACATGGTTGAACCAGAACCAATGAGACCATATCAATTGGCCAAATGTGTCAAGAAGAAGTATGATGGATTAAGGGATCCATACGTACATGCATCCTTGTTCAAACAAGTGTTAAGAGCCGAACAAGTATTTTATTTTCATACACAGTATGAGGGATTTGGCTTAACCTTGGAAGGGATAACATTGAATTGGTTCCAACCGTTGGACAAAAATTCCTTCTCAAACGTTGAACAACTGTTGCAAGAATTTGTTGTGGAGTTCTCTAAAAGGGGAATCAAGCATAACACAGTGTCCCAAATCTATGCATTCAAGCAAAAAGAAGATGAGAGAGTGAAAGAAGCATCACTACGCTTCAAACAAAATATAGAGAGATGTCCGGAATGCGAGTTACCACATGATGAAAGATTATCAATTCTCTTCATAGAGGGTTTGAAAAATGAAACTCTCAAGAAATATTTGTACTTAAAAGGATGTACTTCCTTTGAACAAGTCACGAGAGAAGCGTTATACCTAGTTGACAATTGTAAAGCCTATGGCGAGGAAATTGGTGATACAAAGATCACTATGATTAATGCTCCTTTAGCACCTAGTGAAACTGACACAAGGCAAGTGGTTATGTCTCAATTAATGACCAACCTAGATGAGCTAGCAGCGCAAGTAGCACAACGAATAAAATGGTGTGTCATTGAGCAAAAATGGACCAATCATGAGATGAGTGAGTGCTACTATAATCAAACCTACACGAGGGGGATACTATTTGGACATCAAATAGAAAAACAAATGCCATTACCAAATCATTCATTATTTCAAAATAGGGTTGTATCAAGGGCTTTACAACGAGCTGAGGTATCACAACCTAGGCTAGGGTAAGAACCTATGAGAAAACTCTATTCATTGAATGAGGACACTCTGATGTTCATAGCCAATCAAGAGCGTAGACCAGAGACCATTCTGGCTAAGCAAGAACAACCATCAATTGTGCCACCAGTGACTCAACAAGGTGGACCATGCTACAAGTGTGGAGGTAATCATTGGACCAAGAATTGTTCTCGTGTAGAGATAATTGGATATTGTTTGGAGTGTGCCATTACACACGTTGTTCCTAATTGTCCAAAACACCCAAACAAACACGGGAAACAACAATGAATGTTGTGGGAGTGTTACCTTCTCCAAGTGGATCAGAGGCAGAACCCAAAATTCCTATGAAGGTAGTGACTAGAGCCCAAGCAAAAGAAAATGTTGAGGACCAAGCTAATGAGGAGAAATATCAACAACCCAAACAAGGGGAAACAACTAGTGTGTCAATGAGGACTGGGAGAAAATCCTGGAAAGCCAAAAGAGACAGAATTAAAGCAAAAACAATTACAAATCAAACTGCACTACAAACAGAATTACAAGAGACAAAGGAGTAGTTAAAACAAGAACGGGAAAACAAAACGGTGATGAGCGATAAGAAACCAAGGAAGGCGTCTTTCGGAGGATCTGTGTTGGTAGACAAAGTCCAAGAGCCATTAGATGCTGCACTGGAAGCATATGAAGCTAGATTAAAACCCAACCAAATCCTAGAGCAACGAGGGATGAAATATCCTCATGTTGAGGTAGAGACTGAGAGGTTGAAAATGTGTAAGGAATTGGTGCACAGGCAATGATGGAGCCTGAAGCACCAATTCCACCTCCAGAAACAAAACCAAAAAGTGTTGGATTTGAAATGCCTAACGCAAAGGTTGTTGAAACTTTAACTCAAAGAAACATTGAGCTAGAATCACAAAAGGATGTGCAAGCAAAGACTGCAACACAAGAAACCAACAACCTAGAAATTCAACTAGATGATCAAGTAGTGGCCAACACCACTAATGATGCAAGGTCAAGATCACAATTTATGGCACCTATCCCAGAGATAGATGAGCCATGGCCAAATGAATTGTGGGAAGCAATTAGAAGTAAAAAAGATGGAAGTGCGACTTTCCAATCTGCACCCATAACTGAGGTCAATACAGGGCATGAAGTCTATCAGGGAGACATTCAATCTCTAAATGGAGATGCAGGGACGGAAGTTTCAATTGAAAGAAAACCAGAGTCCTTGAAGACCTTACCCTCATACATAGGAGAACATGAGGCAGAATCAAAGACTAGAGTGGTGCCATCTCAGAGGAAAGCCATATCCAAGATGATGGATACAAAGAGTATGCAAGAGTTGATGTTAGCTCCAATACAGTGCACCATTACTCTATCTGGACTGCTTAAGATTAGACCACATGTATGGGATGAAGTAGGCAACAATTTGGGGAACATGGGATTAAAGATACCTCTTCAAGATCTACCCTCAAATGAACAATCGAACAAAACTCAACAAGAAAGTGCAAACGCTAAACCTGTGCCAATAAATAAGGTGGGGGAATATTGCGAAGGAGAAGAAGGAAACACCACCTTACCTGTGGAATACAAAGGAGTTAAAACATTGGCTATACTTGATAGTGGGGCTGGAGTAGCCATAGCCACAAAAGACATTTGGGAAAAATGGGGTAGACCAGCGCTTAGGAAAACTAGAATGAAGCTGCAACTTGCAGATGGATACACGGAAAAACCTCTGGGTATCCTAGAGCAAATTATTGTGACTTCTTGTGGAATTGAATACGAACATACATTTGCAACAGTAGATTTTGGAAAAGGGGACAATTTTGATATCATTTTAGGTAGACCTTTCATGCGTCAACTTAAGATGGTTCAAGATTGGGGCTATGACTATATCTACTTGAGACATAAAAAGATCACCACAAAAATAAGCATAAAAGACCATAGCTATAGAGATGTGAATATAAATCCTTTAGAAGAAATTGACTCTACTATAGTCAATGGGGAAGAGATACCTGCGTGGCTACAAACCAAACAAGAACTTTGGATGTGTGGTGCTTCGAAGTGTGGAAGCTCAGTGAAGGAGGATTGCATCCTAGAAAGATCAATGGACGATGAAGCTTACATACCGGAACCCTTTCCAAAGCAATTATTTGAGCCATTTGGATGGACTCAAATATTGGCAACCTTGGATGTGTGTGTAAATGAGCTAACTCCAACCAAGTTTTGTGATGAAGAAGGCTATGACCTAGTTTCATGTTTTATGTTGAAAGTGCTGAGAAATGCTAATGAGATTTGTGAGAATGAAAATAGAGGGACAAATAGCTATGTCATGGAGGATGTTGCACAAACACAAACTAGGAGAGCAATACAACCATGTGGAGATGTCATCATTGACATACATGAAGAGTCAACAGCATCTACTCCAAAGAAACTAACTTCAAATGATGCAAAGTTGAAAGTACAGGAAGAATCAGATGTGCAAAGCTCCACATCAACAGATGTTCTACAAACTCAAGATCAAAGGAAGAATGAGGAAGAAGCCAAAGATAAAAAAATATCCCACATTGATCAAATTCAATTTATGGGGACAAACAGGGCTCAAGGTTACATGTTCGGCTGCAATTGATCCTTATGCTACTAAGAATATAATGTCATATGGCACTTGTATAATGATGGGAAAGCCGGCAATTAAAGAAGTGGAGGAAAGAGTATACACCAGTGCCAAAACACCAATCCCAAGTTTTGGCATAGCGGAGGCAATACTCAAGTTGAGTCATGGAGAGTTCAAAGACAACTTCAACATAGTTGACTCACATGACATCAAAGAAAGTCTAGTCCTAACAAAGAGTTGGAAGAACATCTTCTTCGGGCAACAACAAAAAGCGTCAACAACAACAACAAAGACGGTGCAAGAGACATCAACAAAAAAGACACAACCATCTGCAGCAGAAAAAGCTAAGGCCAAACTAAACATTGAAGAAGATCATCCTCGCAAGTCAGTTTTACCTTCGACAAGCCCACATCAAAGCTCAAGCAAAGCCTCTACGTCAAGAACAAAAGCTTCAACAATGCAGTGGATCCCTAAACAAAAGGTTTTGCAACCTAAATCTCCATCGCAGCAAAGTCTCCAAAAGAAGCAAAGAAATGTCAAGCAGGCGTTGGTATCCAAGGAACACATTAAAGTCAAAGATCCAATTTGGATACACTCTCAAGAACAATCTCAACAACAAAAGGCGACAGGGTGGGTGGCCTCAAATGATTTTTGGGCCAAAAAGCCCAAGGTAACGGCATGGAACTTCTCACCCTTACAAAGAAACCCCACAAAGAACAAGCCGAGCATTGAACACAAGACAACCAACTCAACTAGGAGAAAGAAGAAGCAAAAGAAAAGAGCTTCAAAGAAGCAAACAATACAACAAATATGGGTACCAAAGTCAGAGATTTATCAAGCTACCCAGCAAGGCCAAATGAAGACAAAGAATAGAATGGTTCCCGTCAAGCTACTTGAAGCACAAGGATTCTATGAAGGTAACATCCAAATATGGTTACCCAAAGTAGTTGCTCAACCTAGAGCCACTAAGACCAACCAAGTAGCAAAGACCCCACACAAAGACAATCAACAACAACAAAGAGCCAATGGAGACTAAGCACAACCAAGGGAGAAAAACTTCAAAATGGATCCCTCGTCTTCTACTACAAAAGCAAGGCTTTTACAATGGTAATAGCCAAGTATGGATACAAAAGTCTAGTGTCCATCAAGTCAAGGGAGCAACTCATGAAGCAAGAACAAAGTGGGTCCCAAAACCATTGTTGAAAACTCAGGCTCCTCACAAAGAAGAAAAAGTAAAGGTACAACAATGCGGCCTCCTTATGGAACATCCCATGCAACAAAAGAAGCTGGAGGAGTCAAAGTATGCCAACTTACTTGAAAAGATGGTGGCATCCAAAGACCAAAGCAATGATAGAGGCTTTAATCTCAAGAACTTATGGCATTGGTTTTCAAGCCATGAACAAGTAAGTCCAAGTTGCCATTAAAAATACATGGCATAAAAGTCAAGAGTCGAGCAGCTGAGCCACTAAATGAGCAAGGCATTAGTCCCAAAGCTTCAAGTAATATTCTCTGTGGTCTAAGAGTCTTAGCTATTCTAGGTACTGCTCAAGGTGTAGGAGTTGAGCATATTTATGTTGTGTCGCTCATGCTGGTATAGGTGAGCATAAGAGTCAAAGTCTATGTATTTTAAGTTTGGTAAAGTGAAGAAGAGAGTCCAAAAGACACTCACACACTATGCATAGTGAGTAATGAGTGGAGAAGCTTCAACATCAAAAACCCTTCTTGGAAATGTGGAAGCTATTGAGATGTCATTGGATATCACATGTGCTACATTTGTTCCTTGAAGCACCCAACAACTCGTTTTCACACCGCATGATTTTCTTGAAAGAACTCTTGTGTGCATATAGAGTGTCCCATAATTGGCACTTGCATTACGCACTCTTACTTTATTTCTCCCAAGCACTCACCTTGCATGAACAGGTACTCAACTTCCAAGTGTTCAACCCCAATAAGAGCGTATACCAAAGACATTTTTTCCCACTGGGTTTTTCCCTTTGGTCATTCAGGTTCTAGACCCTAAGTTAGATGAAACCCCAACTCCTACATAAATATTCCTTCCATCAAATGAAACCAATAAAGAATTTGTTACATGATCTTCAAAGAGATAAACTGGGGCCACATTGTTCTCAACTACGCTTCGACAAGAGCAACTCTTATCTTCAAAGATACCAACAAAGCTCTATTAACAAAGTGGCAAAGAAAATCAAATTGGAGATGCCAATGCACACATGTCAAAGTCTCAAACATTTTGAGATACGAGCTCCTATAAAAAGTCAATTGCACCAGGAGGCAAAGATCCAAAGAGGCAGGTATCATTGACCAACTGCACAAATGGAAAGGTAAAGCAGGATGTGCAACAACATGCACAAATGTCTCGTCCACAACATCCAAATCACAAAGAACACATGTTTATCAATAAAAGGCAAATGTGCACCCCATTTGAACAAGCAAAACATGCCAGATATAACTCAATCAAGGAAGGGGGGAGTCTCATCAACAAGAAGACCATACTACAAATGGTCGTGTCAAGGGACGACACGAGCTAGGAAGGGGGGAGTGTTTGGAGGTGATAACAACATACAAGTGCCCACCTAGCCAAGGCGCCCGTTGGGTTAGCCGGCCAAAGTTTTGATGTGGTCACATTATTTTTTCGATGTTTAATACATCAAACCCTATAAAAGCCTAATGACAATCGTCTATGTCAAGTCTAAGTCAAAGATGTAATTTTTCCAATGGTGTATGTAAAGGTCCATGAGAAGTTGGCCGCTGGCCACTTTAGAAAGCCCTAGGTATATAATACACTAAGGTTAGTGGGAAAGGGAGATTATTTTTTGAAGATAAGTGACTATTGTTATACGCACAGGGAGCGACCTCTTGGCTCCAACTTGTAATCATCGCTATTGTGGCTACAGTAATCCAAATTCAATTTTGTTTATTGCATTGTGTTCTTCTTACTCTGCTCTTTCATTCAAGTGTAAGCATTCAAGATTCGGTGTAGGTATCAAACGCAACCGTTGTGGCCTTAAATCGTTGTTTTGAGTGTTTATATGCGTATTTTATGCTGTTTTGACCCTAGAAGAGGCTTTAAGGACCCAAAAACGACCCTTTAGGATCATCCGTTTGCTGTTTTTGCGTACTTTGGGACAAACGATCGCAATCCATGTACCCATCTAGAATGCTGTGACAGTGATAGGATATGCTCCTGATAGTCCCTTGTAGCTTCCCTTCAAGTTTCGTGCGAATCCGATATGATTTTCATGGTAAACAGGCATGATGATTGTAGAGCTGTGTAGGACATAGGCAGATTACTTGGCTTTAGTGCGTTTGATTTGCTTGTAGAGTTAGTAGTTGCATCTCTTCGAGTTCACTTCATTAGGATTGAAACCCTAGTGAGTTTCCATGCCTCATCCGAGTCGCTTCCCTGGTATTGATATTTATGTTGATGCCTGAAGACTATGCTATGGACGTTCATCGCGGCGACCCGCAAACACATGGTAGCATTCACCTCAGGCACATTTTGTTTAAAATAAATATCCTATCCACTTTCTTTCCTTGTGCAACTAGCCTTTCATTCTTCTTATGCTCTTTGACAAAGAGACCATCATAGTTAAACTTGACCTACAAGCCCTGCTCAACTATTTGCCCAACAAAAACCAAATTCTTTGTGATATTGGATACATACAATACATCAAGCAAGTACTTTACTTTACCATCTATCATAGATAATGGTGCATTTCCTATATGCATGATGGGGTGTGCAATATCATCACAATTTCTACATAACCAAGACTTTGCAAAGTCTGCATTTCCATAAACCACTCACCATGACCAGTCATGTGATTTGATGCACCAGAGTCCACATACCAAACATTATCACTAGATTTTGCCACATAGGCAGACATAGTCTTTAGCATGTGCTACACCACAAATAACCTCTCGGGCTCATCTACACTCCTACTAGTGGTTTCATAATTATTTTGTTGCCTTTGGTCTAGACATTCACGTTCAAAGTGATTGCGTTTTCCACAACCCATCATACTACATTTTCATGTTGACTTGTATTGTTACGTTGTACATTTCCATGACGTCTTGGACTCCACCTACCTTGAAAGTTTCCTCGACCACTAGTATTCTATTTCTAATTGTTATTCTACTATTATGCTTGGTGGTTGCCTCTTTGTTGTCGACCTCCTCCATGACCTATACCATGTCCCTTTCCTCTTCCTCTGTTTTTAGAAAGCACCTATTCTAAATTGTTTCTACCCTGTGTAGAGCAATCTTCCTCAAGTTCCTTCTCTTCCACAATCAATAAGGACACAAAATTTGGAAATGAGGGAATGTTCTCTCGAAGTTGGATATTAGTCTTAAACAATTTGTATTCTGGACCCAAACCTTGTAAACATACTTCCATTTTATCATCATCATCAATCGACTGTAACACCAATTGATGCAAGTGACTTATCTTCAATGAACAGTCATTGATAGACAGGTTTCTCTTCTGCTTTGTATTTAGCTCAGTCTTCAATTGTAGCTTCCTTGCCTTTGTGTTGATCACATTCACCAACGACAATAAGGTATCCCAAGCCTCCTTAGGGGTGTGAGCATCTTGTATGTGCCCAATCATAGTGTCCTGCACACTCACAGAAAGCCAGCATGACCCTCCAAAAGCTCCCTGGTTCCAATCTTTAAACATCTTTAAAGGGTATATATGCTCTACTTCAACAAGAGTTTGAGATGAAAGACTTGGGAGACCTACGATATTTCTTGGACATTGAAATTGTTCGCACACAAGAGCGTGTGGGTGTATGGCTGTCACAAAGACAATATGCTTTGGACATGTGTGAAAAAGTATGGTATGGCTTATTGTAAGGCGAGCATGTTGCCCTTAGATTAAAATTTGAAGTTGGAGAATGATGTAGATTGAGTACTTGAGAATGCTACCATGTACAGGAAGATTGTGGGTAGCTTGATCTACTTGACTATCTAACGCCCAGACTTGAGCTACCCGATTGGATTGGTGAGTCAGTTTATGCAGTCTCCTATGAAACCACACTTGGATGTAGTGAGACACACATTGCACTATGTGAGTGCTACCTTGGATTATGCACTCTTTTATACGAGTGATGTGGACTTGCAATTCTATGTTTACACAGATGCGGGCCGGTAGCACATACGATCGCTGGTTCAAGGGTTTCATGTTTTCACTTGGGAGTGTTGCTTTCACATGGAGCAACAAGAAGCAACCTACGATTGCTCTTTCTAGTATAGATGCAGAGTATATGGGTGCTGTAGTGGTGGCATGTGAGCTACTTTAGGACATTCGAGTACAGGTACAGAGGCCAATTGTCATCTATTGTGACAACCTCAAAAACATATATTTGGCATGAAACCCAGTGTTTCATCTTAGAACAAAGCACATTGAGGTGCACTCCCACTTCATCAGAGAGAGGGTATTGGCAGGCGACATTGACCTTGAGTACGTGGCAAAACGAATGAGCCAATTGCAAATATCTTCACATAGGCCCTTGGAGCGGAGAAGCTATAGTGATTTTGAGCGATGCTTGGCATACATGAGACGGCATTGAGCTTGAGGGGGAGAGTTGAGATGTCACGCTCAACATGTATGACTCTTGGATGACTATCACTTGACAGTCATTGTCACCAGTACACCTTGGTGGATACACATGTCTTCGCTAGTGATACTATACTTGTACTACACCAAGTTGGTCTATCCACCGGGGTGATGACACACTTATCTATCCACTTCACTCACTAGCGATTCACAGTAGACCGTTGTACTAGTTTCTCTTTACCTTGTTATTTTCCCTTATGTTTTGTAAACCTCTTATCTTGAGTTTGTAAAGAAGAAGAAGAACATGTTTTGTCTTCATGTGTGTGTGCTTGCAAGAGCTCAAGCTCTCTTTGGGTTCAAACAAGGCACATGCAAGTAAATCAAAAGAAGCATGGAAAGTGCATGGCGCTCAGCCATTAGAGATGCTTGATGTCTCTATTTTTGGAACCACCTTGAGAACAAGTGGCCCTCCTCCCTCAGAATAAGCTGACTTCGGCTTGCAGTCAGCTACATGCGGAAGTCAGTTGATTGCAGCCAGCTGCAATCAACAACAGGATGTCATGTATTCATCATCAGCCTGGGCTACACAAGTACGAACCAATCAAGTCTTTCTATGCTTGCTTCTATTCATCCTTACTGCTAGCCTTTGTGAACAAGTAGGGGAAAAGCAATAAGACGAGGAGAGTGCTGCCACCACTCGCGTCTGAACTCGGCCTAAGTACCACTCGATCCTTAATACCCTTAGGGGATGGAATCTATGATTGGGTGGGAATTGGCAATTGAAGGATTTAAAAAAATCTTATGTCCATGCTACTTGTGGGTCTAGAAACCCTCTCTATCTAAGTTGACATGATTAACGTCTAATAAGCCTCTCTAAATGCGCATGCCCCCATGCCCAACCTTGTCCATATGTGACACGGGATGGGCGTCAAGGGATCGATAACGCAAACATGCCTGCTCAAATCTTGAGGTGCATCAGGTTTGACATAGTGAAGGGATTAAGGGTAGAGGTGAACAGTTGGATCAAGATTTAATGCATGTCAGAGGTCCGATCACACACTAATTCAGAGCTCGAACCCGCATCCAAGTTTTCTAGTCTATCCAAGAGCGCCATGCACGATTCGTCGCTCAATCGCAATGCAGCTCTGATTATATGCATATCCGATGAAAGTAAATATTGTGCCAATATTACTTTTTGTGCAGAGGTTACTTTTTCTGTGGCTACGTCAAAATGGACGATCCTCTTAAATTTGATCCAACTTTTCACCTCTACCCTTGATCCCTTCACTACGACCCAGTAGCAAAGAAACTCTGGCTCCCCAGGCTGGGTTCAAACAAGGCACATACAACTAAATCAAAAGAAGCATGGAAAGTGCATGTTGCTTAACCATTGGAGCTGCTTGATGTCTCTATTTCTCGACCCACCTTGAGAACAAATGGCCCTCCCCCCTCAGAAAGAAGCAGACTTTGGCCTGCGGTCACGGTCAAGGACATGCTAAAGTCAGTTGATTGCTGCCAACTGCAATCAACAACAAGATGTCATGTATTCATCCTAAGCCTAGGCTACACAAGTACGAACCAATCAAGCCTTTCTATGCTTGCTTCTACTCATCCTTACTGCTGGCCTTTCTGAACAAGTAGGGGGGAAGTAGTAAGACGAGGAGAGTGCTACCACCACTCACGTTTGAACTCAGCCTAAGTACCACTCGATCCTTAATACCCTTAGGGGATGGAATCTACGATAGGGTGAGAATTGGCAATCGAAGGATTTAAAACAACTTTATGTCCATGCTACCTACGGGTCTAGAAACCCTCTCCATCTAAGTTGACACGATTAACGTCTAGTAAGGTAATAAATAAATCAAGATTGCCTCTCCTACAACGCTAAGTGGGCATGCCTCCATGCCCAACCTTGTCCATATGTGACATGGGATGGGCATCAAGGGATCAATAACGCAAACATGCCTGCTCAAATCTTGAGTTGCATCAGGTTTGACATAGTGAAGGGATTAAGGGTAGAGGTGAAAAGTTGCATCAAGATTTAATGCATGTCAGAGGTCCGATCACACACTAATTCAGAGCTCGAACCCGCATCCAAGTTTGCTAGTCTATCCAAGAGCGCCATGCACGATTCGTCGCTCAATCGCAATGCAGCTCTGATTATATGCATATCCAATGAAAGTAAATATTTATAGGTTCATCCTACTCAGTCGAAATTCACTAAGCCCATTAATTAGTTTATGAGATTCTAGGGAATCTTAGAGAATTTCAGCACCCCAAAGGCAAAGTTTTCACCATGCTCCCTCGTCCGCCCCTTCGCTATCGCCCCATTGCCATACCCCCCCCACCGCCCCCCAAACACTGTCTCCATGATCCGCGCCATCTCCAATGAGACAGAGACACAAATGTGCCTGCGCTATCCCTCCGGACCTGCCAAAAGAGAGAGTACCATTCTCTTGAGACTGTTCTTCTAATCAAACCCCACATCACCTCTACAACAATGGCTCCAGCCATTGCCCTGATCTACAATACTGCGTGCAGTCCCTCGAGACATCGAGAAGCTTCCAATGAATAGAGACTTCCCTACTCGCATCTAACTACCTTGCATTGCGCCAAGCAACACAAACCTCCTTTGTGCCCATCTTCTCAGATTCTTCTCTGCCATGTGCACATCCCTCCCCGGCATCGCCGACCCAATCCTTGATTTGTGCAGTATGTCCACACATAGAGAGTACTGACTATTTGCACTCAGCTGAGACACACACACACACACACACACACACACACACACACACACACACACGCGTAGACCTCAAGATCCTCCCTGGCTTGCTCTCCATCCTCACACAATGCTAGATCTGGGGTGTTATGGTGTGCACACACACACACACACACACACACACACACACACACACACACACACACACACACACACACACACACACAGAGAGAGAGAGAGAGAGAGAGAGAGAGAGAGAGAGAGAGAGAGAGAGAGAGAGAGAGAGAGAGAGAGAGAGAGAGAGAGAGAGAGAGAGAGAGAGAGAGAGAGAGAGAGAGAGAGAGAGAGAGAGAGAGAGAGAGAGAGAGAGAGAGAGATCCTCCGTCTTCCCTCTCTGAGTCTGCAGACAAGCACTAGATAGACCAATAGAGAAGAAGACCAAGCCTGCCCTCCCATGCCCGATCACGGCGGACACCAAAAGGCTTACTCTGATCACCTGCCAGCAAAAATCTCTCTTCGTATGCGCAACTGCTGGTGCATGGCGTCTCTCTCCTTCACGTCCTCCACCGTCCGTATTCGCCTCACGCTTGCCATCTGTGCCCCTGTAACTCCCTTTTCTTTTCCTATTCCACTTTTATACCCCCTAATAAGCCCCAAACTCAAAATTGGCAGCCCTATTTGTGCCAATATACTTTTTGTGCAGAGGTTACTTTTTCTGTGGCTACGTCAAAATGGACGATCCTCTTAAATTTGATCCAACTTTTCACCTCTACCCTTGATCCCTTCACTACACCCAGTAGCAAAGAAACTCTGGCTCCCCAGTTTAAATTCGTCGATCCTGTGCCTTAGGCTGGTGTCACATTGGGGCGGGCAAAAGCGTCCCATGCTGAGATGGCGCCCGTATATTGGCTGGGGCGAAAAGTAAAACATGGCCGCGAGACCCTGTCAGAGGGACGGCCTTGCATGCCCGCCCAAGTTTCTAAAGGTGCGGCCATCTGACAAAAAGCAAGGCGCTAATGCTAACTATTCGATTTGAATTCTACACGTCAGCGTGAGAACCGGTAGCTCTACCAAGTGGCCAAAGCTGGTTTGTTGAAACTGATGGACACTTTTTTAACTAAAGCCAAGCGTGACATGAAAGGGACGGCCATGCTCGTGAAAGAAGGGGGGACGCCCGTCCCAGTGTGACACCAGCCTTACTTCTGAGGTCGAGCGCTAAGGGGACTTAGCTGCGAAACTATAACTTGTTCCTCCGTGCCCGACTTCCCTTCGGACCCCGGCCTTACGCCTTTTGCGGAGCAGGTAGACAACCTGCAGTCGAGGACTTCTTCCATGTTCGCCATCCTCGCAGCAGGTAAAGTTTTAGTTGTTACATGCTAAAGCAATCATTCACCCATCAATGCCAATTGAAATGGAAAACAGTGGCTTAACAGATCGCCTCATTTATTGCAACTTCATCTTGAGGCCATGTTAATTTATGATGATTATTGATGGTCAGCAATGAGGTACCAGCTGAAGTAATATAGGGGAATTGTATCTTTGCTCAAACATTTAGAGTAGTGGATTGACAACACATTTCATAATGGAAGTCCCGTAATTTGGATTGGACTCTGGTCAATTTGTTAATGTTGTCTATAGTTTGAAGTTTTGGATTTCTTATCATCTTATTGAAAGTGTGATTGTCGCTGTATGGATGCTTGCTAAGCACTTCTTCAAATCCTATGCCTGCTCAAAGGATATAACACCCATTGTAACAGTAATTACTTTAGATTGTGCACTTTGATTTCCACGTATTCATGTAACGTACTTTTGGGTCCTGAAATTAGTGCATGGATTTATGATTTGTGTATAAGATGAGTTTGATCTATGTTAATAAATGAATGTATAGGGTCAGGGCCTAAATTTCACAGATATACCAGAATTTTTTAATGATAGGTACTATTCCAAGTGCCACTTTCACATGCTTTGTGAAACATGATATAAGTTTGATATGTGATTCGTGCATAAGATGAGTTTGATCTTTGTTATGAAAGAGGAAGAATTGTTTGACTTACTGATGGTTTGTGTGCTCTTTTCTATGACATAAGCAGTGCAGTTCATTATAATTATTTTCTGCATCAGCCTTTTGAATTTAGCACCTGCTGCTAATGTTACCTTTTATGCTGCCAAATAGGTTGCCTGAAGAATGAGTAGGTTATGGAGGCTCTGCAGTGTTATGCCTCTGACAGTGATTCATCAGAGTCAGAAGTTGATATTCAAGAGTCACGGAAGAAAGCGAAGCTAATGGAAATATTTAATGGGAAAGTAGTAGATGCAGTTGGATTTCACACCCCTCACGGAATCGCACATTTGGAGTCAGCTAGTGCTGATGCTTCCTCGTTGCCACCTCCTCCGCCAGACCTGCTAACTGCTTCCAATTCTTGTAATTTTCTACTTGTTTTTATCTGTATTTGAGGTGCTTTCGATGCTATCTACACTGATAGGTAGACACACATGTACAGCATGCATACATTTATTGTATGTGTGCGCGTGCGCGCATGCGTACATGCGTGTGCGTTTCACCCAGAAAAAAGCGTGTGTATGTGTGGAGTAATGCATAGAAGTGGATGCTGTCCTATGTATGTACTTTTAGACCATTTCCCAGACCAGAGTTTACACATGATTACCCACACCCACACCCACACCCACACCCACACCCACATGCACTGCATACTCATTCACACTATCACACACGTACATATGTCCGACCCTCTCAAGGGTCCCCACTGCGTTACGGGAGTGGTGTATGCTTTCCATTGCTCAAACAGGCCGTACAACAGATGACATACTCAATGCAAGGACTGACTCCACTCTAGGAAGATTAACGTCATGGAAACTCTTCAAGATAAAGCATCTCCAATACTGATCTGATGCACCGATGAGAACCGAGTCGAGGTGGGCTGCGTATGGTCACCATGAGGTAGATTCGATTTCCACACCTGATGTGAGAGGGTTCAAGGGCTGAGGCTGGTTGCAAAAATGCAGATGACTAGGGCAGATAGGGCATGGTGCCTCCAAGGGAGCCTTGAAATGGGCTAGATGGAGGCGGATATGCCTGCCAGAGGCTGATTGCTCAAGGCTGAAACAAAGCAGCATAGAGGGCTTGCAATCTGGAGCAGAAAGTGCTGGAAGGAGGGGTCGACTTGTTGTTGAAAAATGCTGCCAGAATGGGCCAAAAGCATGCCCTATGATTAGGCCAGCCTCTGTTTCAGGGTTTTTTTGCACCTCGAGCTTCGTAGGTGAGGGGTTCATTTGTGAGTGCACAGTTGCACACATTAAGTTTTAGGGTTCTAACATAGCTGTTTCTCTCAACGCAGTGATGCAAAACCGCAGATCGGAAATGTTGAAATCACATTAGAGTTGCAAAGTTGCAAGGAACATGGGGGTTGGTGATGGTGAAGATGATGGGGGCAGATAGGGCAGTAGATGACGCCTCCAAGGGAGCCGAGAGATAGGCTAGATGGAGGATGATATGGCTGCCAGAGGCTGATGGCTCGACCCATCTGCTACGGTCCCCCCATTCAGCTTTTGGGAATCTCAATGGGCTCTCACACCTCTATGAACCAACATGGCAACAGTAGAGGGCTTGCGATCTGGAGTAGAAAATGCCTGAGGGAGGGGTCGATCTGTTGCAAATACATGCTTCCAAAATGGGCTAAGAAGCATGCTCTATGTTGAGGCCAGGCCCTGCTTTTATTGGTTTTTGCACCTCGAGATTTGTAGGTCAGGGGTTCACTTGTGAGTGCACATTTGCACACATTAAGTTTTGGGGCACTAAAATAGCCGTATCTCCCAACGTAGTGATGCATTTGACTTGGGAACTGGAATAAGACCTTGCAATTATCTCAGGCTACATGCTTGTTTTCCCACATGTCCACCAAGGTGTAAGAACATCCGTTAATCACGTTTATGAACTTTTACAGTTCTGACCGACAAAACCTAATCTAATGGGATTGTTTGGACACGCAGTTTCTGTGAACAAGCTAACGAAATTGCTGAACAATAGGTTTAGCATGTGCACTTGGCACCAGAGTGAATGTGCTGTAGTTTTTACCACTATCTGTTGAAAAAATCATCGAAGAAGATTTTCTCGAGGAAGCTAAATAGACGCTAGGAGGATTTTGTGGAGGCATGCACTGTTTGATAGTTTAAGGACTGTTGTAGATTCTTTAGATATGGTAGGCTGCTTTGCGGTCAAATTCTTTGCTTAACAAGTAAATTCTACAATTTTCTCTAAAATCTTGGCATATTCTTTGGACTTCATAACCTCTCGATCTCAAAATTGTAACAGATTTTAGGATTGGTTTGCTTGTTGGAAAAGCAAACTTTTGAGCTCTGATACTCAAACCCTTTGATGGCTAAAACATTCATTGTGGTTTACGCGATGTTTAATTGAGGAAAATCAAAATGAAGACGTCTCGTTACCCCTTCCTAGGTGGTCTTGGACTTCGTGTTCTATTATGTCTTGGACCTCGAGTTCATGCATGAAACGATAGACTTGGCTTTCTGCTGGGCCTTGTGCTCGCATGTACATGCTCGGAATTGCCACATGGGCTAGCTTTTTGTACATTGTGTGCTTGTGTAGGAAGTTGAAACACTTCTAGTCATAGGCTTACGAACACAGATTGTTGATATCGATGCTCTACCGATGTTGCATTGCATAACATATTTATGTGCTTGCGTGCCTTAATTATGCATGCTACATTCTTGCATGAATATCGTGACCTGTTTTGGAGAATGGGGATGCCCCTTTGAAACCGTGCCTTTGCTGTTTGCTAACATATTTTTGGGGCTTGTGAATAGATGGTAAATATAGCCCTCTTTGTAGGATGAGGAAATCCTACGACTAGAGGCATTGGTGCGGGTGACCAAAAAGTCACTTAAACATTAATAAATGTAATTTCGCCCGCATTTTTTATTTTGAAGTGTACATAAAAGACTTAACGTCACCATACGGAGTGTTCGTATGTATTTGGTACGTCAGGTGCATAGTTCTCTACATGGCTGGTTGCCAGTGGCCAAGGGCTGCCCACTAGGAGTGCCGTGCTGTGCTGCACAATATATCTCAGAGAGGTGCCCCCCTGCCCTATATATATTTTGCCAAAGGCAGCCTGCCTGACCCACACCTCAGCTCCCATGATATGGAAAAGGGGCAGAAAGCTGGGAAAATGTGGATAAGAGCCACAGAGGCAACTGGGGGCACCTAGAAGGCAAGGGAAAATCTGCACCTAGAGGAATCTACATGGCTATAGAGAGAGCGAAAACCGAGGGCTAAACAAGGCTAAACAGAACCCGACATGGAAATACTATCTCTGGGCAGCACAACCACAAAACTGTTAAAGTTAGTATCATCTCAAGTGAATAGCCGGATGTGATCCCAATATTTATTTTGGCTTTAGGTATTTATTTTATTCTATGTCAAAGTCTGGGTAGGGCAATCTACTGAGGTAGGTATGTAAACAACCCACTGTCCCCATTGTATTATCTATCAATTCATTGCCAAGGTTGGCTGGTTCAGAAATCTCTCTCTCTCTCTCTCTCTCTCTCTCTCTCTCTCTCTCTCTCTCTCGCGCGCGCGCGCGCGTGCATTTTCTCCTTGGTCTGGACGCTTCCGCATCGTTAGACTTTGACATGGTATCAGAGCCTTGGTGGAGCAACTAGCATGTTGAGAAGAAGCAGAGAGAAGCCATGAAGACACACCCCTCCCCCCCGCCGCCCTGCCGATGGCGCCATCCGATCCCCCCTCTGCAATATCGGCGTGTCAAAACGCTAACTATCCTACGTTCTTGGCGTTTTTGGTGTTGCTGCCTTACACTCTTGGCGTTTGTCTATACTTTCCTTGCAGCGTTTTGAAACGCAGAAGGAGTTGGCGTCGTCGTCACCTTGTATTGATTACTGCATGCTTTGGCTGGGCCTTTGCTGTCAGCGTCTTGAAACGCTAAGTGCAAAACCACTTAATGTTGGGAAGTGTGCTCCCTAATCACCAATGGTTTAGCGTTAGGCTATGGAGGATGAAGCCTTAGCTTAATCATGGTGTCAAGGTTAGGGTTAGAAAGATGGCGATTAGAGTTAGGGTTACGCTAAGAGCAAGAGCATAAAGAGAGAGTATAGACACAATGATTGTTGCTAAATTGGCTTTATCTGACAAGAAAATAATTCTAAATGAATTATTGGATTTATAAGTGAGAGGGTTTTCTCGCTTGGAACACCAAGAAAAATAATTCTAAATGAATTATTGGAATTATAAGTGAGAGGGTTTTTCTCACTGGAGACATCCGAGTACAGAGTATTCCTAGTGCGTCATTGAAAGTAATGACGGGAGCATTGAGAACGGGAATATCTGTAAGGCTACCAGGAACGGGTGCTTCTGATGTGTCACAACGGATGGTGACAGGGAGCATCAGTAAAGAAGTATCCGACCATGCGGGAACGGACATCTTTGATGCGTGATAGGATGGTGACATAGAGCATCGTGAAGGAGATTGTACCGTAAGTTTGGTAGGAAAGGACTAGGTGATGGGTATTCCTGATGCGTCACAAGGTGGGTGACGGGTGCATCGGAAAGGGGATATCCATAGTCGAGAGGAAATCCGAACTGGAAAAGAGGAATACGCGTAAAGACGCAAGCACAAGAATAAAGATGGGTTCTGAGAAGCTTTTCTTAAAAAGCGGAATATTTTAAAGAGTTTTCCGGGAAGAGCAGACGCTTTCCCGTGAGGAATCTATGTATGCACTGATGAGAACCGAATTGAGATGGGCTGGGTATGGCCACCATGAGGTAGATTTGGGGCAGATTTGCACACCTGATGTGAGAGGGTTCAAGGGTTGAGGCTGGTTGCAAAAATGCAGATGACTAGGGCAGACAGGGCATGGTGCCTCCAAGGGGGCCTTGAGATGGGTTAGATGGAGGTGGATATTGCTGCCAGAGGCTGATTGCTCAAGGCTGAAAACGAAGCAGCAATAGAGGGCTTGCGATCTGGAGCAGAGAGTGCTGGATGGAGGGGTCGACTTGTTGTTGAAAAATACTACCGGAATGGGCCAAAAGCATGCCCTATGTTTAGGCCGGCCTCTGTTTCCGAGTTTTTTTGCACCTCGAGCTTCGTAGGTGAGGGGTTCAATTCTGAGTGCACAGTTGCACACATTAAGTTTTGGGGCACTAACATAGCTGTGTCTCTCTACGGAGTGATGCAAAACCGCAGATCGGAAACGTTGAAATCACATTAGAGTTGCAAAGTTGCAAGGAATATGGGGGTTGGTGATGGTGAAGATGACGGGGGCAGATAGGGCAGTAGATGACGCCTCCAATGGAGCCTAGAGATAGGCTAGATGGAGGAGGATATGGCTGCCAAAGGCTGATGGCTCGACCCATCTGCTACGGTCCCCCCATTCAGCTTTTGGGAATCTCAATGGGCTCTCACACCTCTATGAACCAACATGGCAACAGTAGAGGGCTTGCGATTTGGAGTAGAAAATGCTAGAGGGAGGGGTCGATCTGTCGCAAATACATGCTTCCAAAATGGGCTAAAAAGCATGCTCTATGTTGAGGCCAGGCCCTGCTTTTATTGGGTTTTGCACCTCGAGATTTGTAGGTCAGGGGTTCACTTGTGAGTGCACATTTGCACACATTAAGTTTTGGGGCACTGAAATAGCCGTAGCTCCCAACGTAGTGATGCATTTGACTTGGAACTGGAATAAGACCTTGCAATTATCTCAGGCTACATGCTTGTTTTTCCGCATGCCCACCAAGGTGTAAGAACATCCGTCAATCATGTTTACGAACTTTTACAGTTCTGACTAACAAAAACCTAATCTAATGGAATTGTTTGGACACGCAGTTTCTGTGAACAAGCTAACAAAATTGCCGAACAATAGGTTTAGCATGTCCACTTGGCACTAGAGTGAATGTGCTTCTCGAGCTTTGAGTGGAACCTAAATAGACGCTAGGAGGATTTTGTGGAGGCATGCACTATTTGATAGTTTAAGGACTGTTGTAGATTCTTTAGACATGGTAGGCTGCCCTACAGTCAAGTTCTTTGCTTAACTAGTAACTTCTACAATTTGCTCTAAAATCTTGGCATATTCTTTGGACTTCATAACCTCTCGATCTCAAAATTGTAACAGATTTAGGATTGGTTTGCTTGTTGGAACTTGGAAAAACAAACTTTTGAGCTCTGATACTTAAACCCTTTGATGGCTAAAACATTCATTGTGGTTTATATGCAGCGATGTTTAATTGAGGAAAATCAAATGAAGACATCTCATTACTCTTCCTAGGTGGTCTTATACTTTGTGCTATATTAGGTCTTGGACCTTGAGTTCATGCATGAAACAATGGACTTGGCTTTCTGCTGGGACTTGTGCTTGCATGTACATGCTCGGAATTGCCACATAGGCTAGCTTTTTGTACATTGTGTGCTTGTGTAGGAAGTTGAAACACTTCTAGTCATAGGCTTACGAACACAGATTGTTGATACAGATGCTCTACCGATGTTGCATTGCATAACATATTTATGGGCTTGAGTGCCTTAATTATGCATGCTACATTCTTGCATGAATATTGTGACTTGTTTTGGAGAATGGGGATGCCCCTTTGAAACCGTGCCATTGCTGTTTGGTAACATATTTTTGTGGCTTGTGAATAGGTGGTAAATATAGCCCTCTTTGTAGGATGAGGAAATCCTACCACTAGAGGCATGGGTGCGGGTGACCAAAAAGTCACTAAGAACATTAATAAATGTAATTTCACCCACATTTTTTATTTTGAAGTGGACATAAAAGACTTAACGTCACCATACGTAGTGTTCGTACGTATTTGGCACGTGAGGCGCATAGTATTGAAGAAAATGAATTTCAAGATACTTAGAAATTTGTACTATTATACAAAAACCTAAATCATAGAACAAATTAGGATATTTGTGAAGACTAACAGATATCATAAACTCGAGTTTAGAATCATTTTATGGCACCAAGTACCACTTTAGTCATCCAATATTGCAAACCACAAAATGGTTTTCATGCCACAATAAAGATTCAGAATCGACTTCAGTCTCAACGACATTCAAATATCATAATACCTTTACTATTGAAAAACAGTGAATACACAAGGAAAACTGAACAGTGATGCATGTCACAGTCTATGGTCTCATCAAAAGGACAAAATTCAAATAATATTTTACTCAAATAACCAAGGTCTTGTCAACAGTCTAGACCATTCACAATGTCAGATGATGCCCAACTACTAGGTAGATCTCCTGCACAGGAAACCTTTGACTTGACCTCGACATGGGCAATAACTCCAACATGCTTTGGGAATTTTGCAATACTGATCTTCCTCTTGTCATCAAGAAAGAACTGCAGAGAGAGAGGGATGGGCCATTAGGCTGCTGTTGTTGCTGCCCTCTAGAGGGTGTGGAAGTCTTTGCTCTACTACGCGTGCACAACTAGAGGAGTGCTCTACCTCTGCATATGATGCCCAATGAATGGGCTGCCTTGAGGGGAAGACTCGAAGGAGAGGACCTGGTGCCCATCGCCCCAACTGAAGGGACCAGTGTTGAGAATTGGTCCCCATTCTACCCACAAGTGCCACACAAAACGCTGCAGGCTGCCAACAAGAAATGCTAGGGAAGGGCCTGCAAAAATGCAGATCAGCCCTTCTCTACGTGGCTGGCTGCCAGTGGCCAAGGGCTGCCCACTAGGGGTGCCGTGCTGGGCTGCACAATATATCTCAGAGAGGTGCCCCCCTGCCCTATATATTTTGCCAAAGGCAGCCTGCCTGACCCACACCTCAGCCCCCATGACATGGAAAAGGGGCAGAAAGCTGGGAAAATGTGGATAAGAGCCACAGAGGCAACTGGGGGCACCTGGAAGGCAAGGGAAAAATACTCTGCACCTAGAGGAACCTACATGGCTATAGAGAGAGCCAAAACCGAGGGCTAAACAAGGCTAAAAAGAACCCGGCATGGAAATACTATCTCACTCCAGGTAGGCACAACCACCAAACTGTTAAAGTTAGTAGCATCTCAAGTGAATAGCCCAATGTGATCCCAAGATTTATTTTGGCTTTAGGTATTTATTTTATTCTCTGTCAAAGTCTGGGTGGGGCAATCTACTGAGGTAGGTATATAAACAACCCACTGCCCCCATTGTATTATCTATCAATTCATTGCCAAGGTTGGCCGGTGCAGAAGTCTCTCTCTCTCTCTCTCTCTCTCTGTGTGTGTGTGTGTGTGTGTGTGTGTGTGTGTGTGTGTGTGTGTGTGTGTGTGCACACCCCCCACCTCCCCCCGCCCCCTGCTCTCCCGCTGCCCCTGCACCTGCCCCCCGCTCGTCGCTGACCCTGCACCACCGCCCTCTGCTCGCGGGCTGCCCCTGCACCCGCCCCCTGCTCGCGCGCTGTCCCTGCACCTCCGTCCCCTGCTCCCATCCTCTGCTCACCCGCTGCCCCTACACCCGCCCCCCGCTCGCGCACGCCCCCCTGCACCCCCATCCCCTGCTCCCATCCTCTGCTCGCGCGCTGCCCCTGCACCCGCCCCCTGCTTGCAGTTTTGGGTCTATCACGATGGCTCTCTCTCCCTATCGCGCTGGGTCTATCGTGAGGTCTCTCTCTCTCTCTCTATCGCGCGATTAAATTTTTTTAACGCCTTGACTTTTTAACCCCCATTTTTTAAGCCTATCGTTTCTTAACTTTAAGTTTTAAGTTTTAAGTCTATCGTGCTCTCTCTCTCTCTCTCTCTCTCTCTCTCTCTCTCTCTCTCGTCGTACTATATGGCGTTTTTCCATTCTCTCTCTCTCTTTGGTGACACCTTGGACCCGGGGAACTACAGGACTATCATGATTGGCCACACATTGGCCAAACTATATGGAGCAGTTCTTGAGGCAGAGCTCAACACATACGCAGAGGCATCAGGTCTACGCGCACCAGGACAGGCAGGGTTTCGACGCACTTTCTCGACCATCGACCACATCTTCGTGCTTCGCTGCCTGATCGACGGAGCGAAAGCACAGAAGAGACGACTCTACTGTTGCTTTGTGGATTTCCGCAAGGCTTTTGACACTATCCCTAGAGATAGACTCTTTCAACGTCTCAGGAGCTACAGATACCATCTGAGATGATATGGGCCATTCATTCTTTGTATGCACAGGTCATAGGCAGAGTGCGGTGCCCAGGTGGAGTATCGGACCCCATTGCTAGCACCATTGGTGTGAAGCAAGGATGCCCCCTCTCCCCGACCCTATTTGGCCTCTACATCGACGAGATAGCAGACTACATCCTACGAGCAGGCGGGGCGGGATCCGACTTGGCAGGTACACCAGTCCATATTATGCTCTATGTAGATGATATTATTCTAGTTTCTGAGACACAGGAGGGACTACAAAGCCACCTACGCGCCTTGGATGATTTCTGCACACATAGAGGGCTCACAATGAACCTTGGCAAGACCAAAGTCATGATTTTCCACACCTCCAGGACAGTCCGAAGTAGAGCAGTGCTCATTGTAGCAGGTGGACAGGTTGAGGTAGTTGATTCATATGTATACTTGGGGGTGACTTTCACTGGCACCACTGGCAGATTTTCCATGACCCAGGCAGCCAGAGACCGGCTTACACGAGGATATGCAGCACTGGCCACATTAGAGCGCAGATGCCACCAGGCCCACTTCCAAGAGCCCCGTACCAAGGGGTGGCTTTTTGACACTCTAGTTACACCTGCCATGATGTACGCTGCCGCAGTATGGGCACCAGGGCTACCAGCATCTCTCTGGACACAGATAGAGCGCCCACAGATCATTATGATTTCTCGTTTGCTCCATAGCAAACCATCAGTACCACACGACATCATCAGAGCAGAGCTAGCGGCACCCCCGATGCTAGTAGAAGCCCTCTTCCAGACAGTTTTCTTCATCCAATGCATGTGAGAGCGACTCACCCGCAGAGCTTTCGAGGCATCGATACAGCTATACCAGGAGGGAGACACCTGAGCATGGTGCTCGCAGGTCACAGAGTGGTTCACATCACATGGCCTAGACATCATAGACTTGCCTCCTTTTCAGTATGATCCCGACTCCCCACACATACGCCTCTCACACCATGAGAGGAATAGAGTTCTCAGACAGGATCTTTGGCAGCTATACATCAGAGAGACATGGATCACACCCAGAGAGCCTCTTCCTACGAAGAGGCAGTACTACAGAGACCACTTCCTGACCATCCTAGCAGATGGGTTCATCCAGAGACCGAGGTACATGGATGTCTACATGCCGCACAGAGCACGGGTCGCCATTGGACAGCTCAGAGTATCATCACACCAGCTAGAGATTGAGGCAGGGAGAGCTGCACATGTCCCCAGAGCAGAGAGGATATGCAGACTTTGCACATCAGACATTGAGAGTGAGGAGCATTTTGTATGCAGATGCAGAGCATATGAGGAGATCAAAGGCAGATACCCGACCTTGTTTGCAGATTAGCCCACCTTACATCAGATTCTTGAGTCCAGAGACCAGAGACAGTTCGGCCGCTTCCTCATAGACGCACAGCAGCACAGGGACTCTCCTTCAGACATCATCAGTCGTGAGAGACGAGCGCCAGACACAGCTCACAGACTTCTTCCAGAGGGACACAGTAGTACCACCATCCCAGACTACTCAGAGAGGAGTGACTCTACAGCAGGCTGAGGAGGTCCGAGCTCGCAGGCGTCCACGTCCCCACGGACGTAGGGCACCCCGACGTCACAAGAGAGAGATCCAGGAGATTCAGGAGCGCTACTACAGATCTCTAGAGGAGAGACGCATCCGGGCTTTTGCCGACCCAGCCGCCATCCTACGGAGATTGTTCACACCTCACCCACCCATGCATCATGTGTTACACCCTGATTACGGGACTAGATAGAGCTAAAGATATGATAGCACTTTCTCTCATGATTGTATATACCCCAGCATATAGGATTGCATTTTTTCCCTGGTTTAGAGCTCCACCCCCCCCTACCCTTGTACCACCTCCCTTCTCTCCCAGTCATTACACAGGATAGCTATTTTTTGCTTTGTACCTTTTATCCTTCACAGGATATCTAGAGGACACTTACCCCCATGTACTTTGATTTGTCTCATAGGCCGATTTCGGCCTCTTATGGACGTAAAAAAATCTTTCTTTCTTTCTTTCTCTCTCTCTCTCTCTCTCTCTCGTCCGTACTCTATCGCTGCCCCTCCCTTGCCATACCTCTTCGCGTTCCCCCACCCGCCCAGCCACCACGCCACGTGAGCTTAGTGGCTCTCTGTCGGACGGCGATCAAGCATGAGGAAGCAGAACGATAGAGCCGACCCCCTAGAGGATGCCAATCAAAAGTGCAAAGAGGAAATGACGGAGACCATTACCAAGATGAACCGCAATCTCTTGGGCACAATAAACATGCTCGAAGGACGCGTGCTGATCCAAGCGAGCACAGCAGAGTAGATCCCTTCTTGGGAAGTTTGTTGTCAGAGGATTACTTCCAAGCGAGGAGCCCTGGAAGGAGTTTTTGCTTCAGCGGCTTAGTGCTAGAGTGCCTCAGGCTGGATGCCCCTAGCGACCTTCGATCGGATGGATTATCACAGAGATGCACAGAGTTGGCCTGAGCAGGAGACTGGAGGACCGTTTTGCTATGAGTCTGCTCCGTTCCTGGGAGCAGCTGCGGAGAGGCTTGGAGCAGCATCAACCTACTTGCACGGAGGAGCGCCTGAGATAGCCCCTTGTTTGGAATCCCATGGTTAGCACTCAGAGAGGCCACTTGGTTGGTAGTAGGCCTCATGTTTCTTGGGGTCCCATGGCAAAGGGTCCAATACGCACTTTATGTGACTGGCTACAGTTTTCAGGCTTGTCAGAGGAGCTTCAGAGCATCCAGCTATAGGGCATGAGAGGGGTGCAGAGCATGTGTCAGGACATCACAGAGGCAGTACCAACTGAGTGGCTCACACCTCTCGAGTCGGTAGCCCCCAGATGGATGGGGGCCTTTACGCGACTGGAGGTTCTCATTGCAGTTCGGGCTTGCTCAGAGACTGTACCCTCCCTGTTTTTCGAGCTATAGGGCGAGGGTCGTTTACACCGAGTTTCAGTAGAGGCCCCATAGGTGGCAGAGTGTTGTTTTCAGAGGATCCGAGTTGTGGGCATCTGTGGGAGGACTTGTGTCATAGATCCTGACCCAGCAGCTCTTGAGACTGGCCACTGGAGGCTGTGGGCTTGGGAGAGCTTTCCAGTGGCACGAGTGCAATGGGATCCTGGAGAGTGGTTTTGGAGGAACCCTTTCTCCTCAACCGACCATCCAGGTGTCCCTTTCTTTCAGTACATTGTTCGACCTGGGCATCACATACTGGCATGTTAGGTACAGCGGAAGTGAATGTTGAACTTTGCTCAAGATGAGTGCTCCGAACTGTGCTCAAGGTTCCTTTTACTTAGTGTTGCCAAGAAACGCGTTTCTTCACTCATGAAATGTACGAAACGTGTTAGAAACGTTTCTGTATGAGTTTGGACGTTTCAAAAGTAAAGTCAAGGCTCATGTTACATGTAAACCTTGAAGCCTCTTGTTCTTTGTTTTGGTCATGAAATCCTCAATGTCATGAATGTAGCTTCTGTCTTGCTTCTAATGATGAAAGTTAGTCCTATTCTCCCTCTTTTTCATGTCTAATTGTAAGGTAATGCTTAAAACATAGATCTTAGCTTATACCACTTAAACTTACGTACATTTCTTTAGTTTGCACGAAACTTGTGTTTTGGCGTTTCTTTCTGGGACGAAACCGTTTCGAAACTTCTGAAACTCATTTCAAACGAAACGTTTCGAAACTCCGTGGCAACTATGCTTTTACTTATGGAAGGGAGAGCCTTCCGTTCCTTTAGTGAGAGAGTGCAATGGACACAAACAAAGTGGATGAACACTGTGAATGAAGGTGCATGAGACTGAGAGATAGAGAGAGAAGAGAATACGACACCGGGAAGTTGTCAAACCCTCCTCCAAGGGCCCCATTCTCGATGGCGATAGTGGTCTACTATTGATTGCACAATCTGGTACAAGATGCTGATGCAAAACTATGTGATGCTATGTCGAGGCTGACGGTGGTGCTGACGATGACGAGACTAGGGCTGAAAACTGAATGCTTCGGAGACGACGACGACGAACTTGTTGCTGTGGCTTTGAATGCTGAAAACGCTGCTTCTTCTTGCTGTCAAAAATGCTGGCTTGTTGATGGAAAACTCTGGTTTTCTATGGCTGAAAAACGCAGGTCTGCTGTCTAGGAAAACGCTGGCTATGGGGCTGAGTTCGCTGCTTTTGCTGTCCTACAAAAACGCTGGAACAGGGGGCTGAATCAGCGCTGTCCAAGGCTGAAGTCGCTGGTTTGATGGTCTTCAAAAACACTGGAGATGCTGGTCATAAAAACGCTGATCTGCTGGGTCTTTAGTCGTTGGAAAAACTGAGTCTTTAAGGCTGAATTCGCTGCTGCAAAATGACAAGTGCAGGGCTGAAAAACTCCAGGCTGAGGGGGGGTTGTTCTTGCTAAGAGTGGAAGAGAGAAGCCTGGTGCATTGAATTGCCTGATGCCCTTTCTCCTCCTCTGCCAGATAGAGCTAACCCTAGGTTGCTTATATATTTCATTAGCAAAATTGCCCTACCTAGTTCCCAACAAAAGTCACTTAATAAATAAGTTAAAAATGTCAAAAATAGGGAAAAAAGGTTTAATGCACTGGAAAATTCCCCTGATGGAATCTGATGGTAATGCTGATGATCATGCTATGTGCAACGGGAGGATATGCATCTAAATTAAGTGTCTGGACATGCACGGTCTGCGAACAGACTCACAAAAGTACCAGATCACTTCCTATTCTAGACTGACTTGATTGAACTGAACCCTGGCATGTTGTAGTTTGTCCACGGACACATAGGTTGGATGTGTCACGTGACATGGCAGCACGGAGAGAGGCTCGTCCTGCTACAACACCTCATTGGCAGGAGGAGGGCCTCAGCTAAGTTCTTGTCAACTTTTTGGGCGAGGTTATGGGACTCCACATTCCCGCGGCGAGTCACTTTGTTCCAGTGGTTGGTTGCACATCGAGCTACATCAGTTGGGATTGGCTTGTACATAGTGGTCTCTCGACAGCATGCGCAACTTGTAACCATCCTATGGAGAGTCAGCGTCATTGTCTTTGGGATTGTCCTTTGGCACAACAGGTTTGGCTTCGTGTCCTTCGGCTGATGCAGCTCTTTCCATGGCACGGCGGCAGTACACTAGGGGGGCAGCTGCTTGGTCCACTCTCACGGGCCCGGCACTTCAGTTTGAGCTGTCGTCCACCAGCAGGATGATAGTGATGCAGGGGGGTTGACCTACACTCCAGCTTGCTACAGAGCTTACTCCACAGGAGTGGTGCAGTGAGAGAGAGGAGTGTTGGAGCTCATCCGTGGCCTAACACTCTAGATCATCTGGCGGGCCCGCTCCTTCCGCATGTTTGAGGCTCGCCTTGTACCACCAGTAGAGACTGTTCGAGATCTTTGGCTAGAGCTGATCGATACTCTCAGAGGACAATTCGAGAGACTCCAAGGCAGCTCCGACCGCTTGCGGGAGCGTAGAGAGGCTTTCCTTCGACTGTGGCGCCCTGGGCCTTTCTTCACCATGGTCCAGGGTGTGCTGAGATGGCACTACCGTCCACCTGTGTGGCTTTTCCCTCCTCCCATCTCTTGATTTAGCCTCAGTGTACATATGTTGTTTTTTCATTGGAGAGTCTCCCCCTTATGATTGTTGTAGCCCTCTCTAGTAGAGGTGGTTGTAGCCGTATGGGCAGTTTCATTAACTAATAGAAGAATCTTTTTCTCGGGGAATTTTTTTTTCTTTTGCACCAATTCAAGCATGAAACGAAGAAGCAAGCAAGACAATTCTTCCTGAAGTTCAAGGATCGAGGGACACATGAAGCAGCTTGGGTGGATGAGGAGTTCTTCACCGATTACCCAAATTTGCTTGCCTCATACAAGGACGCTATGCAAAGCAATACCTTTACCTCACCTTAAGCAGGAGGGGACATGCTTCATCGACTGCGAGAGCCAGTTTTCCCCTTCTTACTAGATAGGAGCGTCTAGAATCCTAGGAGGATAAGCGCTAGCAAAAGACTACAGATCAACCTAGCGTTTTCATCTCAGATCAGACCTGGCTTTTTTGGCAAGGAAACCCAGCGTTTGCAGATTTCAGCCCTAGCGCCAGCTCCAAGCTTGCAAATCGGCAGAGCAGATCAGCCAGTGTTTTCAGTTTTCAGCCCATCTTCCTCGCGGAACCGGTTGGATTTGACCTCGTTTGCCTCTCCATTGCGGTCCAGTACTTCGGCAACCCATCGAGCCTCCCCTCGGCCATTCCCTCGCCGGCACCGAGTGCTTCATCTTGTCCATCATCGGCATCGTCAAGGTCTGTTCAAATAACGACTAAATTGAAAGAGATGCATGACACACGAGACGCGGAGTGGCGGAGTTCCACCCCAAGAGAGCACTGGCCCCAAACCTTGGTGTCCCTTTTGGTATTTCTTTATATTGCTTCACCATAGTACAACTGTTGGGACTCTTGGTCTGCTTCCGCTCTTGTGAGAATGTCATAGAAGAGGCCCCCAGCCTGTATTTAAAGGCCCTTGGTCTACCAAAAGCAGTTACATGAAAAGCATCCAGTCCTAAAAGCATTTGGTCTCCAAAAGAAACCAATGCAATTTCAAGGAAATCTGTACAGTATGCCATGTCAGCAACCACCAACGTGAAACACGGAATTCCGTACACCTGCCACATGGCATTGTTAGCGCGATTTGCGGGACATTCCATACAATCATGCCACATCATCAACTAATTGCACATGTCTTCTATGTGTGTGGATCTTGCTATTTTTTTTAATGTTATGCCCCTAGGCACTTGGCCCCAGCGGACGCGTGTGTCGTGTCTCGTTATTTGAAGTTCTTAAAGTTGTTCAGTTTGTTCTTTCCTGTCGACACGTGGTGCCCTCCCGTTATAATGGTATTAGAGCCGAGGGGCCTAAACCCTAGAAGAAGTAGAAAAGCAGAAGTTCAACTTACAAATCCTCACTGAGACTATGGAACCCAGAGAGTGGCGAAGTTCCACCCCAAGAGAGCACTAGCCACAAACCCTCGCGCCCCCTCCGGTACTTCTCCTTTTGAAGTTTTCCTATGCTGGAGCTACTAATTGCATTTGGAATGGAATAAATTTTCTCAAGAGTAGCTCATCCTTTCAACCGGCACAAATATGTGAATATCTTCCCATTTTAACTAGCACAAGTGAGGTACTTTCCATTTTAAAGAGAGGGCACCAAGACAAGTTCAAAACAGATACCATCCATTTCAAACAAATTCCAAACAGAATCACCAAACAAGTTCTCAAACCAAATTAAGAAACCTACTAAATCAAATTGAAAAGCATTCTCACCGTCAGTGGAGCTCGAAAAGACGACTACACCAAAAATTAGGGCTAGGTTTCTTCCATATATTTGTAGCCAACCGCAACATGGTCCATAAGCTCTTGAATGGTCGAAATCATCTTGGACAAAGAGTGTTCTTGTAGTGGTGATGGTAGTCCCAAGATATAGCCATTACACTAGGCCTCCAAGGTTATTGGTTTGAGAAAAGACACTTTTGAGAGAAGTCCGAATATTTTAAGTTGGAACCTGCTAGGGTTTTCGTGGCAAAAGCTGCACTCCGAAGAAAGATGTCAAATTCATGTAACTTCGAGCAAAAATTTTCTTGAAAGCTTGCCAAGTCCTTCGAGTGTGGAGCTTGGTAGCTATAGACATCCACCACTGCATGGCACTGCCTTTGAGAAAAGCGGTGGCCCGAAGGATCTTTGATTCTTCTGAGTAATTCTTCATGGCATAGATGTTATGAAACTATTGAAAAAATTGTAAAGCTTTCCTTGGATCTTTCTCTCCCGAAAAACGACAAAAATTTGTGGTGAACTCTGGAAGTGCCATTTTCCTCTGTCCACTCTTTGGTAGGACCGGTATGCTTTCAAAAAAGCACACGACTCTAGCTCTGATACCAGTGATGGGAGGGCACCACATGCTGATAGGAAAGAACAACCTGAACAACTTTAAGCACTTCAAATAACAACTAAATTGAAAGAGACGCACGACACACGAGACACAGAATGGTGGAGTTCCACCCCAAGAGAGCACTAGCCCCAAACCCTGGCGCCCCTTTCGGTATTTCTTTATATTGCTTCACCAAATTACATTGTTGGGACTCTTGCTCTTCTTCCGCTCCTGCGCAAATGCCAGAGAAGAGGTCCCCAGCCTGTATTTAAAGGCCCTAGGCTTACCAAAAATAGTTACATGAAAAGCATCCAGTCCTAAAAGCAGCTGGTCTCCAAAAGCAACCAGTGCAATTTTAGGGAAATCCGTACAATATGCCACGTTAGCAGCCACCAACGTGAAACGCAAAACTCCATACAGCCACATGGCATTGTTAGCGCGATTTGCGGGACTGTCCGTAGAGTCATGCCATATCATCAGCTGATTGTGAAGGTCTTTAGTGTGTGTGGATCCTACTAATGTTATGCTCCTAGGCACTTGGGCCCCCATAAGCTGGTAGGAACTCTTCTTCAAAAGTGACCCACTTGGCGAGGATCTGTAAGTTGGTGAGAACTTCTGCTTCTTCTACTTCTTCTAGGGCTTAGGCCCCTCGGCCGGGATCTGCAGGTTGGCTGAAGTCTTCAGTGGCTTGACTCATTAGGAGTTTGTGACAGCAAGGGAAGAACAAAAGCCATACCGAATCAAGGGACCTCAAGTCCGACTCTGGGGGTGCGTGCGTTGTGATTTGTGGTGCAAAATGCAGATGATGTGGTAGGCTGTATGGTGATGACATGGTAGCTGGTGACGCATTGCTTTCTGCCAGTTTACCAAAAGCGCTGATTTTTTGGGCAATTAATTTTGGATATGGGGCTTTAGGTGCCCTATTTTCAGCAGATTTGCTTTTGGGCCGCGTGCCTTTAAATATGAGCCTTGTGGGTGAGCTATGGCAGATGGAGTGCATAATTGCATATTTGCAGAGCAACTCGGCCTGCAGTTGTAAGTTTGTGGATTACTAATGTAAACCGAAAGGGGTGCTTGACTTAGGGGCCAATGCATGTGGGTAGAAAACTACTCTCTTATGTGTCTAAACTTCAATTGTTTTAAAGCTCCAGTGTTATCATTTTTCAAATTGAACTCCACGCCAATGACTTGCCGATTACATTAGTTTAAGAAGCAGATCAATTTTTCTACCTTCAATCTTCTGGATCCATTAATTGCAGCTGTGATCTAAAAATGTCTCAAGGTTCAAGGGTGTTCTAAGACAAATTAAAAGGATGTCTGTTACCTGCAACTTGTGTGTGTGCATGAGCATGCATGCGTGGCGATAAGCTCATGTGTGAATTGCGTGGGTGTGTTATAACCTTGTCAGTGCAAGTTGCTTTTGCAAGCTTAAAAATTAGCCTTTTATTCAATCTTCACACTTACGGCAAATAGCTTATTCCTACTTGGCTCTGAATTTAAAAATGTTTGCTTTAAAGTTTATTTGTCCTGTTTATGCTGGTCACTTTAAAACTGATAGTTTTTTGAAGCTTCAGCATTTTGTAGTTTTGATAGTTTTTTGAAGCTTCAGCATTTTGTAGTTTCCTTGTGAGTTGACACATTGTCTGCTTTCTGGAATCAGCATACATGTTGCAGTTGACGGAAGCCAATGCTGGAAGGATAAGAAGTTTTCCACATGTGGAGGGCAATTATGCATTGCACGTGTATATTCCGGGTATGTTATACATTGTTTCGGAGGTCTTATTGCCTTGCGTTAATTCTTAATACATGACTTGACACTGCGCATGACTAAAACATGCGGATCACAGTGTGCCTTGGCAACAATTTTGACATTGTAGGCACAACAGGTCAATGGCCATTCAGACTCTAAATTACTGTTAAATTCATCCATATGATTGGTTAGGAGTTCTTACTGTCTCGCTTTGGCTATGCCTTTTTTTGGTTCTTGAAATAATCAAAATTTTGTGGGTGACAATTGTTTTTTCTTTGAATTTCTGTTGAATTGTGTAAGCATTGCAAGGATTATCAACACTTTTAAATACAATTCTGCCAGTTCGGTTGGCTTAACCTGGATTAGTATCTTTACTCCCGTAGTGTCATTAGTTCATATGTGGCTCTTTTTCGTTGATTTTAATTGTATTTTGCAACTCCTGTTTGCAGTTTAGGTGCTAAACAGTATTTGATTCATTTGAAGCCGATGGTACAGTTTGGTAGCAGATGTGTAGTGCAGGAGGCTGGATCCACACTGTTGGAAGGCACTCAAAGTAGTCTTTGCAAAGTGTCCTTGTGAATTGCGATAACCACCTCTAGGTACATGGGAAAAGCAATTGGCCAGCTTGAGTTGCACACCAGATTAGTCCATTTTGAAGCAACATCAAGCATTTTTAAGGAAGTCATGTTGACTGTTCTTTCCATCGACCATTTCTTTCCATTGACCATTATCAGTCTTATTCTTTTGATATGTATTGCAATTCTCCCATCTGTGCAAAAGGATGAAACAGGCTGCCATTTTGATTGACAGCCTCTTGTTGTTGTATTCAATGAGTGAAGCCAAACGAGCTCTATTTTTCTTTCTGATTTTGAGGTTGTGATGATAAATATTCACATATGAGTGCAAGTTGAAGATCAAATTATAAATTGGCTGACACAGCCAAAAGAGCCAAGGGCAGGCGGGGCGGGCTGGGCTGATGCACACAGGCGGGCGGGCTGGGCTGGGCAGATGCGCGCAAGGGCAGGTGGGGGACGGGAGGCAGCAAGGGGGGGGGGGGCAGCGATGGCGCAGCGGGGGGGGGGGGGGGGGCGAGCAGCAGTAGCGAGCCGCGCAGCAGCCCGCTGCCCTCACCTCGCGCTGCCCCCTTCTCGCGCCGCCATCCCCCCCCCCCCCCCCCCCCCCCCCCTCCCCCGTCTTCGTCATTCCCGAAGGTTCCTGCACTTGGCTCTGCAACACTGCTTCTTCGGACAGTGCTCGGCGTGCTCGGTTGCAGAGTCTCTTCACCGTCCGCTTCTTCGCCACAGCAGTAGACACAGATGGAGGCTCCAGCTCCGCCACAAGAGGGACTCATCCGAAGCCCCCTTGCCCAACCCCGCTGAGCCCACCATTCGACTTGCTCTATCGCTGACAGAGCAAGCGAGCCTAGCCGCTGAGGTTGAGTGTTTGCAGGCGACTTCGGTCATCTGCAAAATTCTCGGCACCCGTCCTAGCAGAGGAGAGCTGCGAGACCTTCTCCAGGCCCGCCTTCTCGCAGAGGTGGGCAAGATCTTGGATGTCCAGATTCTTGGACGGGGGTACTACCAGATCGAGTTCGAGACCTCCGAGATGGCTTCCAAGGTCATAGCTATGAGTCCACTGGCCATCCGAGCATCACGCGCCCACTTTCGACAGTGGCGACATGGGTTTGACCCGACTTCGGATGTGCTAGTAGAGGAGGCAGACATCCCCATCTCAGTCTGGGTTTATGGAGGGAGTACCTACCACTTCTCTCCTGGATTGGCTCCGCCATCGGGACTGTCCTGGAGTCACCTCGTACGGCAGCATCAGTAGCTGCCAAGGTGGCTGGCATCCCCTTAGTTCGAGTTTTGGTCAGAGATACCCACACGCTTTCGAAGGTCATCCTTTTGCCTCGTGTGAGTGGGGGTTGGTTTAGACGGAGTGTGGAGTACTCGGGTCTCCCGAACCAGTGCTTCATTTGCAGACAGATGGGCCACCTAGCGAAGGCCTGTCCACGGAGGAGGCCACGACCTGCACCTGAGCCTCAGCCCCAGCCTGCCAAGGCTGGGCCGCAGCCACAGCCAGCGGCACAGAGCACAGATTCAAAGCCACCCTCCGAGCTTGGGGCTCCAGCGGAGGAGGGGTGGCAGCAGGCCCGTGGGCATCGACGCCAGGGGCCACAGCGACTGCCTGGCACTCAGAGTGGCCCTCAGGTGCCTACTCAGCAGCAGTGGGTTCCCACGGGGAACCGCTTTGGTCCTCTTGAGCAGGAGGAGCCCCCTACGCCAGCCTCCACCTCCGCTTCACCCTCGCCAGCCGCCCCCCCTTCAGAGTTCCCCTCCTCCTCGTCATCCTCCCCCCCGCCCTCTGCTCCCGTCCACTCCCCACCTCGCCCCTCTCCCTTTGTCGCCCCACCCCGCTTTTCCCCCCCCCCCCCCCCCCCCAGCTCCTTCTCCCCCCCCTCCTGCTCCAGTTCCACAGTCGACTCAGGAGACTGGTCCCTCGCCGGCGGCTAGGAGATCTCTTGGCAGCGCCTTTGCCACGAGTCGCCTAGCGAGAGAGGGTCAGCCCTTCTTGCGGCCCCCTCTGCAGATTCAGACATCTTCCCTTGCAGCTATCCCTCGTGGTCTGACAAGCATTGACCTCCGACGCCGCTGGGATTTCTTCGACTACGGGTTCACTCCCTTTCTCGGCGATTCCGCAGCAGACCACGAGGCAGCTTGCTTCAGGGTCCATGCTTTGTTCCTCGCCGCTAGGGGGACAGAGGCCTTGGACTCCGCAGTTGGTTTCTCCTTCCCCCTCTGTGGTAGGACCGAGACAGAGTGGTCCCTCAACTCAGTGGTGGGATGGTTGCATACACAGGTTCTCGAGTTCTCTCACCACATGGGAGAACTTGGAGTTACAAATTTGCTGCAGACTTTGTGGCCACTGGCCAAGTTTGCGGTGACACCCCCAGACTCAGCAGGATGTAGGCACATTGTGGTGTACTTTTTTGCTGATACGCAGTGTTTGCCTTGCTATGTATACATTCATGAGGACTCCTGGAAAGAGGAGGTTGCCTTACGCACAGCTCGCTCTGCTTGGGCTTGGGCTAGGCACTCACTGCAGTCTCGCCTATCTAGAGGATGCTCGGATGCGGATTACTCCCCATCCAAGCCAGCCTCGAAGATAGCCTGTCTTGGTGCTGCGGCAACATCTGTTCTCTCTCGCTCCCCATGAGGATCGTCTCGTGGAACGTGCAGAGACTAGGTGGGCCCCAGTTTCAGTGACAGCGGGGCCGATTGCGTCAGGAGCTTCAGCGTTGCCTTGTGGGAGGAGAGATTGATCTCCTTATGCTTCAGGAGCACCATCTGTCTGAGAGCCGCATTCAGCGATGTGGTCAGATTCTGCGTGGACGATATGATACCTTTTGGTTAGCTGCTTTTGGACCTGGAGGCATCCAGGGTGGGGTATGTATGACTATTGCGGACTCTTTGCAGCAGGCCATTATGGGCAGAGGGATTATTGTGCCAGGCAGGGCTCAATGGATTACTATGTAGGTTCAGGGTGGCCTTGTGGGCTTCGTGAACATCTATGTGCCCAATGTGGCGAGTGCTCGTGCAGAGTTTTGGTCACAGATTGTTGAGTCTTTGCCACATATGACCATTCGTGTGTAGGAGGGGACTTCAACATGTTGGAGGACCCTTCTGACAGGATTGGAGGCATCCATGCTACTGTGCATGGAGTCCAGTTAGCAGCTTGGGAGAGGTTGTGTATGACTTTGAGGGTCTCTGATACATTGCAGCACTCTGGCTTTGTGAGGCCTCCAGAGAGTCTTGCCTTCTCTAGATTGGACCGCAGAGTGGGAGGAGTGAATCTATCGCGGATAGATCGCTTCTACACTAGTGACCACTTCAGTGACTTGGGGGGATCAGTGGCATCCTGGTAGGGACATCCTTCTCGGACCATGCACCAGTGATCCTCACAGTGGCAGACAGGCAGAGGAGTGGGAGCACGATGCTTCGCATCCCAGAGCGGGTCTTGTTGGACTCAGCACTCAGAGAGAGGGTAGAGGCTCTTTGGACAGAGGGCATGGACAGCCAGGCTCTACCTGCAGACAGAGTGGCCTTAGGCCTAGCTCAGCTTAGCCACTTTTTTCTCCAAGAGTCTCTGGCTCGACGGGCTGCAGCGAGAGAGGAGGAGTAGCGTCTCAGACGAGGCATTGCTTCATTACAGAGGATGCAGGAGCAGCATCCAGACATTCCATGGTTGGAGGAGCAGTTACAGCAGGCTCGACAAGAGCTTGCTTGCACAGAGGAGAGGCGTCATGAGTTTGCCTTTCACCGACAGGCATCTCAGTGGACTCGGGTGGGTGATAGAGTGACTAGGTGGGTGACAGAGTGACTGGTGTCACCAGCGTGTGACTACTATCTGTCCTTTTTGTTGATTTCTTTCTTATTATCTATTTACTTTCACTTTTTGGAAACACCCCTCAGGAAATCTAACTGCCCTGCATTGCATAGCTAGTGTGGAACTGTCCAGAGGGAGTCCAGGCCTGAGGGCAAGAGAGCACTAAGGTTGGACAAGGACTATGGTTAGCCAAGTGGGGTCATTGACTAGCCAAAGTGGAATCCTTTGCTACAGAGGCTACATTTCAGTTCTGGATGTGGCCGCAGTGTACAAAGAGGGTCGGATGACCTAGAAAGATACAATGGCAGCATCTCCTAAAATTTAGGGAACTGCTATTTTGGGACCTGAAAATGTGTTGACGTCATTACCTCCGGAATGACAAAGGGAACATTTTCTTACTCTGCCGTGAAGTCAACTGGGCAACCGGTTGGGATATTTTTAGGCGGCAACCCCGAAACGGGAAAATGCTTGTAAATGTGCCAAGTGGCACATTCTGGTGCAGTTTCTAATGCAAGAGAGAGTTGGCGCTGAATTTTAAGCTGGGAGAGGCTCATTTGCAGCTTTTGTCACAGGTTAAGAGCTATGGAGTGCTTGCTTTCCCTCTTATGCACAGTGCGGTGCCAGGAGTGATGCCCTGCACGCTACGCACTGCCCTCTCTCTCCCCTTTGGCAGTATGTTATGCCCCTCTAGTGGGCTTTTCATTTGACCAATGTACAGTTGTGTGGGTTCATGCGCGATTGCCGAGGCAAGAGCCTCTTGCACAGGTACTGGATTAGCTAGCGGCTAATCCCCCCGCAGGTACAGGTGAATTCGGAGAGGTTTCACGCCAGAAATCTCGTCCGATTCAAAGGGCAAGTAGCCCTACAGGTGCGGGAGCTCGAGGACTTGCTAGGGATGCGACCGGCACGCGGAACGGAGCCCGAAACAGTGAATTACAGCCTGCTGTGTATTTTTGCAGGTTTAGGGTTTTGGCCCTAAATGGACCCTAATACCCCCAGGAGGTTCGGGGATGCAAGGGGACCGCTGTACAGGCGATCTGGCGCATTTTCAGGGCTGAAAACAGAGAATCCAGCGTGCTGCAGATTCTCGCCAGGTTTTGTAAAGTGCCCGTATGCGTCGGGAAAGTCGGCCAATGCGTGGGAATACTGACCGTGAAGGGTTCTAGTACAGTTATGCTGCCGAAATCGGGCTGGAACAGTGGAAATTCAGCCGAGTTTGTGCGGGGCAGCTTGTAGGAACCACAGCATTTATTCCCTCTTTTGAACAATAAAGAAATACCGAAAGGGGCGCCTAAGTTAGGGGCCAATCTGGTGTCTGTCCACTCATACAGGTGCAATCTAGCAGCCTGTATCCCTCTCCCCTTTGATGTGTCTTGAAAGTACAGGTAAAATAGACGACTAATAATGGGTGAAAGCTAAATCAAGGTTTAAAGTAAAGTCTACCGCCCTTTTTGGATCAAACAGGCCGGTTTCATGGTTCCATCGACGGGATTAAATCACTTTTTCCCATAGAAGTGAGCCTTGGTCAGTTTTGGGCTTGAAGACACAGGGGATCATAGACCAGACACAGGGAATTGCAATTATGGTTGACAGACCAGATGATGTGACTGAAGAGGTTTCCTCTTCACAGGGTCAACAGACACATGAAGAGGGTGAGTCGTCAAGACCACCACAGACAGATGATGATATATTCAGGACCCAGTTGGCTACTGCTGTGGCTATGTTCACACAAGTAATGCAGAACCCGAGGTTTTTAGCCTTTCTGCAACCTCCTGTTCCGTCTCAGCAACTTGGGTCACTGGATCATATTCAAAAGCCTTTTAAGGCTCGAGCACAGGTGATTCATACCGCACAGTCAATGGAAACACCTGTACACTTGACGGAGAACATGCAGTCTCCACAACTTATGCCTAAGGTGCAAGAACAGGTGGCTGAGATGCCAGTCTTTCAAGCTGTACCAGTTCAGCCCGCCACCTTTCAGCAGCCTATAGCTGGTTCTAATGGGCAGGGAAGCAACCTACAGGCTATGCAACAGGTCTTCCCACCACCTTCAGTACACCCTGGCTATTTTGGAGGTGGATCCGTATTCCAAAGCATGGCTGGTCATGCACCTGGAAATCAGTTTTATACGCCAGGAACAGTGTTTGGGGGTGCTCAAACGATGATGCCTAACCCCATGTACAGTGTCATGGGTATGCAACCAGGGTTTCAAAGCACTCAGGGACAATTTGGGATGCCACAAGCAAATTTTGGTATGGCTGGAATTACAAATCAGCAGCCAAATATGGCATTTCCAGGTCAAGTTAATAGCGGCCAAGGAACACAGATGAACCCTATTAGTGTTCCCATGTTTCAGTCACTTCCATATGACAATTTAACGCCGCTGGAGAGGCCAACTCCGTACAAAGAAGGTGGCAAAGGAGTGTCATTCACGACCTTTACAGGGTTTGATGACAGGAAGAAGGCTCTTTCATTCCTCCAGCAGTTTGACAAGGCCTATGCAGGGGGAAACTTTACAGAGGCTTCAAAGGTCCGCAAGGCAGCCACTTTCTTGACAGGGAATGCGGGACAATGGTGGACAACTTTATTGCTTCAAGGGCAAGCTCCGTCCACATGGATTTACTTCAAGCAGATTTTTGCAGCAGCTTGGTTATCTGATGATTTCGAAGCAGATGTCATGACAGAATGGCACCAGCTTAATGCTGCCACTTGCAGAAATCTGGATGATTACAATCGGAAGTTTTGGAAAGCTCTACTTCCAGTAACTTCCTATAGGTTTGTGCCATTGACAAAACAGATTGAAAAATACTGTTGTGGCCTACCTAAAGGATTGAGAAAGTACTGTACGAAGACAAAAGTCACTACTTTGACGCAGCTCATCGAGGTAGCAAACACTGGCAATGGTTTGCTCAAGGGAGAAGATTGTGAATTTAACACTAGCGTCAAGGCAGGATCAGGCAAGAAAAATTCAGCCAAGAAGCACGTTCCCAATGAGGCTCCTAAAGGGACTCAGGAGTCAGCCAACGCAGGGAAAGATACAGCTACGGCTGAATCAGAAAAGGGACCAGCAAAGAAATGGAAAAGACGTTTTCCTTGCAAGTCAGAAGAGCAAAAGAAGGTCCTGAGGACAGAGAACAAATGCTTTATATGTGAGCAGCCTGGCCACATTGCTTACAACTGTCCTATGTAGATGCTGAAGAATTTTACATCATGACACTGGACGGATGTGATGTGTTGTTAGGTATTCCTTGGTTGTTTCGTGTACAGGGAATCCTGGATGCCTACAACAAAAAGATCACTGTACAGAGCAGGGGAAAGACTCACATTCTGGATGTAAAGCTTAAAGGGGAGTCTATTCCTACTGTATCAGCTTCTGCTATTACTTCTGTAATGAAAAAGCATCTTTCTGCGTACTTGGTTTTTGCACGTGAAGTGTCAGATTGTGATGAATCAAATTTATCTGTGCTAGATAAAGAAAGGTCAGTGTTTTTACAACAGTACAATGACTGTTTTTCCGATTCATTACCGTCTCAATTACCACCAGAGAGACCCGAGGACCATGCGATAGATTTGGTGCCAGGCAGTAGCCCACCAAATAAGCCTCCGTATAGGGTTAGTGCGGCTCAGCAGAAAGAGATAATAGGCCAAGTACAGGAGTTGTTAGAAAAGGGGCTGATTCAGCCTAGTTCATCTCCATTCTGTTCTCCAGTGTTGTTGGTGCAGAAAAAGGATGGCTCATGGCGTATGTGCATCGACTACCGTGCACTGAACAAGAATACCATCAAGAATAGGTTTCCTATACCTAGAATTGATGATATTATGGACAAATTAGAAGGAGCAGCTATGTTTAGCAGGATAGATCTAAAGAGTGGGTACCATCAGATCCGCATTAGATCAGAGGATGTGCACAAGACTGCTTTTAGAACGACGTTTGGCCTTTACGAATTTTTAGTGATGCCCTTTGGTCTCACAAATGCTCCTGCTACGTTCAATAGGATGATGGACAGAATTTTCCGTCCACACCAGCAGTTTGTTGGTACATTCTTTGATGACATGATAGTCTACTCAAAGAATGAAGAGGAGCATAGGCATCACTTGGCCATTGTGTTCAAAGAGCTACGCAGTCATAGGTTGCTCATCAATGCAAAGAAAAGTGAGTTTTTTCTGGAAGAGATTCACTTTCTGGGACACATTGTCTCAAAGGATGGTGTCAGAATGGATCCTGCAAAAGTTGAAGCGATCAAGTCATGGCCAAATTTGAAGACGGTGCATGATGTCCGAAGCTTTTTGGGACTATGCTCCTATTACAGAAGGTTTATCCGAAATTTCGCTGAGATTGCTTCACCTTTACATGCTCTTCAAAAGAAGGCAGTCACCTTTAGATGGACACAGAAAGAGATTTCAGCTTTTAATCTCTTAAAGGAAAAGATGACTTCGGATCCAGTCATTGTGTTGCCAGATCTTAGGAAGTCATTTGTGGTCCAGTGTGATGCCTGCGGTAGTAGCATTGGTGCAGTGCTAATGCAAGATGGCAGGGTAGTAGCCTATGAGAGCAGAATTTTGCAAGGGCCAGAGATGACCATGCAGGTCTATGAGAAAGAGTTACTGGCTGTGATTCATGCGCTCTTAAGTTGGAAACACTACCTGCTAGGTGCAGATTTCGTTGTCCAAACGGATCATCAGACCTTGCGATACTTCTTGACACAAACAAAGTTATCTCAGAAGCATATGCGATGGGCAAATATCTTGTCCATGTTCCATTTTCAGATTGTGCATGTGGAAGGCAAGAAGAACGTTGTGGCTGATGCCTTGTCAAGGAAGCCACAAATTTCAGCTGTGTCGATTCCTTATCATCATGAACTTGATGATATGAGAGAACAGTATGCAAATGATGAAGATTTTGCAAGGGTCTTCGAGCAACTAATGGATGGACAACGTCATGAACACTATCTTCTTAAAGACGGGTTCATGATGATGCATGGCAGATTGTGTGTCACAAAGCCATTGCGACGCAAAGTTATGGAAGAGAGTCATGTCCCACCGTATGCAGGGCATCGTGGTATCGATGCTATAGTTAAAGCGGTAGAGACATTCTTCTATTGGCCTACATTGAGAAGGGATGTGGATGCCTTTGTGCGAGAATGCCTAATATGCCAAAAGGTCAAGTTTGACAGGCAAAAGGCACCAGGGTTATTGCAACCACTACCTATTCCAGATAAACCATGGGAAAGTATTGCTATGGATTTTATCTTTGATCTTCCGAGAACGCAGACAGGAAATGATGGTATTTGGACCATTATTTGCAGATTCAGCAAACAGGCTCATTTTATTCCTGTCAGGAAGAAGATAAAGCCAGATCAGATGGCACGCTTGTTTATGAGCAATATTTTCAAGTATCATGGCATGCCACAGTCGATTATTAGCGACCGTGATCCACGCATGACTAGTTTGTTCTGGAAAGGCTTGTTTGAGAATATGGGTACCACGCTCAAATTCTCTTCGTCATTTCATCCTCAAACAGATGGGCAGTCAGAAGAGGCAAATTCTACTGTCCTAGATCTGCTGAAGTGCTATGTGTCAGAGCATAAAGGAAAGTGGGAGCAGTATTTGCCATTGGTGGAGTATGCATACAATAATACAGTGCATTCATCAACTGGCAAGGCACCCTTTGAGATAGTTGAAGGTGGCAAGAAAGTTCCTCCCATACTGCATACAAAAGACAAGATATTTGAAGCAGATAAGTATGTTCAGGACATGGATGAAATGTACAAGAAGGTCAAAGTGGCCTTAGAAAGGACTCAGGCAAAGCAAAAGAAAGCAGCTGATCATCACCGTCGTGAAGTGGTATATTCACTTGGTGATTGGGTGCTTTTACGCTTTGAAAAGGCAAGGTTAAAGAAGATGAAGGGCAAGGAAAGACCGTTTCCAAAGCTCACCATGCGTTACTATGGGCCTTTTCAAGTATGCGACATAATCAGTGATGTTGCATATAGGCTGAAATTGCCTGACAGTTGGAAGATTCACAATGCATTTCATGTGAGTCTTCTCAGACCCTATGTGGGTGATGTGCCAGAAGATATGCCAGCTGAAGATCAGCCGGAAGTCGAGGAACTTGACGAGATCTTGCTCCCTGAACAGATTTTGGCACACAAAGAAAGGAAAGTGAAAGGCAAGGTTGCTAGGCGTTACTTGGTAAAGTTCAGAAACTATCCACCAATGGATGCTAAGTGGATGGAAGAAGGTGAACTTGCACACTCACCAACTGTGTTATCACTTTACCTGGAAGCCTTCGATTTGCAACCTACCTTGACCCCTTGAGTTTCAAAGCTACATGGATTGTCAGTGTGACAATGGCTTTTGAAACAAATGATGTACATGGTATTTAAAGTGAGCTCAAATCAAATACCTGTTACATGAATGTTAGAGCTGTACAGATTGTCAGTTTGGCAATTGCTCTTATGGAATGTCCAAAAGTTTGGTTAGTGCTATAGAAGTGAGTATTTCTTGTCAGTTTGTCAAGGATACAGTGATTGCTTCTATTAAAGAGTACATGTGTAACTGCATTCTTAAACTGTCGGTTTGGGTATGCTCGAAAGTGTTACGGGATCCAACGTGTACTATAAGACAGTGGCAAAATGTGCAGCTACCATTTTGTCATTGGAAAGTTAGTGACTCAAAGCAATGGCAGAGTGTGCAGCTACCACTATGTCATTGGGACAGGGTTCACACGCAGGCAATACATGAGTCGACGAGGTGTTGAATACACCAGGGTTGACAATGAGCATGTATGTGTCGTATATGTGTCGACAGGTGTTGAATACATCAGTGTTGATAGTAAGCATGTACGACATAGATGCAAACGAGGACGTTTGAGATTTAAGGAGGGGGGTATGTCACCAGCGTGTGACTACTATCTGTCCTTTTTGTTGATTTCTTTCTTATTATCTATTTACTTTCACTTTTTGGAAACACCCCTCAGGAAATCTAACTGCCCTGCATTGCATAGCTAGTGTGGAACTGTCCAGAGGGAGTCCAGGCCTGAGGGCAAGAGAGCACTAAGGTTGGACAAGGACTATGGTTAGCCAAGTGGGGTCATTGACTAGCCAAAGTGGAATCCTTTGCTACAGAGGCTACATTTCAGTTCTGGATGTGGCCGCAGTGTACAAAGAGGGTCGGATGACCTAGAAAGATACAATGGCAGCATCTCCTAAAATTTAGGGAACTGCTATTTTGGGACCTGAAAATGTGTTGACGTCATTACCTCCGGAATGACAAAGGGAACATTTTCTTACTCTGCCGTGAAGTCAACTGGGCAACCGGTTGGGATATTTTTAGGCGGCAACCCCGAAACGGGAAAATGCTTGTAAATGTGCCAAGTGGCACATTCTGGTGCAGTTTCTAATGCAAGAGAGAGTTGGCGCTGAATTTTAAGCTGGGAGAGGCTCATTTGCAGCTTTTGTCACAGGTTAAGAGCTATGGAGTGCTTGCTTTCCCTCTTATGCACAGTGCGGTGCCAGGAGTGATGCCCTGCACGCTACGCACTGCCCTCTCTCTCCCCTTTGGCAGTATGTTATGCCCCTCTAGTGGGCTTTTCATTTGACCAATGTACAGTTGTGTGGGTTCATGCGCGATTGCCGAGGCAAGAGCCTCTTGCACAGGTACTGGATTAGCTAGCGGCTAATCCCCCCGCAGGTACAGGTGAATTCGGAGAGGTTTCACGCCAGAAATCTCGTCCGATTCAAAGGGCAAGTAGCCCTACAGGTGCGGGAGCTCGAGGACTTGCTAGGGATGCGACCGGCACGCGGAACGGAGCCCGAAACAGTGAATTACAGCCTGCTGTGTATTTTTGCAGGTTTAGGGTTTTGGCCCTAAACGGACCCTAATACCCCCAGGAGGTTCGGGGATGCAAGGGGACCGCTGTACAGGCGATCTGGCGCATTTTCAGGGCTGAAAACAGAGAATCCAGCGTGCTGCAGATTCTCGCCAGGTTTTGTAAAGTGCCCGTATGCGTCGGGAAAGTCGGCCAATGCGTGGGAATACTGACCGTGAAGGGTTCTAGTACAGTTATGCTGCCGAAATCGGGCTGGAACAGTGGAAATTCAGCCGAGTTTGTGCGGGGCAGCTTGTAGGAACCACAGCATTTATTCCCTCTTTTGAACAATAAAGAAATACCGAAAGGGGCGCCTAAGTTAGGGGCCAATCTGGTGTCTGTCCACTCATACAGGTGCAATCTAGCAGCCTGTATCCCTCTCCCCTTTGATGTGTCTTGAAAGTACAGGTAAAATAGACGACTAATAATGGGTGAAAGCTAAATCAAGGTTTAAAGTAAAGTCTACCGCCCTTTTTGGATCAAACAGGCCGGTTACAACTGGTGCTTTTTTTGAGATAGTGGGACCTCGGCACTCGCATGCCAAGGTCAATCAGTTGAGGAGACCCGATGGGTCAGTTGTTTGTGAGCCCGAGGATATGCGTGCAGTTGCTACTGACTTTTACCGTGAGTTATTGGGGGCTGAGCCCCAGTCAGAGCGGCAGGATGCATACAGGGAGCAGGTTTGGGCACAGATGCCTTCTCTTGTGACTGAGGAGATGCGCCAGAGGCTAGAGATGCCTCTTCAGCTTGAGGAGTTGCACACGGCTCTTAGGGCCCTCCCTCGTGGTAGCTGTCCAGGTGAGGATGGGCTGACTCCCAGCTTCTTCTTGGAGTACTGGGACCTGCTTGGCCCAGATCTTTGTAGTGCCTTTCAATACATTCTGCACACAGGAGTGATGCCGGATAGCATGAGTGAGGGCTTGATTTACCTCATTCCAAAGGAGGGTGGCTCCTTGGATGAGATTCGACAGTGGCGCCCCATCACCATCCTCAACTCAGCCTACAAAATTCTTGTCAAGGCTGTGAGTTTGAGGATTCAGCCACTTTTGGAGAGCCTTATACATGGGACTCAGACAGGTTTTGTCAAGGAACGCAGTATCCTTGACAACATCTTCACTTTCTGGGAGGCTTTTGCCTTGGCACGGCTCCGTGGGGAGGACCTTGTGATTCTTCTTCTCGATTTTGAGAAGGCATACGACAGAGTTGACTGGGACTTCCCAGAGGGCACTCTACGCAGGATGGGCTTCTTAGATGCTTGGATCAGAGGGGTGTCAGCTTTGTACAGACAGGCTCACAGTCAGGTGCTTTTGGCAAGAGGTAGAGGTGAGCGCTTTATGCTCACACGATCGGTCAGACAGGGTTGTCCTCTTGCCCCCTTTCTCTTTCTGTTCTATGCGGAGGCGATGAGCAGATTTTTGGTGTCACAGCAGATTGGTCTGAGGGGCTTAGCACTCCCTATACGGGGATGAGCTTCTGGACGCTGAGTTTGCCGACGACTCAGCCTTGTACTTAGAGGGTCAGGAGGCCAATCTACACAGATGTGAGCAGGCTTTGGAGACCTTCTGCTGTGCATCGGGTGCACTGATCAACTGGAGAAAGACAGTGGCTTTCTCGGTTGGCAGTGCTCATGTGCCAGATTGGATGCCAGGAGAGGGTTTCAGGTGGATTCCCCCAGGGACTGCAGTTCGGTACTTGGGTTGTCAGGTTGGTTTGGACTTGCCCCCCGAGCAGCAGATTGCTCCTCTTCTCCTGTCCATCAAGAGAAAGCTGTTACATTGGAGCTCAGCACGACTTTTGCTGGCTGGTAGAGTAGTAGTTGCCAACCAGGTGTTGTTGGCGACTATGTGGTACATCACTTCTTGCTGGATCTTCTCGAGTTCTTGTATCAGCCAGGTAGAGAGGCTGATCAGGAACTTCCTTTGGTCAGGTCGTGACACTCAGATTGCCCGAGCCAAGGTGGCTTGGTCGGTCATCACACTTCCTTGTTCTCAGGGAGGGCTTGGGATCATTGATCCAGCACAGCAGAGCAGAGCCCTTCTTGGGAAGTTCGTCGTCCGAGGACTTCTTCCAGGCGAGGAGCCCTGGAAGGAGTTCTTGCTGCAAAGGCTTTGTGCCAAGGTGCCTCAGTTAGGAGGCCCTTGGCAACCTTCGACCAGATGGATCTTTACAGAGTTGCGCCGAGTTGGTTTGAGCAGGAGACTGGAGGACAGCTTCGCTGTGAGTTTGCTTCGATCTTGGGAGCTCTTATGGCGTGGCCTAGAGCAGAGACAGCCGACGTGCACGGAGGAGCGCCTACGGCAGCTCCTCGTCTGGAACCCCATGGTTAGCACTCAGAGAGGCCACTTGGTTGGGAGTCGGCCTCATGTTTCTTGGGGTCCCATGGCAGCAGGTCCAGCGCGCTCTCTAGGTGACTGGCTAGAGTTCACAGTTTTGTCAGAGGAGGTGCAGGGTTTCCAGCTACAGGGCATGAGAGGGGTGCAGAGCATGTGTCAGAGTCAGTTTGGGACATGTTGATTAAATGCGGGAGTTGCATGCTTGAAACTTGTGATTGTTGCTCACTCTTTACGATCTTTTGGAGCACCCTAAGTGAGGAATTGCAGGGTACATCTCTCATTTGGTGCCCCATTTGATACCCCAACAAATTCAACTGCTCAACTAGCTCAGATATGTTCATTTTTGGGGACATGCGATTTGGCGATGAGCCCCAAAAAAAATTACTTCGTGACAGTCATGCTTAACTCCTACACATTGAGGTTTAGAGAATGGCAGAGGACATCATTGTTAGATTTATTAACAACGCAAGTTTAACTGGATGTGGTTTAGATTAGTAATGCACATGCAATCCCTTCAGATATGTGAAATTTCACCAAGTTATGTTTAAGTCTTGACCATTGAGTGTGCCCAAAATGGTGAGCTATGGTGAGGCAAATGGAATTTTAAAAAAAGGTCACCCCACAAAGTTCTTCTAAGGCATGCATGACTTAAGGCAATAAGACATTGTCAAATTACTTACGTTATTCTATAACATCTATGGAGAAACAAAGCAACTACTCTTAATGTTTCTAATTCATTTTTTAAAGGTTCTTGTAATATGTACATAGCTTTGATTCAAGGTTTGCATATATATGTTTGTTTGATCCGAGCTTGGCATAAACGGTGGCGTGAAGTTTAATGTAGCTCATGCTATCTGGTAAGAATGTGTGCACAAGTTTCAACCTTGGACCACTTTGACAAAGTTGAAGTCTTATGGTTGGGAGCTCTTCTTGCAATGGTTTGATTTGCTTGTAGATACTTTGATTTGCTTAACACTCCTAGCTATGGCCCAATATTGAAGGTTGGCTTTATCTAGCTCTTTTCCCAAAACAATTAATTTATAAGATTTTGCAAAGATGTCCCCAAAGAGGTGGTCTAATGGTAAGGCGTTGGCTTCTCAACCTGCGGGTTGTGGGTTCAAATGCCGGTAGGGTTCCCCTTTATGTCCACGTTGCTAGGGCTCTTGCCCATGAACACTTGAGTGCATCCTCCTTATGGGGTGGTACCCAAGGAGGAGGTTCCTAGCTTGTTGCTACGAGTTCTCTCTGTTGTTCCTAGTACATGTGGTGATGCGCCTTCAATCCGATGGTACACGGACTTGGCTAATATTTGGAAGGGATAAGCACCTCCCCGTGTGGCTTCTGGTGTGTTGTAAAAAGGAAAGATTTTGCAAAGATAAGTTGAGACAAGTCAAGGCTCACGATAAGTCTTTGTAATGCATCCAAGTATGTGTGAACTTAAGCAAACCTGAAGTGTGGAGAAAAGTTGATAGTTATGAGGGAAAACTACTTCAAAAAACTTAGAATTTCAACAAGCTCTAAGACCTAAGACATAATCGAATAGGAATGCTGATGATATTATATGAACATGGTGTCATTTGATAATTGATCACATTTGCCAACCTATTATGGGTAGTTTTGAAGAAGGCATGGTGTCATTTGATAATCAGTCATATTTGCCAACCTGTTATGGGTAGTCATGAAGAAGGCATGACTCAATAACCCAATTTAATGTCTCATAGATAGGAATTGCAATAAAGGCCTTCGCTTATTCCACATACATAAATGCAAGGGATGAAGGGGGCATCTTCACGTTTTTGTTTTTGAAGGGCAAAAAACCCTTTGTGGAGCTCTTCTTTGTTTGGATGCTTCCATAGGGGGTTCTTTCTTAACAAATATTTCTATACTCTTAGGAGCGCTCAATGAAGCCATTCTCCATCATACTCATCCTCTAGAAAGACTGTAAATAGATGGATATTTGTCTTGTTATTCGTATGAACCCCTAAATTCCTGTAGAAATGTAATCCCACATTATCCTTTGTAGAAACCATCTCTTCTTCATCATCATACCTTGCTATTGATAGCATATCTACAATTGGATTATTTCTTAATGTGGCAAAATTGTGGGTCAAGAGACTTTATATATGAAATCCACCTAAGCAATGTTAGGTGTGGAACATCTTGAAATCATCCCAAGCAGTAGTAGAACATCTGTCTCCACAAGGACTTCTACCCCAATAAATTATTCTCTGTCGCTCCTTAAAGTTGTAGCAACACCTCATAATTCCCTTTTGACCTATGGATAATCTCTCTTTCGTGTGAGGCAATGTGTCTCATGCTAGTGTATGTGTAGGGAAGGGGGAGAAGAAGGAGAGCACAGTGTGGGTGGAGCTCAGAGTGAGTATAATGCCATCATGCTCCTTATTCTTTTATATATAAATGAGATAGTTAGTAGAGATGAATTAGTAACAAGCGTCCGGCTAGTGGCTTGAATCTCAACAATCTCCCACTTAAAGGCCAGTGTGGCCCAAGTGGCCTATGTATGTACAACCTATACAACCGTGAAGCATTCCAATGGATTTACCCTACATCCATAATCTCAATACAATGTGAAAATCACTCTAAGGCTAGACTCTTTGTGAGAGCATGTGTAGGGTTATCATCCATATTAACCTTGACTGTCTCAATACGCTTGTTATCCAACATATCATGTATCACATACCTAACCTCTATGTGTTTTGATTTGGAGTGAAACATGGGGTTCTTCGCTAACACAATAGAACTGTAACTATCACAATAGAATATTGGCGTCTGATAAATGTCAAGGTCTCCCACTAGACGAGCTAAACATACATCTTCCTTGCTAGCACCAAAAATTGCAACGTACTCTGCCTCTGTGGTGGAAGATGAAGTGCAATGTTTGAGACATGATCTCCATGACATTGGTGCTCCAGAACATAAGAATACATAGCCAAACATGGATCGTCAACTATCCACACAACCCGCATAGTACTCATCTGTGTAACCCAATATGGATATATTATTGTTCCCAAAGTGTAAGAACTTGCTTGTTGTATCCTTAAGGTATCTTAAAATGTGCTTCAATGCTTCCAGTGCTTCTTGTTACAATTTTCCATAAAACTATTAATCACTCCCACTGTAAATACAATGCTTGGTTTGGTGGCTACCATGATGTACATGAGACTACCTTCTGTTGAAGAATATGACACCCTTTTCCATTTTTGACTTCTTAGTATCAGTCGTGGGAGCATCATTCTTGCTAAGTTTTGCATATGGGAATCACCAAGCTTGATTATTCCATGCATGGATGTATAAGAGGAAAACCACTCTCTATGCGGTGTGACATGAAAACTTGTACCAGAATCAAGGATCCAATTCTGTGCTTGCATTGGGGTACTCAATTCAGCTTTTCTCCCCTGCATAATAAAACTTTGCAAGGCCTTGTAGATATGTGTTTCTTGAGTTAGCTCCAGTATTCCACCTTTTCTATATCCCTTTTGATACGCATACCAAGAAAGTGACTTGCATCTCCCAAATCTTTCATAGAAAACTTCATGCTAAGTGACTGCTTCAAGATGGAAATCTTGTCTTTAGACTTCTGGCAATGAGCATGTCATCGACATAAAGTATCAAGATGATAAGTGAACCATCGTTCAACTTTCAGTTACACAAGCAGTGATCTTTTTGGCTCCATACCCATCCTTCGGAATGCACGTACTTGTCAAATTTTTGGTACCAATTCCTTTAGTCTTCCTTCGTCATACAATGCCTTACGTAGTCTACACACCACTTCTACCCTCATAGGTGTCTTCTTCTAGATCCCCATGAAGGAAATCCATCTATACAAGTTCCATGTCCTCAGTGGCTACTAGTCCAAGCACAAGACGCAATGTAGTCATCTTTACTATTGGAGAGAAAATCTCATCAAATTCCATGCATTCCTTCTATTTGAATCCCTTAGCAACCAATCTAGCCTTAGGCTTGGGATCTTTTGGCGTGTATTTCTTCTTATACACCCATTTGCCTTTGTTTGCCCTCTAGGAACTCTGTCGATTTGCAAGTCTAATTTGCCATAATCAAGCTATACTTTGATTGCATTGCCTACTCCCACTTCATGCTATCTTCTATCTGAATAGTCTCTTGGTAGCAAGTAGCCTCTCCATAGTGATTGACCAACAAATAGTATACACATGGTTGAAAACGCTCAAGGGCATGAGAGACTCGCGTAGATCTCCTCACTATACACTGACTATTGGACTTTGTTCTCTCTGGAGCACTCCTGGTGGTAGGAACTTCACTAGTAGACTAAGTTGTTTGTTTGATCTTAATTGAGGCTATGTCCTCAAATCTGACATTGCGATAATCTATTTGAGAGGCCATCTATGCATCTTTGACTCACTAAAGATAACTTGTGAGCTGCGGATGACTTTCTAAATTTTGGGTGTGAGAGACGATAGCACATCTCTCCATCTACACCATATTTAATTAAGATGCATTTGTGTGATTTGGGGTCTCGCTTTTTACATAGATCTTTAGGGACATGTGAGAATGCCTCACACCTTAATACATGTAATATCTCATAGTTTGGGGTCTAGATTTTTGTGTGATTTGGGATCTAGCTTTTTGCGTAGATCTTTAGGGAAATTTGAGAATGCCTCACACTTAAATACGTGTAATATGTCGTAGTTTGGTTTATTGCCAGTCCACATCTCTTGCAAAATCTTATACTTCAATGGTGTACTACACGATCGATTGATGATGAAAAGTGTTGTCAAAATAACCTCTTCCCAAAACTCTGGAGATAAGTTCACCATGGACAACACGATTGTGACTCTCTCTTGGATTTTCCAATTCATACACTCAACAATGTCATTATGAGTTGGTGTGTATGGTGTATTAAACTATCATCAATGTTAAGTACATAGATTAGAGTGGATAGATTAGGCTTGTGCAACCACACTAAGCAGAATTAGGAGACTCATAGCACAAAGAGAATGCACAAATCGGATTGATTATTGAACAAGAGTGCTAGTACATAGTGAGCCATTATATAGGCTTCTAGAGGGAGCTTTGAATGGCATTATAGGTGATGATAGGCATCAAGATCATCCCAAATCTCTTCTAGGTCATGCATGCCTCTCCATGAGTGTGTGTACCATGTGGAGTCAATGCAAGCATCAACAGAAAGTGGTAGGCAAGTCTAGTAGGCAGGATACATTGAATCTAGACCAAAGTGAAGTAAGGGGAGAGCTCCATGGTATGGGCTTAGGGCGTAGGCACAAAACCTAACAATCCTTCTTTTTTGTGTCTAAGCACATGAAAGAAATCATCCATTGGGGTTTAAGTCTCCCATCTAGATAGGTGTACAAAAGAGTGCCTCCCCTAGAGAGTAGTGGCAGTAGGGTGTAGGCCAAAAATCCCTCCGTTAGAGAATTGTAAGCAACTAGGGTATAGGAAAATGTGAGTATCTAAGAAGTACATCTACGTAGCATACTGCTCCGTTGTCTTCAGTTATGTTGATTTTGCCTTTATCTTTGTTTTAATCTTTGAATAGAAACCAATTAGATACATGATTATTTTTACCGTAATGCACACTAGGGTTGATTTTGTAACATTTGTTTGATATGTGGTTGTGCAATTGCAGTGTTTGTACCTGTTCTTTGTTTGGTTCCTTGATGATATAGCAATAAAAGCTCCTCATGAAGATTGTATTTTGGATCTTCTTCTCATGCTCTTGGAGCAAGTTGATGACATCCTCCAAGTTTGGTACATGCTCCTTTTCTTTGAGCATTTTGACAATCTAACGTAGTCTGCATCTAGCTACTTGGTCTTCATTCTCCATCGGGCATTTTATGTATGCCACCTGGGTGCAAATACTCTTTATTCTATTCACGAAAGAAGAGAGATCGTCCCTTGGTTCCATGGTAAGACCATAGAGCTACATTTTGAGAGAGATTTTGGAGTGTTTAATTATGGTTCCAAAGTGTCTCTCAAGCATGACCCATGCATCATAGGAAGTAGTGCTTTTGTTTGGATATAATTATTCCCTACAATGGTGAGAAGGATCCTCAATGCTTTCTCATTCCCTGTTGTGAACTGTGCTTGAGACCACCTAGTTTCAATCCTCTCTCCCTCCCTACTGGCTTGATTGTGGACCATAGTTTCTTCTTCATTAAATACACCTTTGTGATTATTTGCCAAGTATGGAATCCTTGGCCGTCAAAAACAGTGAGATTATCATTGCCCATAGTGCACCCCAAATGTGTATAGGAAGATGGTGGGCTAGTAGAAGTGCATGGGAGGAAGGTCTTACCTGACTTGGGGCGGTGTCTAGTCCTCATGTGATTTTTACACTTGTCTCTCAAGAGATTTTACAGAAGAACTCTGTGAAGTCACTCTTCAGTGTTGTGAAGCACCTCTTCACAAAGCATAAAAACTTTTTGAAACTCAAGATTTACAAGAGGGTGTTGCAAAATAAAGTTTGGGATTTACGTAAGCAATGAGTGGTCGAATATGGATCTTGCAAAACGAGGCTTTCTGTGTGAAGTATTCTCTCCTAAAGGGACTTGGTACTCTGGGGCAGTGAGCTTCAAAAGGGCTATGGGAAAGGTTGCTTGCTTTCAGAGTACTCGTGGGAAAGTGCCTTGTGTTGGGCCGGATGAGGGTGCCTCTGGCTCATGGGATGACACCCTCTGCTACGTGAAGACCTTGGCTCAAGGTCTTTTGCAGCATGCAGCAATGTTCCCTTGGCTTTGAGGTCACAGATGTCCTCCAGAGGGTGGTTGTGGGAACAAGTGCTATTGACACGACCGAAGGTTAAATGGAGCTTGATGGGATTTGGTGTCCGGGTGTAAGGTTAGGAAGATAATGGTGCATGAGCCACTGCTTGGAGACCTGACGACTCTAGAAAGTTGTATTGCAACTCTCTTTAAAGTCCACCAAAGTGCTTAAAATAGGCAATGCAGTTTGACCACAAAACTTTTCTGCACCAGAAGTACGTCGTCCCTCATGTTTTCTTGTCAAAGTGTACAGTCTTGCGAGTAAAAAACTTCTAGAGGCAGCTTGGTCGAGAGCTAATGAGCAAAACTTGAGCATGCTAAAGTTCATTGGCAAGCTATTGACAAGCTGTACACACACACACACACACACACACACACACACACACACACACACACACACACACACACACACACACATTTTGTTAGAGAATTGAGGCCACGATGAGCTCAAAATAGGAAATGTGAATTGAAAAAAATGCTCATACACACACATACACAAAATTAATCCAATCTAACTATGCAAAAATCTAAATGCAGTGCAAGGGAAGTATGAATGGCAACCATCCAAGAAAGAGAGAGTGATTGGAATGTCCTAGCTTAGGGAAGAATGTTGAACCTATTCAAAACCACAAGACCCAAACCTAGGCTAATAGAGATAGTGTAGCTTTAAGCTATGATACCACATGGTAAGTACATAGATTAGGGTGGATAGATTAGGCTTGCATTCATGATGATGGTGAGGGCATCATGTACAACCACACTAAGCATAATCAAGAGACTCAATCCACAAAGATAATAGGCACAAATTGGATTGGTTATTGAATAAGAATGCTAGTACATAGTGAGCCATTATATAGGCTTCTAAAGGGAGCTTTGAATGACATCACAGGTGATGGTAGGCATCAAGATTAGCCCGAATCTCTTCTAGGTCATGCATGCATCTCCATGAGCGTGTGTGTAGGTGTGTGTACCATGTGGAGTCAATGCAAGCATCAACTAAAAGTGGTATTCAAGTCTAGTAGTAAGATACATTGAATCTAGAAAAAGTGAAGTAAGGGGAGAGCTCCATGGTGTGGGCCTAGGATGTAGGCACAAAACCTAACAACCTAGTGCCTCTTTTGATGTTGAACTTAGTGGAGACATACTCTCCCCCATTTTTTAGTGCACAAAGTGTTCAACTTCTTGCCTAATTGGTTCTCTACCATTGCATTGTCAAGGAATTTTGAAACATAGCAAAAACTTTGTCTTTCCTCTTCAAGAGGTAGACCACACTTTCTAAGTAGATCCATCTATGAATGTCAAAATATAATTCCCCTAGAGATGTATGCGGCATAGGCCCACATAGGTCGCTATGTACCAAGTGTGGGGGATTCCCTAATTCTATATTCAATAGCAAAGTGGTAACCCTAGTCTATTTTCCATAAATGAAATGCTCACACAAAATAAAATGAGAATAGCTTAAAACTGTTAAGTAGCCCACACATTGAAGTTGTTTCATTTCTTTGTGACTCATATGGCCAAGTCATCTATGCACAACTCAGTAGAAATCATCTTGGCCAAATAAATGAAATTCTCTTTTAGAGAAGAGACATTCAAAGAGCACAAGGAGCCAAAGTTTTGGCCCTTCAAGATGAGAAAATTCCCCACGCAAATCATCCAAGAACCATTTCCAAAAATTGTAGTATAGCCCAAATCATCCAAGAACCATTTCCAAAAATTGTAGTATAGCCCAAATCATCCAGCTGGCCAATTGCCACGAAGCTTTTAGTAATCTTTGGCACATTTCTGACGCTTCAAAGCATAAACTCAGTGCTATTATGCATACATAAATTTGCATATCCAATGCCTCAAATGTCAAGCTGATATGATGCCTAGCTTGACCAAACCATGCATAGGATCATAAATAGAGAACCATTCCCTATGCGAAGTAACATGGAAACTGGCACCTAAGTCAATGATCCAGTTTTGCACATGGAAACTGGTGGAGACTTAACTACATTTAGCTCCTCGTTCATCAAACTTGACTATGGGCTTACTCTTTTCATGTTGAAAAATGTGATAATATTTCTTCAAATGTTCTTTCTTGTGGCAATGATAGCATTCTACATTTTTTAGTTCACGTCGATGACTCTTACTACTAGGAGCATTCTTGCAATCATGTGACCAACTACGACTACGACCACGACTACGACCTCTTTGCCTATGATAACCATCACTGGCCATATATGCATCCCCATGCCCACTAGTGTCAAGAGATTGACATCTAATTTCTTTTGTGAGCAAAGCACTAGTAACATCACTAAAAATAAGCTTACCCTTAGGGATAGAGTTACGAATGGCAGTGTTAAAAGTGTTCCATAATGCAAGCAAAGAACGTAGTAAGCAAATAGATTTCATTTCATCATCAAAATTAAGTGCCTTAGATGTAAGTTGTATAGACAAGCTGTTGAACTCATTTAGGTGTGAACTAACGTTGTTGCCCTCTTTCATATTTAAACGCATGAGTTTTTTCATAAGAAAAACCTTGTTCGAGGAACTCTTGTCATCCCAAGTTTAGCATAATGACTCCATTATTTCTTTGTAGTAGTCTTGTCCATAATTCTAAAGAAAATAGACTCACCAAGGTACATGCAAATGGGCACCATAGCATAAGCATCAAGCCCCTCCAACTAATCATAAGTGTAAACACCCTCTTCAGCCCTTATTGACTAATACATCAAGCATATGCTGCTTCCATATCGTAAAGTGTGTGCCATCAAACTTCTTGATATAATACTCTTCTTTTTCAAAAGATCCAACCATAATTGACAAGGTAAAACCAAGAGAGTAAGATTAACGATTTATGGAGAAATTCTGCAAAAAATTTGACAAAGTCTTCTTTGTACAATGATTAAAATACCAACGAAACTCAACATAAAATCAATGCATAAACCATAGAAAAGAGTGTTGACAAAGAATCAACTTGGATATAGTACAACTCAAAAACGACCAAGATTGCCAAATCAATCCAAAATAGGCTCCACAAAGGTGTACAATGACAATATCCACAACACAACGTACATGAGTCATAATAGGCACTACGTGTACGGCATGTGCTCAAACAAGTGCCAACAAGTGTGTAAGCAAAGATCACAAAACTCAGCTCCTTGTGGGGAGTAAACGCTCTCAACAGAGCACAAGCACTCTCAAGTGCTAGTCATGCATAAAACCATATGCATACAATTCCCACTCGAATCAAAAGCATTGATATAATGTGTATAAGCACCTATCAATAACAAATATGTTGTGAAAAAACTTGTAACTGAGAAGTGATAGGTGTTCACAGGCATTATATCAATTGGGCATGTGCTCAAACAGGAAACCTTCATAACTTGGAAGTCCAATTTCATCGTATGGCCTTGACTTTGAGACACACATACATAAGAAGAATAACCACTTTAAAACATAAGAATCAAATGGAACCAAGCAATCATCAAAATATAAGAACCAAAATAACTTCATCACATTAATGGCACGAGGAGAAAGGTTTTTCATACAAGTATGTCTCCATGCCAATGCAAAAATGTTTCAAATCTCTTCACCATTTTCTTGAACTAATGAGTATCTCTCATTATTTAGGAATTGCCCATATGTACAAGTAATGATCTTACAAAAAAAGTTAGTTTGGATACTACAAATTCTCACATGTTTATCACTTAAGTAGCTTTTCGCACCAATTGGGGAATGCCTTGCAGTTAAAGTCAATAATGCATGACATGTAGCACATGTGAGGATGATCTTTGCATCAACCATACAATTTTTTGTGCAACAATGTGGGGACCAAATTTATGATTTCTTTTGAAACCTAACTCGGGATCTTCCATGTTGATGATTCCTTCATAATACTCTAGTGATGTAAGAACATTTGGTTGGTTTGTGTTGGTATTATGGCCTTTGGCCTAGACTTCTCAAATACTATGGGCATGACCTCTTGTACTCTCAACAGTCTAGTCACCCTGTGAGCATGTGAGGACACATGGACTAGCACACATGGCACAGTGAGGACACATGGCCTAGCACACATGGCATAGTGAGTTGCAAAAGAGTCCAAAAAGGTATGCCAATCATAGGGAAATTTTTTGTGTGGGTGTGCTTGGGTGATTATTTAATGCCCACCTAATACTCTTGAAATTACACTAAAACTTTTGTGGGAGTCATGCTAGCAAGGTACCTGGGTGGGAACCCGGCAAAGATAGGTGGCCAACCCTGAAGAGGGGGCACTCACACACACACACACACACACACACACACACACACACACACACACACACACACCAATTTTGGGATGCCTGATTGCCCCCACCCTGCCCCAACTACCAGCACCTTGCCCAGCTGCCCGAAGACCCTGATTGCGTCTGCCTAGCTGCAGAGATATCCTGCTCGCATTTTCCTTTGCCTACACAGGGATACCCGCCAGCCAAGCTGCTCGGAAACCCAGCTTGCATCTGCCCACGCCTCCCCGGAGCGGAGCTACTTGCCATCTCTCTACTACTTAGAGGCCACCCAAAATCCCTCAATCTCTTGCCTAGCACCCTTTCATGCAAGCTGTGAGTACCAAGCCATAAATTTACTTCACATATGTCAGAATAAAATCACATTGTGCATTTGGCCCCCATTTTTTACCAACAAAACCTTCAAGGCCCTTAAGCAACCGCTCCCACGAGATGCCAGTAGGGCATTAAAGGCCTCCCACTAGAAGGGTAGCTTCTCGCACCCCTCCTCAAGATCCTTCACAATTACGAGGATCTCTCTCTCTCTCTCCCCCCCCCCCCCCCCCCCCCCCCCCCCCCCCCACCCCCCCCCAAAGAGAGGTCTCAAACATCAAGGCTCTAAAGCTCCAATTTTCGAGCTTCTTTCCTCTCTCTCATTCTCCCTAATTTTAGTTTTTCTTGTACGCATAAATTTTTCACTTGCGGGAAGAGGGTCACTCAAGGGAACTTGTACAGAAGCTAGACATTGGCATTAGTTTTTGCTTATTGCTAAGACCCCTCTATCGCACTATGGAAGAAAAGGGGATTGAAAAATTTAAAGATGAGGGTTTCCATACTTGGAAAACCAAATTGCGAGGTTATCTTATGCATAAGCAACTATGGTATTTTCTTATACCACAAGCACTTGAACCATCCAAAGCTAAAGGCACACTCAACAAGGCCTAGATTGCACAAATTCAAGCCAAAGTTGAATGATCTTGGCATAATTGTCACTTCATTGCTTGATAATTATCTGCACTTCAGTGACAATTGCACTTCACTTCATAATTGTCACTTCATTGCTTGATAATTATCTGCACTTCAGTGACAATTGCACCACAGCCATCCAAGCTTGGACCATGTGAGAGGAAAATTTTGGTGCCAGGTAGAATATGAGCAAAATAAGCCTTGAAAAAAACATTTACCAACTCAGAATGATTCAAAGGGAGGATATTTCATGCCTCATGAATAGGTTGATGAGAGTATCATTACTCAGTTGACCTACATCAAGTGTCAAATTCTTGAGGAAGATAAGGTTGCTATGTTCTTGAGTGCTCTTCTAGAATATTTTAACATTGTCATATTGATAGAACAAAAGGACCCTACACCAACTTTGCAACATGTGATCAATGCATTAATTGAAGAGGAGAAAAAGTAATCAAAGAAGGCTTTAAACAATGGAGGGGCTTACATTGCATCTTCATCTCGAGCTTCATCTTCAACAACTACTAGGACCAATAATAAGCAGTGTTATGAATGCGGAAAGTCAAGGCGTTCTTCTAAAGATTGCCACAAGAATAAGCTCAATAGAAAATGTGGCGTCAAAGGGCATCCACTGAAAAAATGTCACAATAGTAGTAGCAGTAGCAGAGACGAAGGAAAAGTTGACCTTGAAGACGATAAAGACAAAGACAAAGATCAAGAGGAGGAGAAGTGTCTTCATGCATGTGCCGCCCCTAACCACTTTTGAGAATATGCAAATCTACTATAGATATGGATGGTCTTTTGTCTTCTTTGTTTGAGGAAAGGATTCTTTAGTCTGTGTGACACCATATCAGTTGCGACCTATTTTAGTATGTATGACTTTAGTTTGTGTGACAACCCCAGTCTATGTGACTACTAGCGTGTGTGGCATTGAATCTTGGTTCAACTTACTTCAATGGAGTCCAAAGTCCAAGGGTAGGATTGATGGGATTATGGCCTTTGGCCTAGACCTCTCAAATACTATGTGAATGACCTCTTGTACAATCAGTAGTCTAGTCACCCTGTAAGCATGTGAGGACCCATGACCTAGCACTTATGGCATGATGAGTTGCACAAGAGTCAAAAAACTTATCCCAATCATTCTAGATTTCCATATTTTATAGAGCCACTATTTTCCTTTGGGAGTTTTCCCTTGACCCTTGGGAAAGATACATATGTGACCCTTGAGAGGTGCACCAAACCATATGGTGCTGCTATTTAAGTATCCACTCATATGTACACACTCATAGTGTTGTTCGTTCATTTATAATCAAGTTATCATTTTGTCTCCATCCTCATCTAGCAACTAACGGGGAAAAGTGTCACCTCTTGAACACATGTAAGCAAGAGGAACACTAAAGGTAAACGTGGCATCACCGTCACTGGCATATGAAGGCACCGCTCTAGCATGTGTCAAAACCTCATCTGCATCACACAGAGATCTCCATTTTTGCCTCATACGTCTGAAACAATGGCACCTAATGTGCCATGTGTGACCACAATGCCAACAACGCAAGTATCAGCATGAACGAAACCTCCGTCTCTCACGAGCCATATCTATAGACTCTGAAGTGTCACATATGTTTGATGCCATAAGTAAATGTCAAAGTGGGAGATCAATTCAACCACTACAAAATCATGAAAACCTTGATTAATCACATAAAAATCGATGCTCACATGTGCATAAAACAACTCCACAATCCATTATCTGCAAGCATACAATCTAAGTGAAACAGCTCAATAGAACATAAAGCGCATAATCATATATGCAAGTAGTGATCAAACATGCGCAAAACGCATCCCATAAGAAAACCAGCTCGCAAAGATCTGGAAAAATCTGTAAAGCTTGTGACTGCCTAAAATCTATAGCCACACGAGCATATGTAAATGACAAAAGCTGTTAAAGTGCGAGTTGGACTTGACCACTAAACCATCAGAGAGTAAAATGCAAATATGCACAAACATGGAAAGTATCTGGAAAAAATTCAATGGAATTTCCCCTAAAAATTGAGTGAAAACTCAAAAAATCTCACCAAAATTGCATCATGAATAGACACTCAATGTCTCAATAGCAAAATCCACATGTGGGAGTCAAACTCAACCACTAAACCATCAAAGAATAAACTGCAAATATGCATAAAACATGGCGAGAATATAGGAAAAATACATCAAAATTTCCCTTGAAAACTGAGTGAAAACTCAACAAACCTCACCAAATCCATGCAATCCACCATGAGCCATGTGTGCCTCACACAAAGCCTAGATTTAAAGTGAAGAAATATATACTCAAATTCTAATGATGCATCCTCCCTTGTAGCAAAAAAAAAATCCCACTCTTTGGAGAGTAGCATGATATTCCCTTGGCACTTTTATAAAGAGAAGTTCACACCTTCAAGAGGTCGTGCACTTGAAGCATTTCTTGAACAAGATTAAGGTAATTTTTATAACGAGTTGTGCACTTGATCTCATTTTTTGAGTTTTGTAGAGATCAAAGGACAACAAAATTTTACAACAAGATTCAATTGTGTTGGTTGTTTTTGGAATCACAAAAAGGTGAATACACTTTCATCTTTTTATTATTTTTTGGATACAAGCCAATTGTGCTCATAATTTCCAAAATTGCAGAGTTGATGGATATGAGTTAAAGAATTGGTGGCCAAGTTCCAACACTTCTTACAATTGTTTCAGGGCAGCAAGGCCATCCGAGAAAAAAGCATTTTTTGAAGAAAATTGGGTGTGTTTTGGTTTAATTAGAAATTGCGACAATCACAAGCTCCTTATTTTCAAAGGTATATCCTTTGCTAACTTGGTACGAATGACCCTTCAAAGCAAATAAGCAAGCACAAATTGTGTTTTTTGAGCTACAAGATTTTATATTTTGTCTAAAAGCACCCATTCCTTAACATGTATTTTAACTAATCCTTGCTCCAAAATCATGCTATAAAATCATCGGTTTACTTTTGATTAGCCAAAACTGCGAACGGGGGTGGATGTTCACATGACAAATCTTCCTAATGTATCTACCAATGAACTTGAACAAAAATCATGGATTTGTTGATATCTAGGACTTCTAAGCATTGATGACCCATATGCAACACCTAGAGACAAATTTGGTGTCATTAAACACTAACTTGACCACGTTAACTACTTTAGTCCATAAGTTTATGGTCCAATTGGTAGTAGATCAAAGCCTACCGTCTCTCCTAATTCAACTAAGTTTTTGCCATCAACTTCTCTTATAACACATGGTGCTAATAATTTCGCTGCTCATAAGCAACCATCATGAGTGAAATATCTAAAATTGCCAGCTTATAGAAGTGAAGATCACAAACACAATAAGATACAATTCACTTTTCTACACAAGTGGATAGATTTTCACCATCTATGAGCTACACCATATAATTTTTGACCTACAAAGTAGTCTCACCTTAGAAGGTAAGACCTATAAGTGATGGATGTCTCTTTCACTGACACAAAAATCGAGGACTTGGGGGCACAATTTAAGGTTGTGTTTCAAAAGGAATTTTGACCTAGTAATGAGGCAGAGAAGAATTGTAAGGCGTGAGACAATTGTTACATGCACAACTCTTATGTAATCACTTATATATCCAATTACGAAGAGATAAGGTTTGAGGTTTTCAGGCTACAATTACTCATTTTCATCCATCTTTTGGTCTTATGAGAAAGATGTGCACCAAACACTTTAAGTCTTAGATACACAGCTTGTCAGTAGGGTCACATCCTCTGGGGTTCACTATCTTGTATTGATTTTGAACAAGTTAAGAGAGAGATGTTATGTTTTTCTTGCTTATGAGATTCACTCAGAGAGAGGGATTGCCCTTTACTCATGAAGAGTGTGCATGGATGCATGAGTGCTATGACGTGTGAGGATAGAGAGCACGGAGTTGGTGAATCACAAAGAGTAAGCTATCTTCTCTCTCTCTCTCTCTCTCTCTCTCTCTCTCTCTCTCTCTATATATATATATATATATATATATATTCAAAGTAAAGAAAAGGTGAGTTAGTAATGATGGTTAGTAACGGGTGTCCTTGGCGGCCAATTGGCTTGAACCCCAACAATTTTCTACTTGAAGGACAACACGGTCTAAGTGGCCTATAATCATGAAGCATTCGAGTGGCTTCATCCTACACCCATCATCTCATTGCAATGTGAAAATCACTATGAGGCTAGACTCTTTGAAAGAGCATCTGTAGGGTTGTCATATATATGAACCTTTACTAGCTTGATGCACTTGCTAGCTAGTATGTCCCGTATCACATGATGCCTCACCTCTATGTGTTTTACCTTGGAGTGAAAAACGGGGCTCTTTGCTAATATAATAGCATTATGACTATCACAATGTAGCACTAGAGTTTGATAAATGCCAAGGTCTCCCACTAACGATATAGCTTCTTTGCTAGCACCAAGAATTGCAAGATACTTTGCATATGTGGTGGAAGACGAAATGCAATCTTGGAGACATGATCTCCATGACACTACTGCTCTACAAATAGGACTATATAGCCAAGCATGGATCTTTGACTATCCAGACAATTGGCATAGTTTGTATCCATGTAACCATGGATGCATCACTATTTGTTAACCCTCATGCACATTCCTATCACCTACGACGGACATTGTATTATTTATTTGGTAGAGTCAGGTACTGGGCTTGTCGGCTCAATAGGAAAAGGGTAACAGTGATCACCGATGAGAGGCGCACTCTAACTGGAACATTCAAGGGATTAGTTGGCTAAGCATGGGTGCCCAAGTGTGAATGGGGCGAGCTCATATAAAAGTCAACTAAACCTAAAATTCACTCATTCTCTCATTTGTGCAATTAAAGAGTGCTCTTCCTCCATCTCCATCTTCTTCTTCTTCATCTCCTTGTGTGTGTGTGTATGCGTGAGAGAGAGAGAGAGAGAGAGAGAGAGAGAGAGAGAGAGAGAGAGAGAGAGAGAGAGTGAGAGTGTGTGCGATCCAGCATTGCGGCGGCACGACGGCGGCGAGGCGGTTGAGCGCGGCGTAGTGGCGTCTCCCTCTTCTTCGCGGCGAGAAATTCTCCACGACGGCAAGCGTAGAGCAGTGAGTGATACACCATCGCCATCTTTGAGCCTACTAGTTTAGGCTTGTTGTGTGCTTGGAGCCATTTGTGGCTCACACACTGTGTATCGGCAAGTTCCTTGCATTGACACATGTGACATACGCGCACATTTTTGGTGTCGTTGCCGGGGAATGCCATACACTAAGCTTAAATGGCACTCTGTGCTTCTTTTGTGGTGCAATTTCAATTGCAGGAAAGGTAAGGAAGGAGGGTGTGTGTGTTGAGAAGAAGGATTTTGTGTTGCTACTGTGTATTTCTTAGTTAATGGAGTTTTCAAAGATACTGTGTTTTTTCTCTGTCATAAGGAATTAGTATTAAGGTTTTTAGTTTTGTGTAATGCAAAGTACAGTAAGTAGGAAGTAGATCTGTGAGAGCTAATGAAGTATGTTAGTGTGCAACAATAGGTGTATTAGTTGTAAGTAGGTAGGTAGAGTGTGTGTGTGCTCGCGCGCAGGCCACGGTGACCTTATCCCAAAAACAATAATAACATAATAAAAATAAAATAATAATAATACATTTTTTAAAGGTAGGACCAGGATCGGGAATATCTCCTAGACCCAAGCGCAGACCCAAGCCCAAGCTCACGCTCAGGCTCAGGCCTCAGTCGCCCTTTAAAATTACGAGTTTTAGCTTCACATGTAGCTAAAAATTGACTTTTTTGAGGACCAACGGAGCTTCACGTGACCGAATGTTGTGCTGTAAAGCACACCGCGAACCTCTGAGTGATACGCTCGTTTTGAGCTATCACACACTTTAATAAAAAAACCGATCATTCAAAAATATTAAAAAACATAAAAAAATGAGTGAAAACGGACGCCTAAAAAAGTAAGCGGTTAGCCTTCGAGGTTATTCGCCGATGCTTGTAGGGTGCCAAAGGCACATGCATCTGCGCTCTGGTCGTGTGCTAAAGACGGAGCAACTAGAGATAATTTCGACTTACGCGAGTTCTCATTATCCACCTACCTTAGGTTCTGGGTCCTCGGCGGGGACCCAAGGTAGTACAAACGAAGACCCAAACATAGCAGCTAGTGACTCTTCCTCTGACTACGATGTCATGGAGGGTTTTCCAATGCTTAATCCCGATAGCTCAAGCCAAGACATGCATGCCATGGGTCCACGGTCCGGGCCAGCGTGCTTAGCCACTTGAAAGAAGCCTTTAGTAGAGCCACCTGCTCCGAACATGGAGCTAATGATGTAAATGAGGGGGGCGGGGAAGTAAATTCTCCATGCATGACCAATGTAGACCCTATGCCCTTAGAGAATATGCATGTGAATACTTCATTCACTACACCTCCTGACTCTTCAAAGCTATTCCCCTCCGAGGTCATATTACTCGATGATAGAAGCCTTGCCGAAGTGCAAGAGGTTGAGCGATATATCCTTGCGGCTAGGCAAAAGGAAGTCGAGAGCTTACGCAAGGCGGAGCAACGAAGAGAGTTAAAAGCGAAAGCCCCTATGTCAATATCCTTGCTAAGAGAGCAATCGAGTGCTCTTGACTTAGCAACCGCTAAAGGCCAACCCCTAGAAAGCAACATTGCATCTAGCTCAAAGGACACTCCTAGCACCTCAATCCTAGATGGAGCGTTCTTAAATGAGAACTAGGAGTACGAACTACAAACGAAAACTCTAACCAACCTATACACAGGTCACACCTATCATGTGGGTTGGTTAGATGTCCTACAATCCACAATGGGTGCTACTAGTGTGGAGGATCAACAACAAAGAGTTTGTGAGGTCATCCATAGGGTCATTGAGTTAGAGAGACAGAACAAGGGGATCAACATGCCTTCAACGGGTCTCATGAGATTCTTGGATACAGGGAAGGCTAAACAACCGACCTTATCGCAAATGGAGACTCCCTCGGTAAGTCTGATGCATCCTCCATATGTTGTTTCGCCAGGGGTCTTGGTGCAATCTGAGCCCACAAGTGATAGCTTTACCTTTCCAAGTCTAGCTCATCTTTCCCTTGATGACACCACGGCTACCATGCCTACCCCAATGATGGGCATGCCAAGAAACACGCCATGGACATCATTTGTTAGTAAAGCACCGCTACATGGTAGCTCAATGCCTTCAACAGTACCTACAAGTGTGTACCAATCGTATACACCCATGGGTCCTCGCACTCATGTAGTCCGTACCTCTCCCATTGTTTCAACTACCTATGCTCCACAACCACAACACCCAAGCTCTTATTTCCATGGGACTATACCGGCTAGCATTAGCATGTCACATCCAACGTCTGATGTGCCTAGGGCCACACATATGAACTTTGGACCGCCACATGGCACAACCCCGTACCAAATGTGGAACCCAAGGGCTTCCTATGCGCCAAGCCCAATGCCAATACCTACTCTAGATGTGATCTCTGGAGCACCTTCACCCATGGTGCCTGCTCACTTCGGTGACTTGGCAACATTTGCTTAAGCTATTGGTCAATCTTTCGCTGAGAATATGTGTAATACGCCTGATAGAGAACCTAGAAGTAAGGTAGTACAAATAGCCAAGCTCACACAAAAATTTAGTGGAGACGGAGATGTGAGAAAGCATATCGAAGTGTTTGAACAAATATGTGATTCTCTAGGAGAACACAATGACCTACATAAGAGTAATGCTTTAAGCCTAACCTTAAGTGGGAAGGCAGGGGATTGGTATAGAACCCTAAGGGTGGAAGAAAAAACGATTTACCCTACTCTTAGGAGACTGTTCTTAAAAGAATACATACGAGAGGGAGTGATTTGGGGTGTAGCCTCTCAGCTCCAGAAAGCCCAACGAGAGGAAGGAGAGTCGGTGAGAGACTTTATTAGTCGCTTGAAGCATTTGAATTCTCATTGTAATCCAAATGAGTGCTTCAATAATAATCAATTGCTTGATAGATTCATTAGGAGATTACGACATGAGGATATCTACAATGGCCTAGTCATTAGAGATATCACCACTTGGGAAGCAGTCACCACCAATGCGATCCAATTGGAGGATAATTTAATGATTCAAGGAGAAAGAGTGTCTGCTGAGCTTAAATCTATTAGCTCGCAAGCATCAGGGCATCACCCAATGACCCTAAAGCCTATTGCTAAGGAGCCAAAGATATCTGAGATGACTTTAGCAGATCTCACCAAGGCTGTTCAAGAGAGTCTTAGAGACAATCGTGCTTCGCAAAACAATCATATGTATCCAAGAAGGGAGCAACAATGGTGCTCAGTATGCTATGGACCGCATAGTAACAGTGAATGCCCTACTTTTAGAGTAAAATTAATTGGGAATTGCAATGCCTGTGAAGGTATGGTTATCAAGCTAAGGATTGCATAGTATTTAAGCGTGCGATGGCCAATAGACCAACCTTAGCATGGACAGACACACCTTAAATGTCTTCATTGATGCTGGCCCCACCTCTCGAACAAACAGCACAACACATGGTCCCTAGGGCCCAAAATGTTGTTCAACCACCTCTTCAATGCTATGAGTGTGGAGGTCCACATCGTGTAGCCGAGTGTCCTATTAGGCTACAAAAGAACGTCACACTAATGCAAACCAATCAAGCGAGCATGTCTACAATGCCAATACTCATGTGTAATCGATGTGGCATAGATCATTTGATTGCCCAATGTCCAAATAATCAATATGCACCGAAGATCACGCCATTAAACTTGATTGAAGGTACCGAGGAGCCATCACAAAGTACACCTGTGGTACTAGTAAACATACTCACACAATCGATGCTCCAAAAACAAAATTACATTCTTGAGGAAAGAGACACGGCATCAATTGCCCACTCTCAGAAAAAGAAGAAAACACGAAGGAGGAGATCGTAAAAAGGAGCGAAGTCAGACCCCAGTTCAAAGACCAACATAGGGACTCGTGACGACCCCGTATATATAAACAACGCTGAAGAAGATTCTGATTCAGGTGAAACCATGGAGAGCAAAACCACCACTAAGATAGAAACCAACAAGGAAGATCTTCATGAGCCACAATGGCCAGGATCCAAGAAGAAGATAGGAACTTATCCAAATCCTAGAGACGCGATTGAGCGAGTCAAGCAATTAAGGAGTTTGGTAGAAGATACCCAAAGGGATCTAGAACCAGCACCTAGGTAGATCCAGATTACAGACACTGTGTTCCCTATGCAACAACAACCTCACCAAGTCCATAGACCCTTAGCCATACCTAGTGTCATCCAAGAAGAAAGTGACTTAAAGTCATGGGAAAGTGGGCGTACGCACTTCTTGATGGAAAGAATGTTTACAGAGGGACTACTTGATCCTATCGAAGAAATGGAGATCCCATCTTCCCCACATCAAGGGAGTGAAGTCCAAAAGGTGCCGTTAAACATTGCCAAATTGATGGATTTCATGTCTTCAGGAGTTAGAACCACCATCATGTCCAAACTATATAAAGACCCTGAGCTAGTCTCAGCTCTTCGAGCATTCCACAATGGAGATCTGGGCTACCACAATTTGCACAGATGGATGGAGATGGGGAGATGCCAATAGAGGAGGAACACTTAGATCCACAACCCAACCTAGATGAGAAACTTGTTATAGAAATACATGTTAACAAGTTGGGACAATACTGAGGGTGATGAATCCAATGCTACCATACCAATCACTACTAAGGGATTAACTATGAAGGGAATCCTTGATGGTGGCGCTGGGGTTAGCATTGTGACTAAAAATTGTTGGGAAACTATGGGAACACCTCACCTTGCGACCACAACCATAGTAGTGAAGATGGCCAATGGGCCTATTGTTAAACCTATTGGGATGCTAGAAGATCTCAAGATCAAGGTCTTTGGACATAAAATAAGGATTACCTTCATTGTTATGGATTTCTCCAAACACACTATCACATCAGAGATGATCTTAGGACGTCCTTTCATGAGGGAAGCAAAAATGGTGCATGACTGGTCTAAAAACCATGTCTACTTGCAGTTCCAAGATTCTGTCATTCGAGTGGATCTTGTTACTGGTCGAGCACATCCTCTAGGAAACAGGTTTATAATTGATCATAGATCTAACACCACAGTTCACTCGGCCCCATTGCAATATTGTTACACGTGTAAAGCGGACACTGATGTTGGGGAAGATTCTCCTTATATGGATGTACTACCTGGGATGACTGAGTCTGACAATGTGGATTGGGTCCACCTAGCAGCAACCATAGACACTTGGGGAAACAGGGGGACGACCTGGGTAACACCTGAGGGGGATGAAATGCATGAAATGCCCGTACCCTTAAATATGCTGCAAGCAATGCATATAGCCTCTGACAAGACTCGTCCTCATATAACAAAGAAAACATACAAGTGGGTCCCTAAAGCTTCTTTAGCGACCATAGCTAGTGCTAAAAAACAGAAGCCTTTTAAGAAAAGTCCCACTCGCTCTAAGAAATGTAAAGAAACGTTGTGTTGGATTCCTAAGAAACTATTGGAAGCCCAAGGCTACTATCAAGGAAATGATCAAATCTGGGTGCCAAAACATAGATTGTGTTATTACCTGTCACCTGACCCATCTGAGACCAATCCTATAGCTCCAAAACAATTGACGATCACGGAAAGAAAAAAATCACAGAATGCTACACACCCACTCCAGAACTAGTTTGGGTACCGAAGAAAGAACGATTTTCTCCACCTAGCTCAGGAAGGGGGGAGTGCCATGAAGCTTCTAGCTCCTCATGTATTGCATCCATAGAGGTAAAAGCTTCTCCACAGCCTCCACCTACAATAGTGGACCTCCATGAAGCTACAAAGGAATCCACACCTCCCAGTGTTCAAGAATCACCTGATGAACCACTTCAAGTTCGATCGTGGGAGAGTACCTTACCACCCTTGCAACTCGACGAGGCACCTAGGGTAATAGAAAGATACTGGCAAAAATCCTCACCTATTACCAACTGGAATAATTGGTTTCAAAGGGTGACGAGCACATTTCAAACGGTATGATCTATCCAAGGAAGGGGGGAGTGTTTGCTGACAGTCATCATTCACTCACTCCTCTCTCAACCTTCCTCCATGACCTCTCAATCTCCCAATCTTAAGGAATGTATATACAAAGCCTTATACTCACAAAAAACAAAAATAATAAAGAGCAAGAGCAATTAGCAAACGAGTGTGCACAATAAAAGTCAAAACATTGAACAGGCCTACACATTCACATCCAGTACACTGAAACAGAAACCTATGTCATCAAACACCGTTGATCCTCATCACTCAGGGGATGGAGGGTAGGTAAGATTAGTACGATAGGAGTGTTTCTGTATTAGACTTGAGTGATTAGCAAAGTTCTTTTTTTCCGTTGATGTGCCTCCTAGAGGTATTCTTTGTGTTTCCTCGTGTGCACAGGAACGTGTTGCTGTTATTAGGATTTGGACCTTCATGGGATGTTTCTCTCATTCACACTTCAAATCAAGCGCAACCATCAACACAACCAGGTGTTTCTTGTCCATTAGCATTGCCCCTTATCTTTTTTGCATCCATGTTTGTCTGCTTTGATTGTGATTGGTAGCATAATATTCAGTGCATTTGCTTAGTATCAAACATTCAATTCAGTGTAATTTTTTGTCATAATCACTTGTCTAGGTTTAAAAATCAAGCAGTCTGACTAAGCTAGTTTGACCAAGCTAGGTGTTAGAGATCTTCTCTTAATACCATGGGGAATGCCTTCCTGATAATCAATGGTTACTTAGGTTCTTAATCCGATTTAGGCAGCATTGTGTGAAATGTACTAGGGATTTCTAGTGGGCTTGACCCTATTGACCTTTAGCTTAAGTATTATAAAGGGAGTTTACTAGTGTGATGAGATTGGGGAGGGTAACAATGTTATATGACCCCCCAAAGTTACAAAATTAAAATGTTGAAAACGAACAAACAAAAAATCAAGTGCCACAATGTAAAATCTTAAGCTCGAAGAGAAACCTTAGCTTGATTTGGTACTCCACTCACATGTATCGCCTATGGTACTAGAGCCCTAGAGGTTCCCAGTGTGGGTGCTTTTCCTTGAAAAGCAAAAAACCCAAGGCATACAAAATAAGCACACACGTCAAAATTGAATCACTGTGAAAAAACTTTGGGGGTTCAAAGAAAAAGTAATCAATCAGGCGATGATTTCGTTCATGAGAAATTCCTTTTATCGTAGCTTAACTACAAGGTCTTCTAGGTATAGCCTCTAGTCAGCCCTCGAACATGAAATACTTGGTTCTCGCGATTAAACAACTTAATTGACAAAACAAATTGAGAAGCTTGCCTATGGTATTAGTAGTTGATCTTTAGTGCCTTTCGATCGTTAAATTAGCGACCCCAAACTTGTTTAATTTTTTGCCTTTACAGTTGTTTATGCGTTTGATTATATTGCAATTTAATGTTTATTGCTGACAAATGGTTTAAAATTTTGTTACCAATCAAATTGTCTGCCTACAACTGCATATGCTTTTTAATTGCTTATGAGAATGCAATTACTGTGCCAATGTTTGATTTTGCAGTGATTGAAGGAGGCTAAGGACATTCATCTCAAGAGCTTTTCCACCTCGATGAACAAGCTTCAACTCAATAGCTTCCAAGGACGGAATCTACATCAGGAAGGGGGGCATGTTAACCCTCACGCAGATTCCTATCACCTACGACAGACATCTTATTATTTATTTGCTAGAGTCAGGTACCGGGCTTGTCGGTCCAATAGGAAAAGGGTAAGAGTGATCGCCGATGAGAGGCGTACTCTAACTGGAACATTCAAGGGATTAGTTGGCTAAGCATGGGCGTGGCGAGCTCATATAAAAGTCAACTAAACCTAAAATTCACTCATTCTCTCATTTGTGCAATTGAAGAGTGCTCTTGTTCCATCTCCATCTTCTTCTTCTTCATCTCTTTCTGTGTGTGTATGCGTGAGAGAGAGAGAGAGAGAGAGAGAGAGAGAGAGAGAGAGAGAGAGAGAGAGAGAGAGAGTGTGCGAATCGAGCATTGCGGCGGCACGACGACGGCGAGGCGGTTGAGCGCTGCGTAGCGGCATCTCCCTCTTCTTCGCGGCGAGGAATCCTCCACGATGGCAAGTGTAGAGCGGTGAGTGACACACCATCGCCATCTTTGAGCCATCTAGTTTAGGCTTGTTGTGTGCTTGGAGCCATTTGTGGCTCGCATACGGTGTATCGACAAGTTCCTTGCATTGACACGTGCGACATACGCGCACACTATTCCCAAAGCATATGCACTTGCTTCTATACCCTTAAGGTATTTCAAAATGTGCTTCACTGCTTCCGAGTGCTTCGTACCAGGATTTGCCTTACATTTGTTATCCCACTACAAATGAAATATCTGGTATGGTGGCTACCATGGCGTACATAAGACTGCCTATTGCTGAAGAATATGGCACCTTTTCCATTTTTTCTTTCTCAACATTAGATTTGGGAGCATCATTCTTGCTAAGTTTTGCATATGCATGTGCATTGGGTACTCAATGTAGCCTCCCCCCCTCCATATTAAAATAAAGTTCCAAAGGTTTTTTCAACAGACGAAGTGGGAACAACGACTACGGGAACTCAAGCATTGTCTGTCAAACGATAGAGGAAAGACAAGCAATAAGCTGTAGTACCTAAGGAAGATCTTATTTTGTGGAGATTTGGAGCAGCTATGGTGGGTGTTGCCAGATGCAACCCATGAGGAAAGGGCAAGAAACAAGCAGATATAGATAGATAGATTGATTGAATTATTGTCCATGGAGGTTAGATATGACCCATGGGACCAAAAACAAAACATTGCAATGGCTTCTTCTAAGTGAATGCATAAGATACATATCAATTTAGGACAAAGAGTCCATCAAGAAGGTAAAAGAAAAGAAAAGAAAACCTAAGGGGGTTCAAGTGAGGAGAGAGCTGGGATTGGGATATTGGATTCTTGGGGGATGGCTTTCCCACCTTGATAGGCTGCCCATTTTTCTTGCTTGCGAGCTTTGTGCATCTTCTTGAGTTCACTGCTTTAATCTTGAGTTGAGCCATTGTCAATTCTGAGAGAGAGAGAGAGAGAGAGAGAGAGAGAGAGAGAGAGAGAGAGAGAGAGAGAGAGAGAGAGAGAGAGAGAGAGAGAGAGAGAGAGAGAGAGAGAGAGAGGGGTCTAAACACCCTCTCTGTGCTTTCTTAATGGCATTGCAAGGTATTTATTGACCAAGACATCAAGCATAAATTGCTTTTATATCGTGAGTTTGTGCCATCAAACTTCTTGATATAAAACTTTTCTTTCTCAGAAGATCTAGCTATAACTGACAACAAAAAATGCAAGGCGGTGAGACTAAGGATTTATGGTGAAATTTTAGTGGAAATAACACCAGAGTCTCCTTTGTATAGGGAGAAAAATCTCAAACTTGAAACAAGAAAATCAATGCACAAAGAGTGCTAACATAACCTCCCACTGGAGTGATAAACTACACATAGAACTGTCAAACTAAAAATATTGTGTGTAGAAGACCTGTATCTAGTCTAGAAGCCGCTACCTATGTTTGTCTAAATCCTGAGATGGCTATAAGCATGAATCAAGAGTAATCAACTCTAGATAACCACAAATAACCATAACATAAAACGTAGTATGTCTATGAAAAAATCACTAAGGGTGTGCAAACTGGGTTAGCTTGATCAAATGAAGGGTCACATTTTGTATAGTGGTATGAGCATTGATTCTTTAAGAGTAAAGATGTCAATCCATCTAGTTGTTGAGTTATAATTTTTGTTGAGAATCTCATTCACTTCACTAGTGGCACCCACATCAAACTCTTCTCCTTTTAGGAAAACAACACCAAGTTTGGGATTTACTCCAACATGTGAGAGTAAATGTACTCTTGGACTTTGACACAAAGCGCCAAACTTTTTGACGTGTCACAAGAAAGTCTAGGTGCTAATCATTGTCAAATATGCACTACTATGTCAACAGTCCAAGTTTCCAAAAATAATTGCTTCAAAAGTAGGAGCAATATTTTTTTCTCAATTAGGGAATCTCGTTTGAGGTGGGGTCTTCTATTAGTTTGGGATTCGTTTTGTCCAAAGGGAGAGTCTCTTTAGAGCTTTTAGTTGACTGTCTAATTGCAATCCACAACAATTTTACATTATTCAACCTTTGCTACGAGTAGATAGTTACACCAAGCATTGGTTTATTAGTTGACTGATGCTTTTAAGAAAATATTTTCCATTTTTGTTTAATTTGAGGATGAAAAATCTCTTTCAGGGGGGAGTAATGTGAGGACTAGTCTAGCTAGTGGGATAACATCCTAGGCTAAAGGATAAGTGTTAAGCTTAGGGGTGTTCTAAGACAGTGGGCAAAGGGTCCTCTAAGAGGAGCTGGTTGGGAGGAGAGTAGCATGACAATTCACTTAGCTCCTCTGCATGATATGTATGTGCGGGTGTGCATGTGTCCCCTCTCTCTCTCTCTCTCTCTCTCTCTCTCTCTCTCTCTCTCTCTCTCTCGTGTATGTGTGCACAAATCCAAGAGAGAGAGGTGTGAGAGAGAGAGAGAGAGGGCCCATATGAGATGAGGTTTTTGCTAACTCATCATGATGTCTATGGATGAAGAATATTTTGGCATAGGTTAGTAAGAGTTCGTTAACCCACATATTTTTAGGTAGAAATATTGGTGGCACGGATAGGTTATGGCTTGATATCATGTGGTGGTCACTTGGTTGGCTTAAGGAAATTTTCTCAAATGAAGGCTATGCACATGGTGCTTTATAAGAAAACTACATTGAAAAGCCTTGAAAAACTAAAAGGGACTCGAAAAAGCATGTAAGGTACAACACACCCAAAAAGGTTCAAGAGAAGGCCTTTAACACTAGTTTGGTACCAAAACGGGACACTTAAGTGTCCTTTTCTTACAAAATTAAATTAAATGCTACTTGCATGAGACAATGTATTCAAGAAAACCCTCTTGACATGCTGAAATATGTTAGCTAGATGGTATTCTAAAAATATGACCATGATCTAGAACTATGCACTTTATTTTTTGAAAAAAAATATGATGTTTCAATTGTTTTCCACTGAAGTTTATTGCTATTCATGTTGCTTCATCAAATGTTTAAAGTTGAAGGTGTTTGTCATCTAAATGTTGATAATATTGAACATTGAATATTGTGAAATTTCCTATCTTATGATGTTGTATTATCATTTGTTTTGAATAAAAAATCCTCCACTGAGTCTCTTATTCTATACCTACATGGTGTTGAAGAGAAGTAGCCCATTTATTAATCGTAAGGGCCGTCACACTTCAATAAATTTGTAAGATGAAACATTTCTTTGAGTTGATGCAACAAGCATTCCCTACAATGCCATTTGACATCGCCATTCTCACTGGTGATCAAATGCATGTACTTGTACGATAAATTTTAAGGAAAATAATGGTTGGCTTTGATGCTTTACAAAACCACATGAGGTACACCCTCTCCTTTTACTATGTGAAAGAATGTAACTTGTCAATCAAATGTACTTAGAATTGAAGGGAAGGAGAAGCTAGAAGGCCTCAAAAAATGACACAAAGTGGTTGCCCATGCCGAGCCAATCACTGCAACAACTAGCACTCTAGTTTCTATTGTTGATGTATACCTAGCCGAGCATAAGTAGAGGAATTAGATCCAAGTTTTTTTTCCCCTAGTGTTACATCTCCTATAGGAACATCATGTTTTTCACTTGCAAGCCCCTCAACTGGGTGAAGGCAGATGGATGTACGTGATGCAGGTCCATATACAACACGGCGTGCATTCAAAAATCCCGTCTACATTACTAAAGTATTCAAAATCCAACTACGTGGTCCAACAACTATACATCAAGCTATGGAGTGAAGAGTATGCTAGTGCGGAAGCTATGTGGTGTGGGTGAACATGCAATGAGTGTAGAGTGATAGGACTATATGTGGGTGGAGTAATCTCTACTAAATGAGTGAGACCCCATTATTCTTTTATGTAGAAAGAAGAAGGTCAATGGTAAATAAGTCAGTGGGTGATTGGACATCGCAAGTCTGGCCTTGAGGCAAGGCCCATGCCACCTTTATCCCAGACGAATGTATCAATAAGTGAGTCCTACTAGCTAAACTACTAGTATGTACAAGAAATAGGTGAGACACTCTCTCACCCTATGCCCATTGGCTCACTCAATCTACATATAACTGTATCAGCTCTAGTGATAGGTGAGCATGAAAATATATGCTAGAGCCCGTATGCAACTATCTTGTGGACATCTTTATATGGTCTGCATAGCTCCACAATGCATCATGCTAGTTTCAGTCATTGTATGATCGATAATCTCTGTTGCAAATGCTCCCACTATAGCTTCTGGTTGGGCCTTAACACTAGTAGGTCGTACATGAAATGCATGAACGCTAATAAAATTTGTAGAACCCTCACTGCTCTAGCCTTCTTAGTGCAATCTACATATACTGCATCATCGAGACTACTAATCACATCTAGATGTGTCACCATTGACACTGGGATGGCTATCCCTCTCATCCATAGGTGGAACTATGTGTCTTGGTATCAATTCATCAGCCTCTAGCATGAGCATATCAAAGAACTCCATAGGTGAAACTATGTCCCTCTCATCCATAGTGGAACTATGTGTCATGACATCAATTTACAAGTCCGTCTTCTATCTAGTAAAGGGTTTCATGAGGCCACATGTTAAGGCCACAATAGAATGCCATTTCACTCTCTCCATTCTACCAAGAGTGGCAGAGTTGAGGGTCCTCACTACCTTACAACGATAAACAAGAGCAAGCATCTGTAATTGAGTACTCGCTATATACTACCCCATATAACTACCTCTTTGGCACTAATCCATAACTGAAAATAAGATTGGATTTGCATGGCCAAGATTCAACCCTCACTTGTTGGCATCAGCAAACACTACCCACTACTTCCAACTCTTACAAATCAGAGTTAGCAAATGTACGTATCTACCCCATAGAGATACTCTCCCACTTACTTGTGGAATCTCTAAACGATGTAAAAGGCCACCTACCTTGAGGCGCTTTGCCTATTAACTTGGCACTGTTGGTAGTTTAGTACGTACTCTTGAACATCATGATGTAAGCCCGACCAATAAAATTGCCTTCGAACTAAGGCGTACGCCTTACGAATACCTGGATGACCAGCACTTGGACTATCGTGACACTCAAATAAGATTTGGCGCCTAGTGTGTGAGTCTTTTGGCACACATATTCTACCGTTGTGAAGTAAGTAGCCATCATCAATGGAAAACTTCTTCCATCGTTTAAGCTCTTCCTGAGTAGGGGTGGAGCTCTCTGTGTTGGAGTTTCTATCTGCGCATGCAGAGACATGTTGATTTGGTTGTTCAGAGACATGTGAGTGTGAGGGATCCCTTTTTAAAACTGCACTCCACACTTTAGCATATGATTGATCTTGTGCACACTTGCCACATCATGACTCTAAAAATCCACTCTTTGTTCCCGTGAAAGTAAGTGAATTAATCTGAGGCATCCGACTTAGTGCATCCGCTATACAGTATATCGCCCCTTGCAATATCCTAACTTACAATCATAATCTTGAAGGATTTCGGCCCATCTAGCTTTACGGCCCTTCAAGTCCGTTTGAGTAGTAAACCATTGATACTCTCATGGTCAAAAACTACTTCAAACTCGGCACCATATAAATAGTATCGCCACTTTCGTAAAGCATAAATTATGGCATAGAGCTCTCTCTCATAGAAAGAATAATTATGTTGAGCTCTATCTAACTTTTTACTTTCAAAGGCTATAGGTCTTCCCTCCTGGAGAAGTACCGCACCAATTGCTTTATCACTAGCATCAGTCTCTACCACAAACGGCTTTAGTGGGTCGACGATTGCTAGGATGGGAACAGTGGCTATAGCTACCTTGAGCTGTTCAAAAATGCGTTTTTGGGCTTCTTCCCAAGAAAAGGTCTTACCTTTTTTTTTGAGTTGATTCGTGATAGGAACAACAATTTTGGCATAATCACGGATATACTGTCGATAAAATCCGGCCATGCTTAAAAATATTTGAAGCTCCTCAACTGTGTTGGGATGTGGCCATCGAAGAATGGCAATGACCTTGTCAGTGTCCATTTTGATGTCAAAATAAGAGATCACATGACCGAGGTAATGTATCTCTATTTTAAAGAAATTGCACTTGCTTTGCTTAGCATACAGCGCATGAGCTTGTAGCTGTTCGAACACTAATCGTAAGTGTTCTATGTGTTCATCTTCAGTCTTACTATAAATGAGAATGTCATCAAGGAAAACCACAACAAATTTTCCAAGATAGGGACGTAAGACACTATCAATGAGTGTCATAAATGTAGCTGGAGCATTGGTTAGACCAAAAGGCATAACCAAAAATTCAAAATGCCCGAACCGTGTTCTAAAGGCAGTTTTGGAGATATCTTGTAGTAGGATATGCACCTGGTGGTATCCTGAACGAAGATCTATCTTTATATAGTATCTTTCCCCGTGGAGTTGATCAAACAACTCATCCACTCGAGGTAGAGGATACTTGTTTTTGATGGTTATAGTATTTAATCCGCGATAATCTACGCACATGCACATAATACCATCTTTCTTTTTTACCAACAGAATTGGTGATGCCCAAGGGGAAGTGCTAGGTCTAATGAAAACACGAGTGAGGTAGTCAACCAACTGACTTTCAACCTCCTTGGCTTCTTAAGCACCCATACGATAAGGTGGTTTACTTCTGGTTTAGTGCCTGTCAAGACATCTATGCCATGCTGCACATCACGTGTAGGGGGTAAACCTGGTGGTAAATCACTTGAGAACACATCACTAGACTCCATGAGTAAGTGAGTTAGCTTTTGTCGTGCAAAAGGAGAAAGTAAACTAGAGTTATTCTAGGATGGAGAATCTTGAAATTCCTGTAATGTTTGTTTTACAACAGTTGCACGTTGCTCTATAGAATTAAAATTGAGAGCACTTTGCTCGTTAGATTTGTTAACACTTTGTTTATCAGTAGAATTTATTGCAATTTGCATACCATTAGAATTCATTTCACTTTGCATACCATTACTAGAATTCACCGCACTTTGCTCTTGAGAATTCACAAGACTTGGAGACAAGCAGTAACACAAAAAGACTTCATCTATTAAATCTGATTTTTGTAAAATAGAAAGCTCGGCTGTACGTATAACAGGTGCAGATGGTATATTTTTCTCACCAAGCAAAAGTGCATGTTTACCATTGGCTATAAAGGATAAGGAGTTGTGTTCATAACTAGTGTGCAATGTGTTTCCTAAACCATGCAGCCACTCCCATCCTAAAACTACATCAGCACGGTCCATGTTCATAACTGGGAAGTCAAGGGTCATTGTATGATCTTGAACAATAAGCTCAACCCCTTGAACTACCGTGTCCCATACTTCTTTATCATTCCCAGACATCTGCTCCACCATATACTTTTGAGACCAGGGAGTCTGTGTAAGCTTCAATTTCTTGACTAGCTTAAAGTTCAAGAAGTTATGAGTTGCACCATCATCCACTAAAATACGAACACGTTGTCCGTTAATAGTCCATGCATGCGAATCAAATCATGGGGGCTAAAGGTGGGCTGCCACATTGAAGCAGGCACACAATACTTGTGCTTTTCTTCCATATGAAGAACCTCTACAACACAATATTTAGGAGATGAATCTAATGTGAGGCGCTGCACCGTGTGCATGGCCTTTTCTTTGCCTTGCAAAAGAGGACAATCTTTCTTGTTATGTTGGTGTGAAAGACATTTAGAACACAAATTTAGATCTCTTGGAATGTGTGGGAGATCTACCTCGCCATTGGCTCTTAGCCACATTGCTCTTAGCAAAAGTATTCTTAGAGTAGGGAACATTTCCTTTCCTCTCTTGGTCATCATCATATCTTTGGGCATGATTGATGGCTTCTTCCAAAGTTTTTGGATGTTGGGTCTTGACATGAAGAGGATAGTCTTTGTCAAGACCGCCTATTAAGCCCGTATCTTTTGGAATTCATCTAGACCTTCTAGTTTTAATATGATTTTCCGATACTTTGAAAGGTATTGAGTGAGAGAGAGGCCAGACATGCGCAATGCATCCCATGCTAACCAATTCTTATCTTCTTCATTGGAGTCCAAAAACTCCTTGGAGAAAGAAGCTTGAAACGCAGCCCAAGACGGAGGACGAGCATCTATTGGAAATGTCATCCACCACTTATAGGCCTTGCCTTTAAGAGATAGACTTGTTTCCACAGCCATATTTATATCCGGGGTGTGTCTCAATCTATGAATATCACTCCATTTGTGTAAGAACGTATTGACCGCATCCTTGTTGCGGTCACGCTCTTCCCCGTGAAACTCAAGAATGGTGATATTCCTAAGTAATGCATTGCTACCTTCTGCATCTTCTGCAGCACTTGTCTCTTGGATTCCTTGAGTTGTGCAAGCTTGGTTCCCTTGAACCGTGCCACTTGTGGCTCCTTGAGTCGTCTATGAATTCATAAATTTCACAAGTAACTCCGTAAGATTGATAACATTTGCATTGAGTGCAGAGAGGTTGCTTTCAAGTACGCTTTGGTGATGTTCCAAAGTCTTGAAAGAATCCATACCTACAAGCCCAGGATCTCCTAGATCATCATCATCGTGCATATTAGTGTCAGCAGCACCCATGGTGCCCTGATTTTGATCTACGCGCTCAAAATCAAAAGGGTGTATAGGTGGGATATCCTCACTGGCCATGGTAAACACACACTAATGTAAACAGAGAAAAAACGTCAACTTGTACCTTGTGAAATTGAAGTCTTTGTGTTTTGTATGCTCCGCCATTTGCGTTGCATGCAAACCTCGCCTTGCGAGAATTGTAGCACTTCACATGTCGTTCGTCGTAGGAATACCTTTGTTGCCTCTTCACAAAGACTTGCCGTTTTTGTGAAGGCTTTTGCTCACTTTAAAGCTACCTCCTTGAGGAAAAAAGAAATTTTGGAGGAAAACTTGCCTTCCTCCAAGAAGTGAAAAGGAAGGGTCAAACTACTTCCTTGAAGTTTGAAGCTTTCCCTTTTCTTCTAGCTTTCCTGTCAACACAAGTATGCTATCATTCCTTGTTATACACAACAAGGGTCAATAGCTTGATGGTAAAGTGTTAGCCTCTTGACCTCATGGGGTGGGTTCAACCCTCCTTCATGCAAGGGTTAAGCGGGCCTTCCTACGCATGCAACCAATGGAAGCCTTCGGAGCCTCGATGCTGTTGAGTTGCCGGTCGAGTTTGCCTTGGTCATCCGCCTTAGTCGTGCGTTGTGGAGGGCATAACTGAGACGTCCGTGGTAGGTTGTCGTCGTTGTCTGTCAATGCACGCTTCGCACAAGAAATTGTGCATGTCTTCTTTTTGCTGCACAATGGAGACGTCGTTGTCTGTGGAACGTGTGAGGGAAGCAGCACGTCGCATGCACATGCAACCCGCTTTTCGTCTCCTCCCAAAAATATATAGGATACCAGTGAAAGGATGGTGGTAATGCATGAGTTTCCACCCAACCATGCTATCTTATAGCCTCCCCCTAGCGTACACACTGTCCGGCCGTGCCGGTGGCCTTGCCCATAGGACCTATGTCCTTACACAAGGTCCTCAACCTAGCAGAGGGTGTCATCCCACGAGCCAGAGGCACCCTCATCCGGCCCAACACAAGGCACTTTCCCATTAGTGCTCTGAGCAGGAAGAAACCTTTCCCATAGCCCTTTTGGAGCTCACTGTCCCAGAGTACCAAGTTCATTTTGGGCAAAATACTTCACACCGAAAGCCCCGTTGTGCAAGATCCATATTCGACCACTCCTTGCTTACATAAAGCCCAAGATTTATTTTGCAACACCCTCTTGTAAATCTTGAGTTCAAAAAGTTTTTATGCTTTGTGAAGAGGTGCTTTACAACACTGAAGAGTGACTTCATTGAGTTCTTTTGTAAAATCTCTTGAGAGATAAGTGTAAAAATCGCACGACAACTAGACACCACCCCAAGTTGGGTAAGACCTTCCTCCCACGCACTTCTACGATCCCACCATCTTCCTATACACATTTGGGGTGCACTATGGCAAGGATAATCTCACTCTTTTTGACGGCCAAGGATTCCATACTTGGCGAATAATAACAAAGGTGTATTTAATGAAGAAGCAATTGTAGTCCACAATCAAGCCATTGGGGAGGGAGAGAGGATTGTAACTAGGTGGTCTCAAGCATAGTTCACAGTAGCAGGGGATGAGCAAGCATTGAGGATCCTTCTCACTGCTGTAGGGGATAATTATATCCAAACAAAAGCACTACTTCCTATGATGCACGGGTCAGGCTTGAGAGACACTTTGGAGCCATGGCCAAACACTCCAAAATCTCTCTCAAAATGTAGCTCTATGGTCTTACCATGGAACCAAGAGAAGATCTCTCTCTCGTGTCAATAGAATGAAGAACATTTGCACCCAGTTGGCATACATAAAATGCCCGATGGAGAACGAAGACCAAGTAGCTAGATGTAGGCTACATTAGATTGTCCAAATGTTCAAAGAAAAGGAGCATGTACCAAACTTGGAGGATGTCATCAACTTTCTACAAGAGCACGAGAAGAAGATCCAAAATATAGTCTTCAGAAGGAGCTTTTATTGATATATAATCAAGGAACCAAATGAACAAGAGCTACAAACATTGCAATCACACCAACCACATATCGAACAAATGTTACAAAATCAACCCTAGTGTGCATTATAGTAAAAATAATCATGGATCTAATTGCTTTTTGTTCAAAGATAAAACAAAGATGAAGGCAAAGTCAACATAATTGAAGAATCTATTGACGAAGTCAACGGAGAAATATGCTATGTAGATGTACTTCTTAGATACTTACATTCTCCTACACCCTAGTTGCTTACAATTCTCTAGGGGAGGGATTTTTGGCCTACACCCTACTGCCACTACTCTCTAGGGGAGGCACTCTTGTGTACACCTATCTAGCTCTCCCCTTACTTCACTTTGTCTAGATTCAATGTATCCTACCTACTAGACTTGCCTACCACTTTCAGTTGATGCTTGCATTGACTCCACATGGTAGACACACCCACACACACACTCATGGAGAGGCATGCATGATCTAGAAGAGATTTGGGTTGATCTTGATGCCTACCATCACCTATGATGTCATTCAAAGCTCCCTCCAGAAGCCTATATAATGGCTCACTATGTACTAGCACTCTTGTTCAATAATCAATCCAATTTGTGCCTATTCTCTTTGTGCATTGAGTCTCGTAATTGTGCTTAGTGTGGTTGCACAAGCCTAATCTATCCACTTTAATCAAAGTACTTAACATCAATGATAGTTTACTACACTGTATACACCTACTCATAATGACATTGTATGAATTGGAAAATCCAAGAGAGTCACAATTGTGTTGTCCATGGTGAACTTACCTCTAGAGTTTTGGAAAGAGGTTGTTCTGATAGTAGTTTCCATAATGATCGCGTAGTACACCATTGAACTATAAGATTTTGCAAGAGATGTTGATTGGCAAGAAACCAAACTACGACAGATTACATGTATTTAAGTGTGAGGCATTCTCAAATGTCCCTAAAGATCTACACAAAAAGCTAGACCCCAAATCACACAAAAATCTAGACCCCAAACTATGAGAGATTATGTGTATCAAGGTGTGAGGCATTCTCACATGTCCCTAAAGATCTATGTAGCGAGACCCAAATCACACAAATGCATCTTCATTGGATATAGTGTAGATGGAGAGGTGGGCTATCGTCTCTCACACCCAAAATTTAGAAAGTCATCCGCAGCTCACAAGTTATCTTTAGTGAGTCAAAGATGCACACATGGCCTCTCAAATAGGTTATCGCAATGTCAGATTTGAAGACGTAGCCTCAATTGAGATCAAACAAACAACTTAGTCTACTAGTGATGTTCCTACCACTAGGAGTGCTCCAGAGAGAACAAAGTCCAATAGTCAACATATAATGAGAAGTGTTAGGAAATAAGATGTAGCTAAATAGATAATTGAGTAGATTACTTAATGGAGAGAGACAGATTTACATACACGAGATTATAGAGTAGAGAGAGAGAGAGAGAGAGAGTACGCATGATATACGTGGTTCACCCAATGTGGGCTACGTCCATGTGAAAGCATCCACTCAATGGCTTTAGTACTTCAAAACAAGAAGTAGTTTATAAAGGGATTATACCCTTAATGGAGCTCCCGCCTTGGTTCACTCTCACCACCTCACACTCACCTTGTTGCATCAACTTCACACTATGAAATGTGTGTAGAAATGGCCTCCTTTTATAGGCCAAAAGGGCTGCCCTCTCTTATGAGAGGCAGCCATGTGTAGCTGCCCTTGTGTGAATAAGTCCAAATCGGACCCTCCAATCCACCCATGTGTGGCCACCCTTGTGTAGACAAATCCGCTTTTGAATTCGGCCACCGGCCACCGGCCATTGACTTCCGACCACCAGCCACCGGCCATTGACTACCGGCCACCGGCCAACCGATGGTTGTTTTCCGACCACTTTCCGGCCGCCGTCCGGTCATAATATTCCGGCGAGGGAAAAAAAAGTATCGGGGGCTTCCGTCCCCGAGGCCCCTAAAGTTGCCCCTGATTCTTGGCCGTGAAAATTTTGGTTTCTGGTGAGTGATTTTCCTTCACGCACGATGGCTTATCCTCATAATGGGGGCCTTACAAATGTGCGCTTTTACCACACAAAATTACAAGGGTAAATGGGGCTCCATACTTAACAATCTCCCACTTGGAGACTGATCTCCAAACCGAACCTGTGACTGCTTTCCCTCCTGGCTTCTTATCCTTGAATGCCGATTGAAGATGAGCAAAAGCTCAACTTCTCCTTGTTGACCACCTTTGTAAACATGTCTGCAGGATTTTCACTTATATGCACCTTTCCTAGCTTTAGCTATCCCTCTTCCAAAAGAGTGCATATGAAGTAATATCTCACCTCAATGTGCTTTGTCCTTGAATGAAAGGCTGAGTTCTTCGCAAGATGGATAGCGCTTTGGCTATCACTGTACAAGACACAATTGTCTTGTTTGAATCTAAGCTCTTCTAAGAATCTGTGAAGCCACATAATTTCTTTGCTTTCCTCCGTCATTGCTACATACTCTGCTTCCGTGGTAGAAAGTGAAACCACTTTCTGGAGCTTTGAAGCCCAGCTTACTGCTGTGCCTCCAACCGTGAACACATAGCCAGTAGTGCTCCTTCGAGTATCTTTGTCACCTGCCATATCTGCATCAGCATACCCTTTTAGAAAAATATCAGTTCCTCCAAAATACAAAGCATTTGTTGTTTTCCCTTTTAGATACCTAAGTATCCACTTCACAGCTTGCCAATGCTCTTTACCTGGGTTGTCCATGAACCTACTCACAACTCCCACTGCATGTGCTGTTGTGCGCGTCTAGTGCGTGTACGGAATGTGTTCGAGAGAAAGGAAGAAGAGAAATGGGGAAGGGGGTGATACACAAACAGCCTGTGTTGGGTTAGTGGAGAAGAAGAGAGAAGAATCAACCCTTCCTCTTTTTCTCACTATATTGATTAGGTGAAATCAAGTGTACAAGGGTGGTTTCCCACGGCCACCTGGCCTACACCCCAACAACCTCCCACTTGAAGGTCATGGTGGCCAATAGTGGCATTAGTATAGTTAGTCTATACAAAATTGATGAAGCATTGCCGAGGCTTCATCCTACACCCATAAGTTCTATACAATGTGTAAATCTCTCCGAGGCTAGGCTCTCTGTGAGAGCATCTGCGGGGTTGTCATCAGTGTGAACCTTGACAAGCTCGATACGCTTGCAAGCCAATGCATCTCGTATGACATGGTATCTGACCTCTCTATGTTTCGACTTTGAGTGAAACACTGGATTCTTTGCCAAAGCAATGGCACTCTGACTATCACAATGTAGTACTAGAACCTCGTGAATGCCCAAATCTCCCACTAGACGAGCCAACCATATGGCTTCCTTGCTGGCGTCAGACGCAGCAACATATTCTGCCTCAATGGTAGATGAAGACGTGCAATCTTGGAGACACGATCTCCAAGAGATAGCTGTTCCAGCAAACATGAACACATAGCCAGATGTGGATCTTCTACGATCCATGCAACCCGCATAATCCGCATCCGTGTAACCTACAATAGATGCATCACTGTTTCCGAAGCGTAAACACTTGCTAGCTGTACCTTTCAAATATCTGAGGATTTTCTTCACTGCTTCCCAATGCTTCTTTCCAGGGTTTGCCATGTACCTACTAACCACTCCCACTGCATGTGCAAGTCTGGTCTTGTGGCTACCATAGCGTACATCAAACTGCCAACTGCTGAAGAATATGATACTTTCGCCATTTCCTCTTTCTCAGCCACTGTTTTGGGAGAGTCTTCCTTGCTAAGTTTGGAGTATGGTTGCATTGGGGTACTCAATGACTTCCCCCCCTGCATACTAAAACGTTGCAAGACTTTGTGAATGTACTTTTCTTGAGATAATTCAAGAATTCCACGTTGCCTATCTCTCTTGATGTGCATACCAAGAAAGTGATTGGCATCTCCCAAATCCTTCATGGAAAACTGAGTGCTTAGCATCTTTTTCAACTGATTGATTTCATCAATTGATTTGCCTGCGATAAGCATATCATCTACATACAAGATTAAGATGATTAAAGAACCATCGTTCAATCTTTTCGTGTATAAGTAGTGATCCTCTTGACTTCTTATGTAAGCCTGAGACTGCATGAATTTGTCGAATTTTTGATACCATTGCCTTGAACCTTGCTTGAGGCCATAGAGTGCCTTTTTAAGTCTACAAACCAATTATGTCCTCGTTGGTTTTTGGGTTTCACATACGAATCCCTCTGGTTGTTTCATGTAGACATCTTCATCTAGATCCCCGTGAAGAAATGTTGTGTTCACATCCATTTGGACAAGTTCCATGTCCTGGATAGCAACCAAGCCAAGCACGGTGCGAAGTGTAGTCATCTTGACTACTGGAGAGAAAATATCATCAAAATCCACACCTTTTTGCTGCTTGAAACCCTTGGCAACTAGACGAGCCTTATATCTAGGCTTGGGATCTTCCGCTGTATACTTCTTTTTGTATACCCACTTGCAAGGTAAAGCATTTTTGCCTTTTGGTAATTCAACCAAAACCCATGTGTCATTAGCCATAATCGAATTGTATTCTGATTGCATAGCCTGCTCCCACTTAACGCTATCCTCTATGTGTATAGCTTCTTTGTAGCAGGTTGGCTCTCCACTGTCAGTGACCAAAATGTGGTGTATACCCGGCTGAAAGCGCTTGGGCGCACGTGATACTCTCTCAGAGCGTCTCAGTGTCTGACTGCTGGACTCTGCTCTCTCCGGAGCAATAGTAGTATCTTGCACTTGAGGAGTAGGTGCAACACTACTGAACTGAGTTGGTTCAGAGGCTACATCCTCAAAACGAACACGTCTGTACTCAACATCTTTGATGGGCTTCTTGTGCATTTTTGATTCATTGAAAATCACATGTGAGCTACGAATGACTTTGTTTGATTTTGGGTGCCAGAGACGATATCCCATCTCTCCGTTTGCACCATAGCCAATAAAGATGCATTTGTGTGATCTGGGATCTAACTTCCGACGAAGTTCTTTGGGCACATGTGCATATGCCTCACATCCAAATACACGTAAATGCTCATAGCTTGGCCTTTTGCCAGTCCATAATTCCTCTGGAATTTTAAAATTCAAAGGAGAACTAGGTGACCTATTGATGATGTGCACTGCTGTCAGAACAGCTTCCCCCCAAAACTCTGGAGTAAGCTTCGCCATAGACATCATAGAGACAACTCGCTCTTGAATCGTACGATTCATTCTTTCAGCTATCCCATTTTGTGCAGGTGTGTACGGAGCAGTAAGCTGCCGCCGAATGCCTCTTCTATTGCAAAAATCCTTGAACTCTATGGAGACGTATTCTCCACCATTGTCCGTGCGAAAAGCTTTGAGCTTTGTTCCTGATTGGTTCTCAACCATGGCGATGAATTTTTGGAATGTCAAAAAAACTTCTTCCTTATGCTTAAGGAGATACACCCACACCTTTCTGGTAGAATCATCTATGAACGTGAGAAAGTAGTTCGCCCCTCCTAGAGTTTTATGTGGCATTGGACCACACAAATCACTGTGCATCAAGTCTAGAGGTTCTCTTAGTTTCTTCTTCAATGGCGAAGATGCCAATCTAGTCTGTTTGCCATATAGACAATGCTCACACAATGGAAAGTCCGTGTAATCTAACACAGATAAGTAGCCAAAACGCTGAAGTGTTTTCATTCCCTTTTGGCTAATATGCCCTAGCCGGCTATGCCACAACTCAGGAGACGGCAGCTCGGCAACATAGAGAGAGTGTTCGTCGACACTCAAAACAAACAAAGAGTACAGGGATCCATTTTTATTGCCTTTCATCACGATAAGGTTGTTCTTGCGGATCATCCAAGAATGATTACCAAAAACTGTAGTGTAGCCAAGATCATCCAATTGCCCTATAGAAAGCAAGCTTTTTGTAAGCTTGGGCACATGTCTAACATTGTGCAACACAAAAGTAGTGCCATTATGCATCTGAAGTTTCACATAACCAATGCCAATAATTTCAAGCTCATAGGAATCACCAAGCTCATAAGAGAAAAACCACTCTCTATGCGGTGTGACATGAAAACTTGCACCAGAATCAAGGATCCAATTCTGTGAATAGCCCTCATCTTGTGCAACCAAAGCATCTGGAGTGAGATCTGAAGTGAAAATGAGAACATCTGAGGCATCTGCTGTCACCTCGGCATGAATCTCTGTGGGCATAATGAGCATCACTGGAGGAGGAGCATCCTCTACTGCAGTGGTAGGCATGGGAGACTCAACAATATTGAGCTCCTCAATATTTACTGTACTTTTGCCTTTGCCAGAATTATCCTTTTGCAGGTTTTTCTGATCTCTTAGGAAACTGCGACAATCCTTTTTGTAATGACCCTTCTTGTGGCAATAGTAACACTCGACATTTTTGGCATTGCGGTCTCTACTTTGGTTCCTGTGTCTGCTAGGACTACGAGGATTTCGCTCTCTACTTTTGCTTTTGTATTTGTTCCTGTCACGGCCTCTTGCCTTTGTTGAACTGCCAGCCATATATGCATCTCCATGACTAGCATTATCGAGAGATTTACGACGAATCTCTTCAGTGAGCAACGCGTCTGTGACAGCATTGAACTCTAACTTGCCATTCGGAGCAGAATTGCTAATGGCTGTGCAAAAGATATCCCATGAACTGGGTAGAGAGCATAACAGGAAGATAGACTTGAGTTCATCGTCAAACTCCTTAAAGCCCTGAGATGTCAGCTGACTAAACAAGGAATTGAACTCATTTAAGTGACTGGAAACTATGCTACCTTCTTTCATGTTGAGCTTCATAAGCTTTTTCATGAGAAAAACCTTGTTGGATGCACTTTTGCTCTCCCATGCTGAACATAAGATATCCCAAAGTTCCTTGGTTGTTTTCTTCCCTATGATAGTGAAAAAGACTGATTCGGCTAGATGTAGACGTATCGTAGCCATGGCTTTTGCATCCAAAAGCTCCCATTGAGCTTGTGTATAATCATCATCCTCTGCGCGCTCTTTCAACGGTTCTGAGAGGCCTTTGTTTATCAAAACATCTTTCATGCGCTCTTTCCACATGGTGAAGTTGCTGCCATCGAACTTCCGAATGAAATACTCCTCCTTTTCTGAAGAAGAAGCCATCGCTGATAAGAGGGTTTGAGAGGTTCCAAACTATGGCGAGAAGCTGTTGAAATTTGGGCAGAGTAACCTTTGTATCGGGAGTAAAATCTCAACCGAAATAGACTCAAAAGTGCCAACTATGAAAGTCACGACTCGCAGGAAGTAAATCCGGCAGAGTCTCCTTTGTATGAGGAGTCAAAACTCAACTCAAAATGCATATAAATGTGCCAACTACACTAATTGGGCATCTGCTGCACAAAACAACTGCTATGTGAGTGCCAACTCGGCGTCAAAAGCATAAATAACTGTCCAGATACATATCCTATGGCGAGGGTACCGTAAAGGGGAACTCCAGCTACCTGTATCACTGAAAGTGTCTCAACATTCGAGCACACCCCAGCTCAAAGAGAACCTCACCCTATCGGCCCTCCAAAAGGATAATGCAGACACAAATGGACTAGCCACAGTCTCAGAAAGGGCTCTTCCGGTCCGAGTCCTAGAAACGGCCGAGAAAAACTGCCAAAATAGCCAAAAGATGGCTCCACACGTAGTACAGTGAGCAGTGTCCGCAATTGAACGTGCATGAGTAAAACCGCGCTCAAACAGGCGCCAAGAACTGCTGCATGCAGTGAAAGTGATCCCGGCGGGGATATCTGCTCTGATACCAATTGTTGTGCGCGTCTAGTGCGTGTACGGAATGTGTGCGAGAGAAAGGAAGAAGAGAAATGGGGAAGGGGGTGATACACAGACAGCCTGTGTTGGGTTAGTGGAGAAGAAGAGAGAAGAATCAACCCTTCCTCTTTTTCTCCCTATATTGATTAGGTGAAATCAAGTGTACAAGGGTGGTTTCCCACGGCCACCTGGCCTACACCCCAACATGTGCAATGTCTGGCCTTGTCCAGACCATAGCATACATTAGAGAACCCACCGTTGCATCATATGGAACTTTAGACATATAGGCTATCTCCTCTTGTGTCTTTGGACACATATCCTTCGTTAGTTTAAAATGACCAACCAAAGGTGTAGAAACTGGTTTTGCATTTTGCATTGCAAACCTTTCTAGTACCTTCTTGATGTAATCTTCTTGAGATAGCTTTATTGTCTTCTTCGTCCTGTCCCTTGATATTTTTATGCCAAGTATCCTCTTTGCAGCACCTAAATCTTTCATTGAAAAAGATTTAGACAGCTCCTCTTTCAGGTCTTTGATGTTCTGCATGTTAGCACTTGCAATCAACATGTCATCAACATACAACATTAGGATGATGAATTTCCCATCTCCCAAATTCTTCGTGTAGACGCAGTGATCCGAGTTGCATCTTGTGAATCCATGATCCAACATCCATCGATCAAAATTCAAGTACCATTGTCTTGATGCTTGTTTTAAACCATACAAGCTCTTCTTTAATCTGCAAACCATTTTCTCCTTACCTTTTACTTCATACCCCTTTGGTTGAAGCATGTAGATTTCCTCCTCTAAGTCACCGTGAAGGAATGCCGTATTTACATCTATTTGCTCGAGATTTAGATCATGAGTAGCCACAAGGCTTAAGACAAGCCTAATTGAGTTCATTTTTACAACAGAAGAAAATATTTCATTGAAGTCAATACCTTTCTTTTGAGAAAAACCTTTTACCACAAGCCTAGACTTGTACCTTTTCTTCCTACCTTCTTCTTCCTTCACCTTGTACACCCATTTGTTTTGAAGTGCCCGCTTACCTTTAGGCAACTCAACCAACTCCCATGTTTGGTTGCGATGTAGTGAGCCCATCTCCACTTGCATGCTCTTCGTCCATTCTTCTTTGGATTCATGTTGCATAGCTTCTTCGTATGATTCTGGCTCTCCAGAATCTGAAATCAAGAGATGGTTGAAGGAAGGAACAAACCTTTCTGGAGGTCTACTTGCTCTTGTAGATCTTTGGGGAATAGGTTGAGGCTCCTCATTTGGTTGATGTTGTTACACATTGTCACCGTTTGCAGTCCTTGAGTCTTCACCGTCCTCAAGCTCCATGTACTCATCACATATTTCTTTTGTTTGTTTTCTTTCCAAGTAATCTTTATACATATTTTGTTCGTTAAAAATTACATCCCTACTCCTTAAGATTTTACCATCTTCAGGATTCCATAGGCGATACCCAAAGTCACCTTCTCCATAGACAATGAAGAAACACTTTTTGGACTTTGCATCTAACTTTGATCTTAGGCTTCTATCTATGTGTATGAAAGCCTCACACCCAAACACTTTGAGAAATGCATAATTCACCGGTTTACTTGTCCATGCCTCTTCTGGAACTCCCCCATCCAATGCCGTTGAGGATGACCGGTTGATTAAGTACACTGATGTACTTACAGCTTCCGCCCAAAGCTCAAGCGGTAGGCCTGCATGTAGCCGCATGCTTCGTGCTCGCTCCATGATTGTCCTGTTCATCCTTTCCGAAATCCCATTTTGTTGAGGTGTCCTTGGGGTTGTCCTTTGCCTCCGAATGCCATACCTAGCATAAAAGCTTGGCTGCAATATTCACCTCCATTGTCGGATCTGAGGCATTTAACCTTGGTACCTGTTTCATTCTCCACAAAGGCTTTCCACCTTTGAAATATGGAAAATACATCGGATTTATTCTTCATGATATAAACCCATGCTTTTCTAGTCGCATCGTCTATGAATGTTACATAGTACAATGAGCCACCAAGTGATGGTGTACTTGTAGGACCCCAAACATCAGAATGAACCAACTCAAGTTTTTTATTTTTTCTTTCATTTCCTGATTTTTGAAATTTCACCCTCTTTTGTTCACCATAAACACAATCTTCATAGAACTCTAAATCCACTTCTTTCAAACCTGGTAGAAGCTTCTTTGTTTGAAGGATTTGCATTCCTTTGGCACTCATATGCCCAAACCGGTAGTGCCACACTGCACTGTCAACTTCTGTAGTTGCTGCACAAGCTGAAGGTTGCATGCTAACAATACACAAGTAAAGTGTACCAACCTTTTCTCCCTTGGCAACCACCAAAGATCCCTTTGAGATCTTCCACCGTTTATTTCTGACTGCAATGTTGTGACCTTCATCGTCCAATTGTCCTGTATAGATTAAGTTTTTGCGAAGAGAAGGAACATGCCTAACATCTTTAAGCTTCCATTCATTTCCGTTAGCAGTTTTGACAGAAACTGTACCTTTGCCGACAATCTCACAAGCTTCATCATCTCCCAAGTATACATACCCAAAATTACCTTTGGTGTAGTCTTGGAAATGTTGCTTGTGTGGTGTCCCATGGAATGAAGCCCCAGAATCTACTATCCAGGAATTAGACACATTGTCTAATGAGAGAATTAGAGCATCTTGCTCTACTTTACCTGCCACATTGGCCTCCGATGTTGGCTTGTTGTCTTGAGACTCTGTCTCCTTCTTCTTCTTAGACCAACAATCCTTCTTGACGTGGCCCTTCTTGCCGCACTTCCAACATTCAAGAACTGACTTTGTGCGTGACTTGCTCCGCCTTGAGCGATCACGACCCTTTTGGTTTTTGAACCTCTCCTTAGGCCTTCCTCTTGTTTCCACTGACAGTGCAACACCTGATGATTCTCCTGTGCTTCTCCTTCGTATTTCCTCGCTTAGGAGAACACCCACAACATCATCAAACTTAAGAGTATGTGTGCCAGAAATAGAATTACTTACAGCCATCACAAGGCTGTCCCAACTATCCGGTAGAGATGATAGTATAAGGAGAGCTCGTACTTCATCATCGAAATTGATTTTCACCGATCGAAGTTGACTTATGTTTGTGTTAAAGTCATTTAGGTGTTCTGCAACTGAACCATTCTCTGCCATCTTTAGATTGAACAAGCGCTTCATCAGAAATACCTTATTGGATGCCGATGGTTTCTCGTAGAAGTCGTCAAGTGACTTCATCAAGTCCTCCGTGGTCTTCATCTCCGAAACATTGAAGGCCACCATTGACGCCAAGCTTCACCAGATTGTTCCCAGTGCCTTTCGATCAAGGACAATCCATGCTTCATCTGCCATTGTTGCGGGCTTCTTCGCAAGACCGCCTAGTGGAAAATAGAGGTCCTTCTGGTAGAGATAGTCTTCAATCTACATCTTCCAATGTTGGTAGTTTTTGTCGTTGAACTTCTCAATCTTGAGCTTCCCTTCCTCCGCCATAACTCCCACTCAATTCAAGGAATCCTTTCCTTGAGATAATTTAGCTACGAGAAAATCTTGCTCTGATACCAGTTGTTAGGAAATAAGACGTAGCTAAATAGATAATTGAGTAGATTACTTAATGGAGAGAGACAGATTTACATACACGAGATTATAGAGTAGAGAGAGAGAGAGAGAGAGAGAGAGAGAGTACACATGATATACGTGGTTCACCCAATGTGGGCTACGTCCACGGGAAAGCAGTCACTCAATGGCTTTAGTACTTCAAAACAAGAAGTAGTTTACAAAGGGATTATACCCTTAATGGAGCTCCCGCCTTGCTTCACTCTCACCACCTCACACTCACCTTGTTGTATCAACTTCACACTATGAAATGTGTGTAGAAATGGCCTCCTTTTATAGGCCAAAAGGGCTGCCCTCTCTTAGGAGAGGCAGCCATGTGTAGCCGCCCTTGTGTGAATAAGTCCAAATCGGACCCTCCAATCCGCCTATGTGTGGCCGCCCTTGTGTAGACAAATCCGCTTTTGAATTCGGCCACCGGCCACCGGCCATTGACTACCGGCCACCGGCCAACCGATGGTTGTTTTCCGACCACTTTCCGGCCGCCGTTCGGCCATAATATTCCGGCGAAAAGGAATATTCCGGAGAGGGAAAAAAAAGCATCGGGGGCTTCCGCCCTCGAGGCCCCTAAAGTTGCCCCTGATTCTTGGCCGTGAAAATTTTGGTTTCCGGTGAGTGATTTTCCTTCACGCACGATGGCTTCTCCTCATAATGGGGGCCTTACAAATGTGCGCTTTTACCACAGAAAATTACAAGGGTAAATCAAGCTCCATACTTAACAAGGAGACCTACGCGAGTCTCTCATTCCCTTGAGCGTTTTTAACCATGTGTAGACTATTTGTTGGTCAACCACTATGGAGAGCCTACTTGCTACCAAGAGATTATTCAAATAGAAGATAGCATGAAGTGGGAGTAGACAATGCAATCAAAGTATAACTTGATTATGCAAAATTACACTTGGAAACTGACAGAGTTCCTAGAGGGAAAACAAGCCTGGCCTTGCAAACGGGTGTATAAGAAGAAATACACGGCAAAAGATCCCAAGCCTAAGGCTAGATTGGTTGCTAAGGGATTCAAATAGAAGAAAGGCATGGAATTTGATGAGATTTTCTCTCCAACAGTGATGACTACATTGCGTCTTGTGCTTGGACTAGTGGCCACTAAGGACATGAAACTTGTATAGATGGATTTCCTTCACGAGGATCTAGAAGAAGACACCTATGAGGGCAGAACTGGTGTATAGACTGCGTAAGGCATTGTATGGATGAAGGAAGGCTAAAGGAATTGGTACCAAAAATTTGACACGTACGTGCATTCCAAAGGATATGTATGGAGCCAAGAAGATCACTGTTTGTGTACCAAAAAGTTGAGCAATGGTTCACTTATCATCTTGATACTTTATGTCGATGACATGCTCATTTCCAGGAAGTCTAAAGACAAGATTTCCATCTTGAAGCTGTCACTTAGCATGCAATTTTCTATGAAAGATTTAGGAGATGCAAGTCACTTTCTTGGTATGTGTATCAAGAGGGATATAGAGAAGGTGGAATACTGGAGTTAACTCAGGAAACACATATCCACAAGGCCTTGCAAAGTTTTAATATGAAGGGGGAAAATGCTAAATTGAGTAGCATATGCAAAAATTAGCAAGGATGATGCTCCTAGAATTGATACTAAGAAATAAAAAATGGAAAAGGGTGTCGTATTCTTCAACAGTAGTAGTCTCATGTACGCCATGCTACCCACCAAACCAAGCATTGTATTTGCAGTGGGAGTGGTTAGCAGTTTTATGGAAAATTATGGCAAGAAGCATTGGGAAGCATTGAAGCACATTCTAAGATACCTTAAGGGCACAACAAGCAAGTGCGTACACTTTGGGAACAATGATGCATTCAAATTGGGTTACAGGGATGTGGACTATGCGAGTTGTGTGGATAGTTAAAGATCTAGGTTTGGCTATGTATTCTTATGTCCCGGAGCACTCGTGTCATGGAGATCATGTCTCAGGAATTGCACTTCATTTTCCACCACAGAGGCAGAGTACATTGCAGTTTTTGGTGGTAGCAAGGAAGATGTATGTTTAGCTCGTTTAGTGGGAGACCTTGGCATTTATCAGACTCCAATATTGTATTGTGATAGTTAGAGTGCTAGTGTGTTAGAGTGAAGAACCCCATGTTTCACTCCAAGTCAAAACACATAGACGTTAGGTATCATGTGATATAGGACATGTTGGATAACAAGCGTATCAAGATAGTCAAGGTTCATATGGATGGCAGCCCTACACATTCGTTCACAAAAAGCCTAGCCTTAGAGCGATTTGCACATTGTACTGAGATGATGGGTGTAGGGTAAATCCATTGGAATGCTTCAGGGTTGTATATGTTGTACATACATAGGCCACTTGGGCCACACTGGCCTTCAAGTGGGAGATTGTTGGGATTCAAGCCAACTAGCCGGACACTTGTTACTAACCCATCTCTACTAACTATCTCATTCTTTATATATATAAGAGAATAAGGAGCATGATGGTATTATACTCACTATGAGCACCACCCACACTGTGGCTCTCCTTCTTCTCCCCCTTCCTTGCACGCACACTAGCATGAGACACACTGCCTCACACAATAGAGAGATTATCCATAGGTCAAAATGGAATTATGAGGTGTTGCTACAACTTTAAGGAGCGACAAAGAATACTTTATTGGGGTAGAAGTCCTTGTGGATACAGATGTTCTACTACTACTTGGGATGATTGCAAGATGTTCGACACTCAACAATGCTTAGATGGATTTCATTTATAAAGTCTCTTGACCCACAATTTTGCCACATTAAGAAAAAGATAATCCAGTTGTAGATATGTTATCAATAACAAGTTATGATCATGAAGAAAATATAGTTTCTACAAAGGATAATGTGGGATTACAGTTCTACAAGACTTCAGAGGTTCATACGAATGACAAGGCAAATATCCATCTATTTATAGTATTTCTAGAGGATGAGTATGATGGAGAATGGCTTCTCATTGGGCGCTAATTGAGTACTCTAAGAGCATAGAAATATTTCTTAAGAAAGAACCCCCTATGGAAGCATCCAAACAAAGAAGAGGAGCTCCACAAAGGGTTTTTTGGAGCGGCAAAGACATTCAACAAAAGATCGTCAAAGAGTTCCATGAGAATTTATGGGCAAGAGATAGAGGATTTTGGCTACCTATGCCAAGATCAAAGAACTATACTGGTCGAGAGGGATGTACAAAGATGTGATGCAATGTGTTAAAAGTTGCAGTATTCATCAACTATATTCAACTATTTGACATCTAGATGGTTTACACCCAACTTCCTATAAGTGGGTTGTGGGCCTAGTGATTATGCATATGGGATTTTGGCAAATGAGGTATATCGTGCTTGCCAAGGAACGTTCTTGATCTCACGATTTGTTTGTGGCATCGTGTAGGGCATAGTGTGACCATCTATAATAGGGAGGCTGGAGAGGCCATTAGTGAGACTTTGTTTTCAACTTATTAAAGTTATGTTTTAGATAATTCAACTTATCCATTTTCTATTGATGATGTCCCTATTAGAGGTGATGAAGAGAGAAGCCTAATGTTCTATAGGTGAGAGTATTCGCTTTAATTTTGAATGGATACTTTGTTCAATTTCTTGACTTCGTACAATTGGTAGAAAAAAGGTTGTTTATCAATAGTAGCAAGTGTTTTTAAATGCATCACTCTTATGTATCACATAGAGTTAAAGTCTAAAGGTTTGTCTATTTTTAGAAAAAAATTAATACTAAAGGTAGAACGCATATGCACCTTATACTTGTTTTGATATTGATATGGAGAAGATCCTAGACCAATACAAAAAAAATACAATACATGGTGCAATTCAAAAGAGGCAAAGAATTGCAAACTAGATGTAGAATAGGGCAAGAGAAATCACATATCCTTGGGAAAAAAATCAACATGCAATAGATTGTACTAACAAAAACACAAAAGTAGGATTACTATGGTCAAGGTACATTAACTTTAAGGTACATCCAAAGAGGAACATAAGCGTGTCAAAATTAGTATCGTTTCAAGTAGAATTTAAGTTGATCGTTTAGGAAAACAAGGATACATCGCAAGACATTTTCATTAAAGGAGTAGATCCCAATTTCTGCATATGTAGGAGTAGCTTGAAGAAGGATTCTACCCCTATGTTTTTGGAAGTATGGCTATGCTACCCCTATAAATTTTCAATTTACTCCACATCTTATCAAAGTAGTCAAGGAAGAAAGAAACAAAGGAGTACAAGAGGCATGGGTGCTTCTAATATGAGAGCTCCTATCATTGCTCCCGTTGTTGAAATTGCTCTCATCCAAAATTTCAATGTCCTCAATGAATCCGTAGAAAATTTTTCTCGTGTTCAAAGTAGTGAGCATTTTCCAAATCATGAATTTGCAATCAAGATGAACAATCGCAAACGTGATCAACAAAGTAAGGCAGATCTTGCTGATTTATCAACTCAAAACAACCTTGTGGTTGGGGGGTAGTCAATCAAAAGATTTCTTGAAGGATTTAGTGAGTATATACACATTTTGATAGCCCCTTGAGGACAAAGACGAGACAACGTTTGTAAAGGGTGCATGCTATATGACTATTGCGCTATAGACCCAATCTTTCAAAAAAGCACAAGACGTCCTTCTCTAGAATCTTTTTTTCCCGATTCTCGACGATTGGGGGGAGAGAGAGAGAGAGAGAGAGAGAGAGAGAGAGAGAGAGAGAGAGAGAGACCAATTATCAAATGTGACTGATTATCAAATGACACCATGGTATCTTCATAACTACCCATAATAGGTTGGCAAATGTGACCTAATATCAAATGACACCGTGCCTTCTTCAAAACTACCCATAATAGGTTGGCAAATGTGATCGATTATCAAATGACACCATGTTCATGTGATATCATCACCATTCCTATTCGATTATGTCTCAGGTCTAAGGGCTTGTTGAGATTCTAAGCAAGTGGTTTTCCCTCAAAACTATCAACTTTTCTCCACACTTGAGGTTCGCTTAAGTTCACATATGCTTGGATGCATTACAAGGACTTATCGTGAGCCACCGATATTAGCAATAGTAAGGATAGTGCATACGACAACACATTCAAACATCTATCGTGCTTAACTAAGTAATTAAGAGCCAAGAAAATATAGCGTCTCTACACCATGCTTTGCATTTTAGGCCTCGGAACTATGTGCTGCATAGTCAAAGTGATCACCTTATCAAAGCTTTTTGTGACATCTACATGCATGAGGACATCTTGTTTAGCGTATGTCAATGCGTTTGTAATAAGCTCTTTAATGTGACTCCTTCGATTTGACACTATTGAAACCGAATGGGCAAACGCAGAACCTTAACTTGTCTCAACTTATCTTTGCAAAATCTTTTCTTTTTACAGCACACCAGAGGGCCCACACGGGGAGGTGCTTATCCCTTCCAAATATTAGCCAAGGCTACGCACCATCGGACAAGAGCCACGCATAGGCATCACCATGGCCACGTAATTAATGCACCACATGTACTGGGAACAACAGAGCGAACTTGTAGCAACTCCTCGGGTGACCATCCCAAAAGGAGGATGCACTCGAGTGTTCAAGGGCAAGAGCCCTAGCAACGTTAACACGAGGTGAGCACAAGGTGCCCTTTAGAGGGAACCCAACAGGGCATTTGAACCCATAACCCGTAGGTTGAGAAGCCAAAGCCTTACCATTAGACCACCTTTTTGGGGACATCTTTGCAAAATTTTATAAACCAATTGTTTTGGAAAGAGCTAGATAAAGCCAACCTTCAATATTGGGCCATAGCTAGGAGAGGCAAGCAAATCAAAGGATCTACAAGCAAATCAGACCATTGCACAAAGAACTCCCAACCATAAAACTTCAACATTGTCAAAGTGGTCCAAGGTTGAACCTTGTGCACATTCTTACAAGATAGCAGGAGCTACATTAAACTTCACGCCACCGTTCATGCCAAGCTCGGATCAAACAAACATATATATGCAAACCTTGAATCAAAGCAATGTACATATTACAAGGACCTTTTAAAAATGAATTAGAAACATTAAGAGTAGCTGCTTTGTTTCTCCATAGATGTTATAGAATAAGGTAAGTAATTGACAATGTCTTATTGAAGAACTTTGTGGGGTGACCTTTTGTTTAAATGCCATTTGCCTCAACATAGCTCGCTATTTTGGGCACACTCGATGATCAAAACTTAAACATAACTCGGTGAAATTTCACATATCTGATGTGGATTTTACTAATCTATACCACATCCAGTTAAACTTGCATTGCGAATAAATCTAACAATGATGTCCTCTGGCATTCTCTAAACCTCAATGTGCAGAAGTTATGCATGACTGTCACAAAGTAAATAGTTTCGGGGCTCATCACTAAATTGCATGTCCACAGAAATGACCATATATGAGCTAGTTGAGCAGTTGAATTTGTTGGGGTATCAAATGGGGCACCAAATGAGAGGAGATGTACCCTGCAATTCCTCACTTAGGGTGCTCCAAAAGATCTCAAAGAGTGAGTCACAATCACAAGTTCCAAGCATGCAACTCCCGCAGTTAATCAACATGTCCCCTCATTGTGTTACCATGGGCTTCCACCAAAGATTACAAAGGTATTTCAGCTTAAATTGAGGTACTACAAACATACTCTTCTATTGCTTGCAGGCCATCAATCAATTTGCCACTCTATACATACTAGTTCCTTTCTTGTAGGCGCATCCTTCACTCTGTAAAATAGAAATTCTGGCAGTTATGTTACCAATTTGCTACATGTCAAGACATGGAGATCATGATGCCCATGTGTACACTAGTCTGTGGCAGCTAAGGGAATTTTAAATGGCTTGTCAAAAAAATTCAATTGAAGGCACAGCATATTGAAGGGTACTATTCTAACAGAGCTTGTTGCGAAAAGGCCTAAGCTCTATGAGGCCATCAACGCCCCAACTCTGCTTGATACTTCAATTTTGCATATATAAAGAGGACACAAGCCAACACCAAGCAGTATTTGTACGCATACAACAGAAAGGGCATGCCTGGCTGCAATCCTGGACTCTAGCATCGCCACCTTTCACCGTCTCACCCGAGTACTGGAAGCTTCAAACTTCTCATCTCTTGAGCTTGTGAATGGGTCAAAAAGGTGCCTTCAGCTGCACCTTCTCTTTCCAAATGCAATATGTTCGACTACCAATCTTGCACTCAATTCTCTTCACAAAGTAAGTGCAAAGAGGCACATGGCCACTTCCTCCACTATTTTTCTTCAGCTCTTCCACAGCTTTCTGCAAAGATGGTATTGCATTTCCGAGAGCCCAAGCAATTGAAGCATGGGGTCGTGGTGTCTGCAAAGCACAAACACCTGTAGCTTAGTACCTATAGCTTAGCTCAGCACAAATCGAATGCATGAGACTGACTTTTGAACATGAGGTCAAAATCTCAATCTCTCTCTCTCTCTCTCTCTCTCTCTCTCTCTCTCTCTCCCCATTGTATCAGCTCACCCTTGTATTCCCTTTGTATCAGATTTCACCCCACCCCTACCCACTATTTTCTTTTCAGTTCTTTGTACTTTTTGTACCCACTAGATTCACCACATGTAACCTTTTGGTCTCATAGGTAATTTTGGCCTTTTGAAGACGTTAATATTACATTTCATTTCATTTCTCTCTCGCGTAGACTCTCAGCCTCTCAGAATCTTCATCTCTCTTTCTGCATTAGCATTGTAACTGTGTTGTCTCTCTCTCTCTCTCTCTCTCTCTCTCTCTCTCTCTCTCTCTCTCTCACACACACACACACATGGGTCTCACTGTTTTTAGGGTTTTGCCATTTATTTGCTGTTTTTAGGGTTTCGAAAATGCCTTTTGATTGTTTTTATGGTTTCGTCTCTGTTTTTTTGCTGTTCTCAGGGTTTCGAAACTTTTTTTTTTGCTGTTTTAAGGATTTCGTCACTGTTTATTGCTGTTTTTTAGGGTTTCGTCACCGTTTCTTGCTGTTATTAAAGATTTCGCCACTGTTTTTTGCTGGTTTTTAGGGTTTCAAATCTGTATTTTCCTGTTTTTTAAGGTTTCACAAGAGTTTCTTGTTGTTTTTAAGGGTTTCTTTTTTTTGTTGTTTAGACTCTCTCTCTCTCTCAATCATAGGAAGCGTCGGAGAAGTGCCAACGGCTTCCCCCACGTGTAAGTAGACGCATCTCTCGCCGGCCGTCCACAAAGCCTCTTTCATGCGGACAGGGAAAAGGATGTCGACAATAGAGAAGGAAATGAGAGAACGGAGAAACGAAGTTGAAGAGTGAAAGAAGGAGAGGAGCACTATTCTTCAAAAATGGACCAAAGAAAGAGATGGCATGTGTAGGAGGATCGCTTCGCTCGAGGAGAAAGTGGTCATCCAAGATTCCATCATCCAAAATCTACAACCAAAAAGTGGGCAGCTCAAAGAGGGCAAAATTCAGCCATCCATGATGGAAGAATTGAATATCATGAGAGAAGAAATACGGGTTATCAAGGAAGGTGAGGAGAAGAAGTCATGGGCTGCTGTCATCTCCGCAACACAAAAGAAAGTAGAGGAGGCCGAAAAATGGATTGAGGTTGCCAAGAAAGGGAAAGGTAAGGAAGCTCCTTGTACACCCACTCTTATTAACATGACCCTCGAACAGGAACAAAGGAGGAGGATGCGGGCTCTACATGTGAGGGTAACTGGCCTCAAGGACACAAACAATGTGGAAAAAGAGGTCACAAGCCTCACATCCATGATGGGGGTGGACAAGCCTTCACACACAAAGGCATGGAGAGTGGGCAAGAAGAGTGATGGCCCGGGAGAATCTTCAAGACAGAGACATTGTTTTCTTCTCAAAGACGCATGAGGCCCCCGGACAGCTTATGCCACATGTGGTGGGATACAGATGGGAGACAGCCAACAAGACAGTCGCGAGATCTGAGCATGGAGTAGAGGTTCAGGAGGAGTAGCAGTGCTATTTAAGGAGGAGTTACAGCCACTACTACATATTGTACGGAGAGATGATCATGCTAGATACATGTGGGTGAGGTTGAGAGTTGACACAGGCCGATGTCTATACATTGCCATATGTAACCTCCCGTCAATACGTCAGTATATGCTGCATCCAGAGGACAATCGCCTTTCTCTATACTAGATGATGATATATGGGAGTTTTCTAAGGATGGTGATATCATCCTCCTAGGGGACTTCAATGCCTGAACGGGCAACTCTTGGACAGTCTTCTACGACACTTCAGATGAGATGCTTAGAGAGCTGGATGTGGGTGAGTTGGGGCTTGACAGATGCTCACATGACAGAGAGCAGACGAAGTATAGGAGATACCTCACAGAGATGATGACTGCACATAGGTTAGCCATACTTAATGGCTTACAACGATTTCCTGGAGCAGCCGGTTTCACATGCTTTCCACACAGACACGAGGCCAGTACAGTGGACTATGTTATGGCACAACCGAGCTTTATTCCTTGTATTCAAGATTTCATAGTGGGAGCCAGACCAGTGGGCGTAGTGGTGGATCATGCACTTTTGACATTTTCTGTTTCATTTCAGTATTGTACAGCCCAGACATCAAGAGGTAGGTCACATACCCGTTATACATTTACACCAGAGACTGACTCAGCTTATACAAAGGAGATCTATAGCCGTCTATGCACAACTGATCCTGGCCTCTCAATGGAGGAGTGCACCACTTTACTGACTGAGACACTGCATGGTGCAACATCAGAGGCATACCCACACACTCAACCTGGTCGGAGGCGATATTCTGGGAGCATGCCCAGAATAGTTGGTATGATGAGGAGTACAGAGAGATGAGAGCCCAGCTTCAGAGGGATCTTCTTTCAGGAGTCATCACTTACACACAATCTTGGATTGCTTCCCGATGCCTTGTGCGACGAAAGAAACAAGCTTACTTGGCCCAGATGGAGCGAGACTTGTATCACTTGTTCTTGAGTAGAGACTCAGGAAAGGCATGGCGATTCTTTCATAAGCACTCCCCTCCCCTAGTGATTTCTTCTCTTTATCTGTGGGGCCAGTATGCCTCATCGTTATATATGGTTCCTAAACAGGACCCCCTTCCAGATCCTACAAAGCCATGCCCACCTACCAGCACCTTCTTTACCAGTGAGATGGTAAAGAGAGCCATCGACAAGATGAGGACCAGCAGGGCATATGATCATGCTGGTCTAGAAGCAGAGCACTTTACACATGCTAGAGATATGCTGGTAGAGGTTCTTGCAGTGTTGTTCAATCGTGCTATGTGTGAGGGGTTACCTGAGACTTGGAGGTTGTCTACTATTGTGCCTATCTTCAAAGCAGGTGATTCTACAGAGCGTGGGAATTACCGCACTATTATGGTTGGACACACATTGGCATGGTTGTATGCATCCATTCTTGAGCAACAATTGAGTAATTGGGCAGAGGGTGAGGGTGTACGAGCAAAGGGCCAGGCCGGTTTCAAGAGGGGTTTCTCCACTCTTGATCATATTCTGACACTCAGAGCCATCATTGAAAAGGGCAGGTCACATGGGAGACGGATTTATTTTAACTTTGAGGATTTCCGCAAAGCATTTGACATGGTACCGAGAGCTCGATCGATGCGCAGATTGCAGGAGATGGGAGTGCCCATAGTGTTGATTTGGGGGATTATGGCTCTATACAGATCAGTGATGGGACATGTACGCACACCGGAGAGGATATCTGATTTAGTTCACTCCACCATTGGGGTGAAACAGGGTTGCCCATTGTCTCTTACTCTATTTGGTATGTATGTTGACCTTCAGGCATACCAAGCACCTGCGCACAAACTCATCCACATCCTTCTTGAGTCTCGGCCAAAAGAAGTATCTCTCTACCCCTTTCATGGTGGTAGCAATGCCACGGTGACCCGTAAACGGCGGACAGTGGCATTCCGTCACGCACAATATGGTCTTCCTCATCAAGTAGCCATCCCGAATGGAATATCTTGCTACTATCTCCCCATCCCGTATCCGAAGGAAAATGTTTGCAAAATCCGTATCCGTGCATACTGATCGACCATATCCTCGAAGCTCCTACGGTGAATCGCAGAAATAGCTAGAGCAAACGGCTTCCGAGACAAAGCATTTGCTACCAAATTCCTCTGTCCCTGCACATGGACAATCTGGAAGTGAAACTGTGACAAGATGTTCACCCACCGCATCTGCTTTTCCAATAGCTGCTTCTGTGACAAGAATATACCTTCATAAGTTCAGAATAGTCTGAACTCGAATTATAAGAGGGAATAAAGCACTCATAAAACTATAAAAGCAAGGGACACAAGAAAAGAAAAGAAAAACAAAAACAAACAAACTAAATCACTTTGTTTGCTACGAAACAAAACTAGATAAAACAAAACATTATTAACTTAAAAATATTTTTAAAAAAGGCATGTGTAAAATAAGTTGACGCTACGTATTTGGCTTAAAACAAGTACTCGACTTTAAGCAAAAAAAGGATAAGACATCTTAAAAACTTAATCCTAGAAATCAAACTTCACACAACAACTTCTAACGAAACACATTCTTAAGTCCTCACTTAAGCTAAATACAAAATTGAAAAATGAATATTACTACAAACCTACGAAGAGCAAAGAACCAAACTTGACAATATGTGATCTCAACTTCGCTGCTTGTCCAAACAGGAAGAATAAGATTATCACCTTTATCATGCATAGCTTGGACAATAGCTATGACATCCCTACTCACGTCGTCAGTGCCCAAGAGTAGGTGCAGGTTTATATAGAGGTCATTCATGCTTTGAACGTACTCTACAAAACCAACGAGCTGAGTTTCTATCACCCTCCGGAGGTGATGGGCATACTCAGCCATGATAAAGACTAGCATTTGTCAAGCTATATTAAAAATACTAGAAGCGCTAAAGATCAAAACAACAACATAAGGTGTTATTAAGTCAAACAATAAGTGGGTTTTTTAGCTCCCCACTTCTATTGAATTTACTACTGATTATCTTGAACATTCGAAAGGAAGAAACATTAAAAATAAACTTACTATGATGCAAAAATGAACGATCGTTTTTCATGATTCTTTTGAATGAGTATCCTTTTTCAACTAGTAAAGAAATAAGATGGCAAGATTGAGCAACAAAAGTAGATTTACTAGAACAAAGACGAGAAAATCTAAATAGTTGAGAGCAAATGACACCGTTCTTAGCTAAAAGAGAAATGTTCGAAGAAATGTGAGGCATACGGATGATTTTTAGATTGGCATATTCTGGTTCAAGGCGCTTATCATAGATATCTACTTCTAATCCCAAGGGAGTCTGGAAAATCTTAAGGTCTACAAAGGCACAACAATCACTATTTGTGGTACAGTTAAGTTCACAAAACTCCTTGGGATAAATTCCTCCGCCTAAAGAACTCGAATTCAAGTACATAAAATCTTGAAAAGAAGGAACGTCAGGACAAAAAGATCATCTACAAAGCGTCTTACATTGCATAACTTGTGCAAAAATATTGGGCAAGTGTTAGCAAGGACAAGACGCTCCATAAAATCAAACTCATAAGTAAAAAAATAGAAATTAGCAAGAAAAAGAGCACAATTGGTACCCATAGGGATACCAATTGTTTGCTTGAAAAGAGAGTCGCCGATGGTTATATATAAATTGTCCAAAAGAAAATCTAACCAAGATATGATGTCAATGTCATCTACAATCCTGGTGAATCTCTTTCTTCCTTTGTCTACATCTACATTCTTAGTTTTCATCCATAAGAAGTCAAAGTTCAAGGCTGACTTTTCTACTAGCAATGCCTTGTACCTATCCTTCTCAAGCTTGTACGCAAAAACTTTTGAAATAAGAGACTTGACTCTAAATCTAAGGTCCTCCAAATTTAGCTTCGTGTATAGCGTTGTAAAGTCAAAAGTTTGGAGACATAAAGGAGAAGATTTCTCCTTGAGGCTTCTTGAAGAGTTCAAAAACTTTAAAACAGGAATCACACCTACTGAATCATTTAAAATCCAACTTGAATCGGTAGGTACGTCTGCTTCCTTTAGCATGTTTATCCACAATTCATTTACGCTAGGTAAAATGGCTTTGAAACAATAACTAAGCCATTTGGAAACCTCGGTCAAAGAGGTGTTACAAGAAGCAGCTATAAATCTAGGCTTTATAGGGTTCTTGTGGAACTTCCAAACGGTGTGACAAGAAGTAGCATAAACTCTGATGGTCTGTAAAGACAGTAAAATCTGCTCCGAGTAGGTAGTGCCGCCACTGAGTAAGAGCATGGATAACCGCCAAAAGCTCTTTCTCATAAATATGTGCTGTCAATTCCGGCCTTGAGAACAATCGGCTCTCGTAGGCAATGACATGGCCTTCTTGCATTAAGACCGCACCCAGACTACGACCACAAGCATCACAATATACTTCAAGTGACTTCTGCAAGTCCGGCAAAGACAAAACTGGTCCCATAGTCAATTTCTCTTTCAAAGTCTGAAAGGCAGTCACCTCTAAGTCCCCACGAGAAAGGGACTCCTTTCTGTGTCAAGCTATGCAAAGGGGAAGCAACCTCTGCAAACTTTCTAATGAACTGCCTCTAGTACGAACACAATTCTAAGAAGCTTCTAACTTCATGGACAATCTTCAAATCCGGGCCAATCACGGATAGTCTCTATCTTGGCTCGATCCATTTGCACTCCTGCTGTGCTGACACAATGTGTCCCAAAAAGTGTATCTTTGGTAGGAAAAAATTCACTTTTCTACGCATTGATCACTAACTTGTGATCTCGTAATGCATGAAAGACTTGAAGCAGATGATCTCTATGTTCTGCCTCATCCTTGGAGAAAACAATGATGCCGTCAAAGAAAGTGTCAACAAATAGCCTGTACTCTCGAAAAATCTTGTCCATCATCCGGTTAAATGTCGCGGGAGCATTGGTTAGGCCAAAAGGCATCACCAAAAACTCAAATAACCCAAAAGTCGTCTGAAAGGCTGTCTTGTAGACATCTCCCGGCACGATTCGGATATGATGATATCCACTTTTCAAGTCGATCCTACTAAAGCACGAGGATCCTTGAAGTCGGTCAAGTATATCATTGATTCTAGGAATCGGAAATCTGTTCTTGATAGTGATTTTGTTGAGAGCTCTATAATCAATGACCTTCTCCAAGATTCGTCTTTCTTCAAAACCAACAGCACTGGAGAGCAATACGGTGAAGTACTAGGCTCGACAAGACCCTTTTCCAAGAGGTCTTTCACTTGGTTGATAATCTCTTCGTTCAGGGCTCGGCTCACACGGTAAGGTGGCCGGTTTGGTGGTGTGCTTCTAGGTATCAGATCAATGGTATGATCTTCAAGACGAGCGGGTGGTAACTCGCCTGGCAGGCCCTCTAAGAAGCAATCGGCATGAGAGTGGAGAAAATCTTGGCGTTCTTTATCAAGTTCAAACATATTTGTCCTATCCTCACCACTCAACTCTTTCATAAAGATCGAGTAAACAACCAGACTGGATTTCATTAACTTTAAAATGGCCGAATCCGATACAATAGGGACACACTGGGCCTTAAGTTTAATATCAAGTACTATTGTTCTGCCCTTCTCTGTGATCAATTTCGCTTTCCTCGCCCCATAGTCGACCACGGCGTTGTTCTTGTGGTACCAAGGAATTCCCAAGAGGACATTTCAACCTTCCAAAGGCATTATGTAAAAGTCCTCATGCCTCAAATACCCCTAACAATGCAACCAAAGTTTGCCAATGACAGGTGTAATGGCTACGTCCCTGCCGGGTGCCGCTAGAACTGCCTCCACAAGTGGTCCCATCCTATCGGGAGTGATCTCGAGTCGTGCCGCCAATTCCGGTGAAATGAAGTTGGCCTTGGCTCCTCCATCAAAGAAGATCAGGGCTTCTTGGTCTTTCACTTTGCCCCAAGCTCGACAAAGTTTTGTACTCTCGTCCATCATGCTGGGATCGATACCCACGCAATCTGGAACCAGTCCTGTTTTCATCTTGCCTTTTCGTCCACGTTCCTCAGCTGCTCTCGAATTCTTAGGCCTTTCGCCGTCCTTGTCATTCTGTGCCTTTTCAGGGCACTTCGCGGAGATATGTCCAGTTGCCCCGCATCCAAAGCACTTCCCTTCCTTGATATAGCGAGCTCTCTCCTGAGGAGTGAGTTTGGGTGGTGCATCTTTCTTTTCTGGAATGCTCTTCCTCTTTCTACTTTCATTTGTCGAAGTCTGTTCGGCTCTTTGTGTCATGATCTCATCGGTGGGGTAGGTCAAACTACCAGAGTGAATGGCAAAACCCCGTTTCGCATGACTCATCAACTCATGAATAGAAGCTGACTTTTGTTCTAAGCAGTGATCTTGGGATCTTTGTAGGAAGACCCAAGGTAAACCGCTCAATCTGTTCCTTGAACGAGATCTTCTTAAATGAAGAGGCGAGTAGAAAAGAGCTCCAGAATCTCTCGCAATAAGCGTCCATTGTATCCTTCTTGGTCATCCGAAGATGGTTCCAAGCAGTTCGTATATCGCGTTCATACTCTCGCGTTAGCCAAGAAGAAATAAAAAGCCTCTTGAATTTCAACCATTTAACTGGCGTAGTCTTGTTTAATAAAAATGTGGACCACCAAGTTCGAGCATTCCCCTTAAAGTAAGAGGCAGCTCTCCAAATCTTAGAGTGCTCTGAGTAACGCCCTCCCGCGAAAGCGATGTCAAACTGCTGTACAAAAGACAAAGCCTTCGAAGCATCTCTATAACCAGAAAACGTGTCAAATTTAATTGATTGTCCAACTCTCGGACTTTCTTGCTTTTGTCTTCCAGAAAGTCATACTGGTTGGCTCTATAAAAATTCTTCCTCTTTGCATAAAAGTTGATGTCATCAAAGTCCGAACTGTCTGAAGACAAGTCCTCTGTAGAACTGTCACTCACGGGGGTAGATTTAGACTTCTTTGCCTTTTTCTTGCCCTTTCCGAAGCGTTGCTTTTTGCTTCGCTTTTTGCCTTTTCTGTCTTCTTCACTCGAGTCAAATGAGCTAGAAGAACTGTCACAAGAAGAAGAAGAAGAAGAACTAGGTACTCCTTCAAATCGAACACGCTTCTTCTGCTTTCTTGCCTTTTCAAAAGTAGACTGACGACCCAAATAACCCGGGAAGTCGGTGCCTTTCTTCTGCTTTTTGTCGTGCTTTTTAGCTTTGTTCTGCGCGTCAAAAAGCTGAGCAATTCGTGCATCAACCTCTTCTAATTCTTTCTCTGTATACTTCCTGGGAGTAGGAGGTTTCTTGAGAGCGGGTTTGGTGGTTTTGTGGTCTTCTGCCACTGCATGTGCACCTCATCGAAAGAGGTCCTGCACGGGAGTCCTTGCCAAGAGAGGGAGGGTGTGTGTGTTGTATACTGTGCAGGCCACGTCACAGAGTTGTAACAAATGTACACACATGCAATACCTCAATGCAAACTCTACTAACTCGAATGAGGGAATGTCTCCGGGGCTGATTTGATGCACCTTTGGATCCATCTCGATGAGGGGTTGCTGATGGCCACCAAGGGGTAGACCTAGGGCTGATTTGTGTTCCCGATGTGAGAGGAATGAAGGGCTAAAGGCTGGCTACAAAAGCGTAGATCTGACCGCAAAAACGAAGTAGATCTAACACGCAAAGTAGGGCTCAAAACGCAAATGATGATGGAGCAAATGATGGATAGCTATAGGAACACTCGATGCGGCAAGGGAATGGCCGGGGAAAGGCTCAATGGGCTGCCGAAGATCTAGGCTGCAACAGCAGGAGAATTAGCATTAGCAAATTGTAAGGTCCCCATCCTAAAAGATCGGGGCGACTTGGAAGATAGCCTTCTTTATCCTCTAAATCCGTTCACGACACCCTACTCCGATAATGCGAAGCAAGGATACGAGCAACGAAAGAGAAGAAGATTTCCACCTATTGTGTTCGTAGTTGCAAGACCCTACGCCACAAGCCAGGTCGATGAGGTTAAAGATTCTATGGACTTTAGATCTTACATTATAAGAGAAGAAAATCCCTTTCACATATTAAGGATCCAAAAACGACGCCTTTTTCCCCGCGTTTAAGAGGCACGGCCGCCATCCTTAAATCCAAAATATGACATGGGATAAATCTCTAATTAACTGAGACAAAGTGAAAAGTACTCGACTAATCGAGTCCACCCATCCTTAACTGGCAACCTGAGCCAGTCCCCACTTTCCACCCCACACGCACACTTTTTTCCACACTGTTTTACATATACAAACAGTGTTCCTTAATTAATTCCAAAGACAGGTTCTTTTATACAGCCCTTCAAACAATACCAAAACAATTCAAATGAAGGCCACCCTATTATTCAACAAAAACAACTTTTCCAATTTCTCATGATTTTGCCGCTACCCGCGGACTTTCTCTGTCTAACCAATAGAGCCTTTGCAAAGGATTTATTCACTAGCCGCGAATTGCGCAACCTTCCCATCTCGCTAACCGCGAGGCATCTTGCTAACCGCCAGGCATCCCGCTACCCGCGAGGAACAAAAGAGAGTTGATAACCTCAGCTTAATCTCCGCTACCCGCGGGATCATCTCGCTACCCGCGAGGACAAAATTTATTCTTTCAACAATTCTTCTCATTAAATGATTCATCAAACATGATTAACCATTTCTTCATATCAATCAGAAATCGCTTATCAAACAATAACAATTGATTAAACAATAACAATCCAACAAACAGTAACAATTTATCAAACAGTCCTTTCACTAGTCTATGAAAACATATGCTTGTTTCATATGATAGAATCACGTTTTTCGGACACTTTAAGGGGTTTCCTATGCTTAGCTTCCGAAGTCAAACATGAATAGCAATGCAGAATTATAAATTTATCTTACCGGATTTGGAGCGTGTGCAGCTAACTCCTGTGCTGGAGGTTGGACGACTTCGACTACTTCGGTTGATGCTTCCGCATGAGATACGTTCAGAGTAGACACCTTTCTTCCCACCTTCCTTGGTGGTGCAACGGCATGGGCGTCCTTAGAACTTCGCGTTACACGCTTCGGAGCCATAGCTTCGAAATAGAGAAAAGAAAAGCGCGTTGTTGGAGAGAGAGAGAGTGTGTTCACAATTCGGATGACGGTACGTCGACGATTGGAGATGAAGATGGCTTAAAGATGAGAGGTTTAGGGAGAGAAGCTTCCTCCGACGCGTCGTTGCAAAAGAGCTTCCGCTTCTGTAGATGTGTGTTCAAAGTGAGAGGAGAAGAGTCCTTTATATAGGCCCTAGGGGGTGCTAAGAATACTAAGAGGTTTCAAGAATAGGAGAAGGAAAAAGCTCGCGCGTCGTCGCGGCTCTATAAAATAAAATAAAATAAATAAATAAAATTTTGTACGCGAATCCTATGCGCGATTTTTTAAAAAGCTCTATACTTACAAGTTCCCATTCTATTTTGAAAGAGAGAAAAAAAAAGTATCCTAATTTTGACTCACCTCTCTTTCTTTCCTAAAAATACTATCTCTAAGCTTTTTCTTCACACATAGATTAGGTTCCCACATAAACCTATGGTTCCACATAAAGAAAGATCATAAATAAATGGATTCTGAACCCGATTTTCAATCCGATTGCTCTGATAAACTCATGATGACTCACAAAATTGAGAATCTCAATTACTTTGCAAAATAACTGAAATGACTTATATGGATAAATGTTGGGTACATTACACAAATCCACAACATTCCCGGCAAGGAAGAGGGCTGAAAACTGAAGACGCTGGGTTGATCTGCTGCTTCTGAAAACGTTGGGCTAATTTGCGATCTTGGAGCAAAAATACTAGACAAGCTCATTTGAAACCGCTAGGGCTGGATCTCTGCTAGCGCTCTATACTTACTGCAAAAACATTGAGCAATGTGCTCCCTTCATAAGACTTTTAAGTTAGGTCGGGAATTTTCGGCCAAGTTGGGAAAATTGTGTGCGCACATGGGAGTTTTCTGACAATGACTCACTCTTCTGTGACCCATTGGACGAACCGATTGGACCAACACGTTCCTCTAACCTAGACCTACATGCTCGTCATGTCAAATGCCCACTCAAGTGTAATAACATCTGTCAAAATGCTTGTACAAACCATTTATGCAAGAGGTTCCAAAACTCGAAAACCTAATCAAATGAACTCGCCCAAACACGCAAGTCCTTGGGCTTTGGGCCTCTGTCTAGGGTGATGGATTACGTGGATCAAAGATGGCCAAGGCTTTTCTTGCTAGAGCTACGCAGACACAAACAAGCTTTATTACAGAGGACGACATGCTCTAGGAAAGGACCCATCCAAAGGCCAATGAAAGATTTCTTCTAGAACAGCACCCCTCAGTAGCACGACAAGACACATCGCTCATCAACACATGGGACTTTGTTATAGAGAGTTATAGAGATTAGTAGACCTCAATGCCCTCGTCTTCCTCGCAAATCATGTCGGCGTTCTATCTACCATCGCCGCATCCAGGCCATTATTGAGAGGCATAGAGCAGTCTGCCTCCCCACGAGGTTCTTTACAAAGGGGGAGAATGATGCCACATTGCAAAGGACCATGAGAGAGTTCATGTGATGGTACCCACAATGGATCAGGCTTTGGGTGTTTTTCTACTAGCTGGCTCTTTCCTCTTACTTAGTTGTTCACTTTTTAGTACTTCTTACATTATCTTTGGTATAGGATACTTGACATCATGCATCATGATGATGATGTAGTCGTTTGGTCTAATAAGTCTTTTAGGCCTGACATTAATAAACATTTCAATGGCTCTTTGATACCTTGATTGCTTCACTTATGCTCTATGGGGTCCAGGTTTGGGGACCCTCTTTGGGTCACGATGGGTGGAGAGGCCCTTGGTATCTATGATCTCTCGGCTTATTAGAGCCAAGGCCTCCGTGCCACACAAGATCATTAGAACGTTACGGTTGGCCATTGGTCAAATACGGACATCTTCACACCAGCTTGAGATTGAGACTGGTAGATTCAGAGGGATACCAGCAACTAGCAGGATATGCCGCCTATGCCATACAGAGCCAGAGACCGAGATGCATTATATATGTCAGTGCACAATGTATTACGAGATACGAGGTCACTTCCACTGTCTATTCAAAGAAGGCTTTGGACCCTTTTCCAAATCATGAGCTATCAGAACCTAAGTTGTATTTGCTTGAGTTACACAGACACAGAGATAGTTTACTAAGGAGATTTGGAGAGAGACAATCCCAGAGACAGATTACTGATTTCTTCACACCGGAAAGATAAAGGAGCAGCCACCATCGCAAAACTCAGCTCATACTCATACCCGTGGTACTCTCATTGACCGAGCTTCGGAGCTAGGGAGAGGAACCTCGGAACTATCGCACTATCATGATTGGACACACATTGGCACGGTTGTATGCATCCATCCTTGAGCAGCAATTGAGTAGATGGGTAGTGAGAGAGGGTGTACAAGTAGCAAGACAGGCGGGTTTCAGGAGAGGTTTCTCTACTCTTGATCATATTCTGACACTCAGAGCCATTATTGAGGAGGGGAGATCACGTGGGAGACGGCTCTATTGTTGCTTTGTGGATTTCTGCAAAGCCTTCGATACAATGCCTAGAGCTAGATTGATGCGTAGATTGCAGGAGATGGGGGTACCCAAAGAGTTGATTTGGGGGATCATGGCCCTATACAGGTCAGTAGTAGGGCATGTATGTACTCCAGAGGGGATTTCTAATTTGGTTCACTCCACTATTGGGGTGAAACAGGGCTGCCCGCTATCCCCTACACTATTTGGCATGTATGTGGATGAGGTTGCTAACTACATTGAGAGGGATGGTGATAGAGAAGCACAATTGGCAGGGAAATAGATCCCACTACTGTTAGATGATGATGATATTGTGTTGATTTCTGACTCCTTGGAGGGGATGCAATATCATTTAGATGCTTTGTACACATTTTCCCACGATAGTGGATTGTTTGTTAGCCTCGAGAAAACCAAGGTCATGGTGTTTAACACCACACCACACTGGATCAGGAGGTCAGCACCCACTTTTACATATGGCCAAGAGACAGTGGAGTATACAGATGCATACACCTATCTTGGGGCAGTCTTCAGTGGACTGGTGTTTTCATTGAGGAGAGCAATAGAGACTAGATTGACGAGAGCTTATGCAGCCTTTGGAAAGGTTGTGGAGTACATGATAAAGATGCGTCAAAACCCCTCACATGGACTTTCTACAATTGCATGGAAAGCAAGCAAAAAGTTTAAAAGATGCATAAAGCAAAATCTTGAGCATGGGATGGATGCAAGACATAAAGAAGTGGTTTGGGAGATGGGATGCATTACACTTGCTACATGATGCCTCAATTGACTCCCAACTGAATGAAGCTTTTCTACAATGCCAATGTATTACGGCTTGCAAGGAATCCGATGGGTCACACTTCATACATTACACAACCCATATTGCCCCCAACTACAAAACCATGTTCTTCACTCAAAGAGGAAATTGTACTCACCCTTACATACTTGAGCCTATCCCCTTGTCACCCATACACACTATCGCAGCCATTCGGCTCACCTCCCACTCCCTTTGATGCGAGACAGGGCATTGGGGCAATGGAGAAGAGTCAAATCAATTGTGCACATTATGCTCACTGCAAGTTCGAGAGTCTGAGTACCACACACTACTAGAGTGCTCAGATTTTGGTCACGTCCGAACTTGCTTCCCTCACACTTTTAGCCACCATGACTTAGACCTACACACTTTTCTCTCTCAACTACAGTGTGGGCTCTCCATTGCAACTCTCATCACCACAATTTTAGAGCATCGAGAATCACTCATTAGCCACACACATACTATATCACATGTAACTTTGGTCCCATAGGTCATATATGATATTTGACCTCCGAGGACGACAACAAAATTTATCCATCTATCTATCTATCTCTTTCAAGAGCACATGGATACAGCCAACACAGGACTTGGGTACGAAGATGGTTTTCTATAGAGAGCATCTTCTCCAACTAGCAGAAGATGGATGTGATCAGACTGGCCTATATGGACACTCATTATCCTATGGGATACGTTATGCTATTGGTCAGATGCACACATCTTGCATCAGCTAGAGATTGAGACTGACAGATTTAGGAGAGTACCAACAGAGGCCAGGATATGCCAATTGTGTCATATAGAGCCAGAGACAGAGTTACATCACATTTGTCATTGTCCTGTATACTATGAGATACGAGGCCACTTTCATTGTCTATTCAAAGAGGGCTTTGGACCATTGGCTAGAGTCATGAGATATCAGGATCAAAAATGCCTCAGGTTGTTTTTGCTAGAGCTACGTAGACACAGGGAGAGTCTCTTGAGGAGATCAAGCAATGGGAGACATTCATAGAAGTGGATGACTGACTTCTTTAGAGCAAGGACTCAACAGCTAGATGAGCATGCCTCACAGCAGACTTCAGAGCGCACTTATACCAGAGGTATATTAGTTGACACAACCATTGAGCTCGGTAGAGCTAGACACCTATGTCAACAAGGACGACCACAACATCCACAGAGGCTCCATCAGAGGATCGGGACTATTCTAGTACGACATGGGAGACGCCCAATACGACTATTTACAGAGGCGGACATTGACGAAGCTCTTCAGCGACCGATGCACTTTCTCGAACAACGCCCAATGCCAAGCATGCTCAGGCACTGATGATAATGATGAGGATGATGATTTTAGTCTTTCACTTTACTTCGCTTTCACATCATTTTTACTTCTTTTGATTTCTGTACCCAGACATTGGATTAGATCCACCAAGATTGTATCAGTTTGGTCTCATAGGTCATTTTGGCCCTTTGAAGACGTTTAATATAACATTTCATCTCTCTCTCTCTCTCTCTCTCTCTCTCTCTCTCTCTCTCTCTCTCTCTCTCTCTCTCTCTCTCTCTCTCTCTCTCTCTCTCTCTCTCTCTCTCTCTCTCTCTCTCTCTCTCAGGTTCACATCAACACACAGGTGCAACAGAGGCCACACAAGCAGCAACACTAAGTTTTCTTCGCGCGTAGAAGCAGCAGAGTTAGGGTTTCGGCAGCAGAAGAACTGCAGCAAAAGCATGACTCGTGTGGCGCAGAGGAGCAGAGATGCTGCAATTTAGGGTCCGCGATCTGGCGTCTTTGTGCACATAGGTGCGCGTTAGGGTTCACGACAGTTGTGACAATTAGGATTTACGTTGTTTAGGGTTCGCGTCCTTGCAGCTGAAGCTATGGAAATGGCACAGACGTGGACCAACTGCTTCTGCGCAGTCTAAACCTACCCTTAAGAAAAAGATTTTTTTATTTTTTATTTTAAAGGTCTCTTCGCCGTGCCCAACAGCAGCAGGAATCTCCGCTGTGCACAATAGCAACAGGTATTTATAGGGGGACCGCGTGCTATCACGGTTACGTAGACCGCGAGTTTTCCCTCAACAGGGGCCGCGTGCTATTGCTACTACTAAGGGTGCACGTAATAGGAGCTTACCCGAAGGGGTTGAGCCCTCGTGGTTATTGACAGGATTGCTTGAGTATAGTTGTAGCAGACCTGGGACAGTGTGCACAGCAGGTTGCCATCGCGTTTAGCCAGTGCCGTTTGGAGCAGCAGAACCTCATCAGTACTTAGCAGCGTTACTAAACACGAGCAGAACCGAGGGCCTGCACAACAGGGGCCGTTACGATGGAGGTCATGAGCGGTTCACCGGTTTGCAAGTCCCTTACAAAGGCGACCTTCATGCTTACAAACAAGCGGATAACACAAGTGGAAAGGGAGATGAAGGAATGGAAAGCAGAGATGGAAGGATGGTGGAAGGAGAAGGCCAACCTTCTTCAAATGTTCCTCAACAAAGGCACGTAATGGAAGAAGGAGAAAGAGGGCCTATACGTAGTGATACAAGCACTTAAGGTGGATTCACAAGCACTCAAAGAAGAGGTCTCAACCTCAAGCGAGAGCTTGTTGATAGAGCAAGCAATGGACTAGAGGAAGGTGAATTCCAACCTCAGTGATCGATGAAATCAAGGTCATCAAGGAACAGGTACGGATGATCAAAGAGGAAGAGAAACAGAATGGGGCAAAGACGTCTTGGTGGGTGGATGTAATCACGAAGACACAAAAGAAGGCGGATGAGGCAGAGAAATTAATAGCCGCTAAGAAAGGGAAAGGGAAAGAAACCACGTCTATCCCCACTCCTACAATCATCAACATGACTTTAGAAGAAGAGCAGCGAAGGAAGACTAGAGCTTTGCACATACGAATAACCGGTCTAAAAGATCGAGATGATGTGGAAGGGGAAGTCAAAGAACTTCTCCGCATGATGGGTAGTGAGGCTACTCATACAAAGGCATGGAGGGTAGGGAAGAAGACACAAGGAAATGGGGAGACTTCAAAAGAAAGAGCTCTAATCATGCGCTTCCCATCCATGGGAGCAAAGGACTTCTTGAAGAAGCGTCCTACACTAAAGACAATGGGCATATTCCTTGGAGATGACCTCAGACTCACACAGCTTGCTCATATGAAAGAAGTTATGCCCGAGATAATGACACCTCGAGAGAAGGGGAAAGTAGCCTTCGACAGGGATGGACGAGTGGTTATTTTGGAGAAGCGCCCCGGATGACGGCGCGAGACCTGTGGGACCACACTCAAAGTGGCTACATGGAATTGTAATGGATCTTTGCACCTTGATGTAGGGGCCTTTGAGGATAGTTTCACAAGGAGAGACATCATTTTCTACTTTGAGACGCATCAAGCCCCGGGGCAGTCCATGCCCCATGTGAGCGGATACAGATGGGAGACAACTTGTAGACAAGAGACTCGATCAGAGCGCAGAGGACGAGGTTCAGGAGGAGTGGCAGTCTTATTCAAGGAGGAGCTACAATCTCTGATACATATAGCTCGGAGGGATGAGCATGCTAGGTACATGTGGGTGAGACTGAAGGCAAAGACAGGCAGATATCTCTACGTCGCTATTTGCTATTTTCCTCCTAGTACGTCAGTATATGCATCACCTAGAGGACAATCCCCCTTCTCTATTTTAGATGATGATATATGGGAGTTTTCCAGAGACGGCGACATTATTATCTTGGGGGATTTCAATGCTAGGACTGCCCATCACCAAACAGTATTCTATGATACCTCAGAGGAGTTGATGTAGGAGCTTGATATTACAAAAATGGGCCTGTCTAGATTATCACAAGATGAGGAGCACACTGAGTATGGCAGATACTTGATTGATATGGGGACTGCACATGGATTCGCCATTTTGAATGGCCTACAAAGATTCCCTGTAGCTGGTGGTTTTACATGCTTTCCACATCGGCATGGCACTAGTACATTGGATTATGTTATGGCTCCGCCGGGACTCATTCCTTCCGTTCAGGATTTCGTGGTGGAAACTAGGCCGGGTGGGGTAGCAGTCGATCATGCTATCTTGTCTTTCACTTCAACACAGCTCCATTGGGAGAGGCCTCCACACATACTCGGTATACCTTCAGGAGGGAGACGGATCACGTGTACACTGATGAGATATACAGGCAGCTATGCACTCGGGAGCCAGGATGACAAGATTGACCAGAGCCTATGCAGCATTAGGGAGACTTGAGAGGATATGTTCGCAGGTTCAGTTCCAGGAACCTCGGACAAAGCTTTGGCTCCTTGACACTTTGGTCACTTCGGCCATGCTGTACGGACTGGAGATATGGGGCCCCTCAATTGATCATCATAGCAGCGCTGGCAGTACTGATTGATGGAGATGTATGGAGAAGCCCTTAGTGTCTATGATTTCTCGGATGATTAGGGCCAAGGCCTCAGTACCACATGACATTGTTAGGGCGGAGCTCGTTGCTCCTCCATTGGTAGTGGAGGCACTCACTCGATCAGTTTCATTTATGCATAGAACTTGGGCTCTCCCTAGAGACAGATATGCTTGATTAGCACTAGAGTCTTCGCAACAGCTGGCACTGCAGGGAGATAGATCATGTTGGTATGCAGAGATGTCATCTTGGTTTCAGTTACATGGCTTTAGTAGGCTACCCCCATTTCAGTACTCTCTGGATGCACCCTCCATCCCCCTCACAAGGGCCGAGATTACCAAGCTCATCAAACAAGACTTGATTTAGTTGGATACGAAGAGGACATGGATACAACCTACACATGAGCTAGGTACGAAGATGACTTTCTATAGAGAGCATCTTCTCCAACTCACGCAAGATGATTTTGTGATTAGACCAGGATACATGGATACTCATCTATCCCACGGGATACGATGTGCTATTGGTCAGATACGCACATCCTCACATCAGCAAGAGATCGAGACAGGCAGATTTAGAGGAGTACCCGCTAAGTCCAAGATTTGTCAGGTGTGCTAAATAGAGCCAGAGACAGAGCTACATTACATATGTCACTGCCCAGTATACTATGAGATACGAGGCCGCTTTCACTGTCTATTCAGAGAGGGTTTTGCGCCACTTTCTAGAGTCATGAGATACCAGGATCAAAGATGCCTCGGATTATACTTACTGGAGATTCGCAAACACAGAGAGGACCTCTTGAAGAGGGGCACAATGAGAGAGATCCAGCGACAGCGGAAGATTACAGATTTCTTTCAGTCACAGACAGAGGAGTTCAAGCAGCCCCCACAACATAACAACACCAGAGGCATACTGCTTGATCGGGCGATAAAGTTGGGGCAATCCCGTCGCCCACGGATGAGAGGGCCCTCTCGATATCGACGCAGATTGCGACAGAGGATCCATACCATACTGGCGCGACATAGGAGCCGTCCCGATACTGATGTATATGATGCCTCGACTATCAAAGAGCTCCATTGTATCAGCTCACTCTTTGTATTCCCCTTGTATAAGTTTTCACCCCACCCCTACCCACTATTTTCTTTTCAGTTCTTTGTACTTTTTGTACCCAGACATGGTATTAGATTCACCACATGTAACCTTTTGGTCTCATAGGTCATTTGGCCTTTTGAAGACGTTAATATTACATTTCATTTCATTTCTCTCTCTCTCTCTCTCTCTCTCTCTCTCTCTCTCTCTCTCTCTCTCTCTCTCTCTCTCTCTCTCTCTCTCTCTTCTCGCAAAGAAAGGAGCGGATTTCTATGACTTAAAATTCCCTAGGAATGCCCAAATGGTGCCAATTCTAAGGTCACGTACGAACTGTTTACGTAGCATGCCCAAAGGCAACAATTCAAAAATTCAAATAGAGCTAACCACGGGTAAAACTGAGTAAAAACTATAGAAACTGAAAAGCCATGGGAAACAACCTCTCATACAAAGAGTAAAAAGAGCCCTAGCAAGCTAAAAGGACAGAGCATGACAGGAGCTTCTGAAAGATAGTCATTCCAAAGGCCAACACTGCCAGGGTTCACCAGCGGTGATATGGAGAAAGGAACGGCTGCAATGGCAGTAGCTCAATGTTGGGCAAGGCCCACCAATGGGGGCCATCTGAAAGCAAAGGGCTGTGAAAAGCAGACGGGAGATAGCAGTCCATGACAAAGATGATAGAGAAGAAACAACTCACATCACCAAGAGAGATACCGAAAGGAAACATAAGGGACCAACAGAAAACTATAAATATAACAACCAAGGAATAGTCATCCAGGGAAGAGAACAATGATCAGTCCACTTGCTGAAGGTGGCTCCTAAACTCCATAACTGGGAAGGGAACTCCAAGAGGACAGTAAAGGAAACTATGGGAGCCTACATATGAAATTTGTTGTAGATAACCTAGTAGAGAGCGGGGCGCCAACTAAGGGAGCCCGATATCCCATCCCATAAACAAGTAAAAGAAAACAAAACAAATCCAAAAAACAAAAAACAAAAGAAACAGGGAAAGATGTTGGAATTAGGGTTGCAGGGAAACACACACAGCTTGGAGAAGACGAAGGAAGCTCAAGGCACACAACAGAGTATATTACTTAGTGTGCAATGGAAAGATAAGATAGCCCTAGAGTGATGGTGTATAGATAGATAGATAGATAGATAGTTCTATTATCGTCCTGGGAGGTCAAATATGACCTATGGGACCAAATGAACATGTCACGTGGTGTGAGTGGAGTTCATAAGTGACTCTCGATGCTCAAAAATGGCTGAAATGAGCGTCGCAATAGAGAGTCCACATCGTGGTTGGGAGAGGAAGGTATGTAGGGAGAGCTCATGGCTGAATATATGGGGAAAAGAGGACCTAATGTGGTCAAAAGCTGAGCACTCAAGTAGTGTGTGGTACTCACTCTCTCGCACTTGACGAGGGCATAAGGTGCAAAGTCGATGACACTCCTCGCCAGTGCCCCAACGTCCTGTCTCGCAGCGTAGAGAATGGGAGCTAAGACGAATGGAGGCAATGGTGCGGATCGCACTCAACGGGATGGGCTCAAGGATGTAGGAATGGGTTCGGTTACCTCGTTCCGAGAAGAAGAGAGATTTGTAGTTTGGGGCAACGTGTGTGGTGTAATGGCTGAAGCGAGAACCTCCGGATTTCTCCCAAGCCATGATACATTGGCGTTGTAAGAAGGCCTCATTAACTTGGGAGTCAATCGACGCATCCTTGACCAAGTGACATGCATCCCATCTTCCAAACCATTTCTTGATATCAAGCATCCACCCCGAACTTAGTATTTTGCTCTTGCATGTCTTTTGAACCTTTTGACTTGCTTCATATGCGATTCTAGGAAGTCGATGCAAAGGGCCAGGTTGTGTCTTACGCATGTACTCCACAACCCTTTCCATGCCCAAGACCTCAATGGGAAGCGATCCGGACTCAAGAAGTAAGAGCATGTAGGGTGTTTGTGTCTTGACTTGGAGAAAGTTGGTGAGAAAACGCTTTTGGACATTCTCAAACTCTTTCCAAGTAGACTTCCCGATGCTTCCACCCCACACCTCCACTCCATAAAGAAGCACCGGTGTCACCAATGTGTCAAAGAGGTACTTTTTGAGAGCCCAACACTTGATCTCTCCTGCATTGCACATGTTCTCAAATGCATAATAAGCCCTCTTTCCGGCTTCCAAGCGACGCATTGCACAATCCTTCCATTTATGATTGGATGGAACCTCAAGGCCAAGGTACTTGAAGTGATCTACCACTTCAAGTTTCTCATTGTTGTATACAATGCATGGATTTTCGTCATTGAGGGTCTTTACAAGCATAACCTTGGTTTTGGATCCATTCACGATCAGCCCGCTATGTAGGCAAAAGCGTTCCAAGACACTCATAAGCTTTTGTGCATCTTCTAAGGTATGTGCCAAGAGCACTACATCATCGGCATAAAGCAAAAGCATGATCACCGCATTTCCAATCTTAACCTCTTCTATGCCTTCTTGCTGCATAAAATCAAGAACCATGTATTCCAATTCATCAATGAGTAGCCCAAAGAGGGTTGGGGAAAGTGGGCATCCTTGTTTGACACCAATAGTGCTTGCAAAAAATTCTGAAATTCCATCTCCCATACGTAATCGACATATCACTTTTTGGTAGATGCGAAAGACTGCATGCATAAATTCTCTCGGCACTTGAAGGCTTTGCATACGTCTCCAAAGATTTCCTCGCGGTACCATGTCAAAAGCTTTCTTGAAATCCACAAAGCAACAATACAACTTTTTTCCTTTCAATCGAGACGCTTCCATAAGAACTCGAAGAGTGACAAGGTGATCAATAGTGCTATGATGCTTTCGAAAACCTGCTTGGCCAAGCGCACGTTTGCCATTCTTTTCAGCCCATTCACTTATCTTCATCTCCATGATACATCCAAATAACTTTGCCATCAAAGAACCAACCATTATAGTGCGATAGTTGTTCACATTGTTTACATCTCCTCCTTTGTGCAAAGGTTTGATCCAATTTGCACTCCAATCATGAGGCATGCCATACTGAAGTGCAAGGTTAAACATATCGCATATCCAATATCGTGTTTTCTTGCTTGTCCATTTAATCATTTCAGCCTTGACACCTTGAAGGTCACCTGCCTTGCGAGTAGCAAGTTTCTCAAGCGCGTGGCATACATCTTCAATGGTAAAGAAGGGAGACATAAATGGAAGGGAGCTACAACCCTCCATCTTATCAACATTGGGTTGCTCATAGAGGTTCTTACAATGCATATACATATCCTCAAGAGTCAAGTCACCAAAGCTCTCAACGCGCTTGCCTTTTAGATTTTGCCAAAACTTGCCACATGCATGTGCTTTCTCTTGTGCTAAAAGAAGTTGTTTTTCGACTTCCCACCTTCTCCTCTTCTTTTGAACAAGTGCTTTGTATGTGTGTGAACATTCCAAGTAAACTTCCTTGTCTTTGATTGCATCCAATCTTAGCAAGTGTTTTCGGGCTTGACTACATTCCATGTCAAACCATTTCTTCTTGGTGCTACCCTTCTTAGACCTTTTGCAAGACGTGTTTCACCGAAAAGCATTCCTTCGCACAAGAGAAAATTACTTCTTTGAAAACTTTCCACTTGCATTCTAATGTTGGGCTCCCTTGATGCTCTATCATGCTTAACATTTGGTCCACCATATCAGCATATATAAGTGCTCGTTTGAAGTCTAGACGTAGGTACAAATGATTCACATCATGATTGGAGGCTGCATGCTCGGGCCGTTTACCACACTTGAGGTCAATACATAACATCCTATGATCCGATTCCGGATTCCATTCACCAAGTGTAAAGCTTTGTATGCATTCTAGAGTGGCTTCTGAGAACAACATATAGTCAATCACGCTAGCACCATTGTGCTTTCTACATGTAAAGTCATTGGTGCCTTGCCATAGAGATACACCATTTGCAATGAGCATTCCGGTACTATTGCACATATGTAGAAGTGACTTTCCATAGTGATCCACTTCTTTTGCATCATTAGAACTTCGATTATACATGTATGAGTCATCCACTCTTCTTGATACATGCGGCATGTCGACTTGTTGTGTGTCGTGTTGTAACATATTTGTGCGAGCATTCATGTCTCCAAAAACAATGACTTCACCTTGATCCTTGTAATGAGCAATGTCTTCCTCTAGTTCAACAAAGGGCTGATCTCTATCCATATTCAAGCGAGCATAAAAGTTGGAGTCATAGTGAGGAATGTAGCAGCCGGCCACAAACATGACTTGACCATTTGGTGGGTTGATTTTCAGCCATAAGTAGCGTTTATACTTATCTTCTTTGACAATGGAAACATCTTTCAAACCCTTTTTGGTCATACATGCTACGCCTCCTTGGCCTCTTCGTTGCTTTGCATTTTTGGCCCACATCAAAGAATGTACATCGTATTTGTCAAATCCAAGAATTCGTTGCGCATCATGCTCCCATGTTTCGACAAGAAGTATCACATCGGAGTCATTGGTAAGCTCATCAATGCCAATTCCCGCATTCCATGGATACCCGTTACAATTCCAAAAGCTTATTCGCAAGCGTGAGTTGGTCTCATAGATCATGTGTCCCTATTTGTTGGGTGGACTTGCATCCTCCTCAAGTGACTTTTCTTCTTGAGATGATACCTTAACCTTCTTGCTTCTTTCCTCGTATGCTTTGCGACGTACATTTTGTTGCATAAGAGTGCGATCCTCATATACATTACAACCCGTTCCTTTGAGGTAGATCCAACCATTGTCAAGGATGATCTTTCTCTTTACCTCATCAGCCATGGTACATACAATAGGTCTTTCTCCCGAGCGAGGGACTCCTTGTTTTCCAACTCGATGTGCACCATAAGCCATGATTCCTGACATGCCAAAGTGTGTAGCAAAAAACTCTTCAATAGCAACCGCAAGAGATTGGGGTGTTTCCATGCTTTCCTCCTTGATTCCACGAATGACGATGTTCTTTGAGCGTTTTTGTCGTTCTTGCAATTCTTGAGTGTCCACATTCTCTACATTCTTTGCTTGGACAACGGCTTGCGTGATAGGAGATGTAGAAACCACATTATCCTTACATATATCAGCCCATGATTTGGATGCATTTCTCATCTCACATACATCATGTCGTATTGTATCTATCGTTTCCTCTTTCAATACATGATCACTCTCAACTTTGCTCAAGCGCTCTTTCACTACATTCATGTCCACAAGAGAGCGTTTACATTCTTGAACTTCATTCTCAAGATGCATCAAGCGTGTTGTTTGCATTTCAAGAACCTTCTTGAGGTGCTCATTCTCCACAACGAGAACTCTTAAAGTACCATTCTCCATTGCAAGTGCGCGCAACTCTTCACCTTGCTTGTTGACGGTTTCTTGTAACGAGATCAAGTAAGCCATGATCATTGCTTCTGTTGTTGTAGACGATGTGGTTGGATTAGCATCCAAATTCCTTGGAGATTTTGCATCATTCTCCATGGCGAGTGTGGCTTTTCCACCCTTGCGAGTTTTGTCTGACATTGCCTTCAAGTCGGCGACAAAAACGCAAAGTTTTGACAGTTTTTTCAGTTCTGAGATGCTGTTACAGCAAAGCCTTCCATTACACAAAAAAATTCTGTCTTTACATCAATGCGTAGAGGGCTTCGTGCTCTTCGATTGAGGCTATAGATCACCTAAATCGGAGTTCGGATGAGCAAGTTATGGTCAAAAGAGTGAACTGCTGCCTACTAGGTCAAAAAACGGCTGTGTGTGTGTGTGTGCACGGGGAAAAAACCTCCTAGTGAGAGAAAAAATGCCCCGGCGGTCCTAAGTGTGTTCATACACGTCACTACCACATGAATATGGTAACAGATACCCCCTGGGAATGATGTGGTGAACAAGAGCTAGCACATAGAGTATAGGGAAGTGCCATGTCCTGAGGACATGATCAGTCCACATAGGGGAGTAAGCCCAAAGCTTTGCGGAAAGCTTCGAACTTCTCACGAGACAATGCCTTTGATCTGCAAGGTTGTCCTATGTTGACACATAAACCAAGTTAATCTCTCCTGTTGAATCTGCAGCAACTGACATGCATGCATCATGGACAACACGATCATATGTACACTCTGCACTAAAAGCCCACTATGCATCTACATCAGCATCACAATCTCCTTTCACAGAAGACTCTACAATAGCTGCACTTGTATTGGACCCAACCTCTTTCTTCTTAGCCTCTTTTGCCTTTAATTTCGGACACTGCTTGATCAAGTAATCATTAGCTTTACAATAATGGCAACGCATCTTCTTTTTTCCCTTTGCACCAAAATTTCCAAACAAATTGCTACTAGTAGAAGCATTAGGAACAGGTGATTTACCACTCGCAAAAGAACCATGAGAAGTCGCTACATTGTTGTTACCACCTTTTCTTTGAGCAACACTAAAGGCCTGTTCAATTGCACGCTGTTTAGCCCTCTTTTCTCTGGAAAGTGACTCTTGCAACAACAATGTGCATAATGCGTCAAACTTGACAACTTCTGAATTTCCTTAGGTCATAAGTCTCGAGGTATTAGCAAAAGTCTCGTAAGAATCTGGCAAAGCATCAAGAACAGTCTGCACAAGGGAACTGTCAGAAATGACTTCACCTACAGATAAGTTGCTCATTGATATCCTTGACAATTCCTTGACTTCCCTGCAAAAATAAGTTCCTCATTGATATCCTCCGACAAATCATTGATAACCCCAAAGCCCAAATGAAGTATTTTTCGACCGCTGACGCTCGCCTAAGCTCTAAGAAATCGGAGAAAGTGAGCACGCGTGTGCTGGAGCGGCTGGCGACTAAGCCCGAGAGGACGCAACCTGCTCTGATACCAATTGTTGGAATTAGGCTTGCAGGGAAACACACACAGCTTGGAGAAGACGAAGGAAGCTCAAAGCACACAACAGAGAGTATATTACTTAGTGTTCAGTGGAAAGATAAGATAGCCCTAGAGTGATGGGCGTATATATAATGCACGGGGGGTAAAAGATCCTTGTGAGGGAAAAAATGCCCCGGCGGTCCTAAGTGTGTTCACACACATCACTACCACATGTATATGGTAACAAAAGAAAAGAAAACACCAAGCTAAAATGGAGAGCAAAAGGAAAACGTGCTCAGAAGACAAACACCAACCTAAAATGGAGAACAAAAGGAAAACGTGCCCAGAAGACAAACTCCACACAACCACACACACCACTGCATGTCAAAGCCTTTCTTAAAAGACGTGTCCAAGACTAAGCGCAATGCAAGCTTCATGAGGCTGAGCACCAAACATGCATCGGATCCTTACAGCCGTTCCAAATACCGGATCAAAATTGAGGAAGCATTTCGATGGACTTCATGATAGGACCTTAGTACAAGTCATGACCCCATCAGGGGTAAGGCCTGTAACAAGTCATACCTACCAAGACCATACCAAAGAGTCATGCGTAAGCTAAACTCTTTAATCAAAGGGATATGATATTTTGGATGTTTTTCATGACAAAATTATAGAGTTTGCTGAGTGGAATGATTGTTTTATATAGAAGCATTTGTTTTGTCTCAGATTTACCTAATATGCTTGATTTTGAAGAACAAATATTTATGGATCATGTGGATCATCTTTTATTTGGTTGTTGAGAGCATTATGTCTTTATACACATGTTGTTGAAGGCTAAATATGCAGATTTCCAAAGTCAAGGAGGTTTGAAGATACAAGAGAATATTCAGGGTTTAGTACCTGGACTGCAAAAACTTGATTTTCAGAGTCAGATTCTCATGTTTCAGAGGTTGCAGAGGCTGATTCTGCTAATGTTTACTTCATGCTCTTGGAGAATGGACATTCATTGGAAAAATCTAAGCAACAAACAAAAATTCCCTCCCTTGCACTTTGACATAGCAATTCAAATAGAACCACCCTCCTACACATTTCAACTCCATACTATCATTTGCTTCTACTATTTACAGAGCGCTAAAATATAAAAGGTGATGCAAGAAAAGAATTAGATGGAAAAGAAAACCTATGTTTTAAGGAAAAGCAATCAATCATTCCCGATGAAAAGAATGGTAGCAAACCTTGTAGTATGCCGGAAGATTATGCAATCGGAAGACCTCATCAACCACTTGTATTTGCCTACAGATCTGTGATAAACATAAAAGTCTATTAAAACAAAGATGCCCTTTGAGCTCATAAAAGAGACCCAGTCTCTACTCAAGAAGCTAACTTCAAGCATTAAATTAAAGTCACAATCTGTAATTTACAGAGAAAAAGCACAGCACTGAGAGGACGTGGATGCGGAGGACTGCTCGCTGCTGCACTCGCTCATCCCCCCTGTGCACGCTCTGCACCCCCCCATCTCTCGCCATCGCTCTCCCCCGCCAATCTCCATCGCGCTGCCCTGCCCTGCCCGCTGCCTGCATTCAGCTCCAGCACGCAGCAGATTCAGCGTGCACCCAGCTCTCAGCGAATCTGCCCCAGCCCGCCTCGTACCAGCCCCCCCCCCCCCCCCCCCCCCCCCCCCCCCCGCACCTCAGCCATCCTTGTCTCGCACTCCCACTTCTTCCACATCGCTACCCCCACCCCCTCCCCCTTGGTCTTGCTCGGCTCAATTCGTCAGCATCTACGGCGTGCTCGGCCAGCAGAGGGCCACCTCTCGTCATCGTCATTTCGCCCTTCTCCACGGCAGCAGACACTGATGGAGGCGCATGCTCCACCTCAGAGGGACTCTCAGGAAGCCCCCTCGCCTGACCCCGCAGAGCCCACCATCCGACTTGCTCTTTTGCCGACAGAGCAAGCGAGCCTCGCAGCAGAGGTGGAACGCCTACAGTCGACTTCCGTCATCTGCAAGATTCTCGGTACCAGACCCAGCAGAGGAGAGGTGCGCTATCTTCTCCAGGCCCGCCTTCTCGCCGAGGTGGGCAAGATCTTAGATGTTCAGTTCCTCGGACGCGGCTACTATCAGATAGAGTTTGAGACCTCTGAGATGGCGTCCAAGGTCATTGTGATGAGTCCCTTGTCCATCAGAGCAGTTCGAGCCCACTTTCGACAGTGGAGGCATGGTTTCTATCCAGCTACAGATGTTCTAGTAGAGGAGGCAGACCTTCCCATCTTCGTCTGCTTTCCCGGTTTGAGGAGGGAGTACCTGCCACTCTTGTCCAAGATAGGCTCAGAGATTGGGACTGTCCTAGAGACACCTCGCACGGCCACCTCTGTAGCTGCCAAGGCGGCCGGCATCCCCACAATACATGTTCTGGTTCGGGACACCCACACTCTCTCGAAGGTCATCCTACTACCTAGGGTGAGTGGGGGTTGGTTCCGTCAAAGCGTGGAGTATTCGGGCCTCCCGAATCAGTGTTTCATTTGCAGACAGATGGGCCATTTGGCAAAGGCCTATCCTCGCTAAGAGACCTCGACCCACAGCACAGGCGCAGCCTCCCAAAGGCTGAGTAGGCCCAGCACCCAGACACACAGGACGCACATGCTGGTACCTCGACAGAGACCAGCGATCAGACAGCTAACGAACGGTTGGCAGCAAGTTCCTGGCCGCCGCCGATAGGGGAGGGCTCGCCCCACTGCTCCCCCTGGTGGCCGACCTTCTGCAGTTCAGCAGCAGCAGGACCCACCTGAGGAGGCCTCGTCCACTTCAGTTCCTCCATCTCCAACTCCTCCTCCCTCAGACGCTGCCGCTCCGCCTCCCCCATCTCCTCCCCCTCCCCCACCTCCACCTCCGCCTCCCGTCCCTCCTCTCTCCCCGGTGGGGCCCACAGCCTTGACCCCTCTTCCACTCCTCCTCAAGCGCAGGGGACTGGACACGTGTCTGCCGCGAGGCGATCTCTTGGTAGTGCTTTTGTCGCGAGCCGTGTGGCTCGAGAGGGACTTCCCCACCTGAGGCTGCCTTTTTTGGAGTAGACTTTTCCTTTTGTAGCAATCCCTAGAGGTTTGACTTGCTTCGACATTTGCAGACGCTAGGACTTCTTCAACTACAGCTACACATGGTTCCTGGGTGACTCTTCTCTTGACTTGGAGGAGGCTTGCTTTCGAGTCCACGTCCTCTTCTTAGCAGCTAGAGGCATTGAGGCTCTGGACACAGCGGTGGGTTTCTTCTTTCCGCTGTGCGGCAGGGATTCTACAAAGTGGACCCAGCACACTATTCTTGATTGGCTCCAGATTCAGGCTACAGAGTTCTCACACCACACAGGGGACTTAGGAGTGACAGATTTGGTGCAGACACTTTGGCCTCTTGCCAAGTTCAGCATGACGCCTCCAAATGCAGCGGGTTGCAGGCACATAGTGATACATCTGTTTACTGACACTCAGAGCCCTCCTTGTTATATATTTGTACATGAGGATTCTTGGACAGAGGATGTAGCCCTTCAGGCTGCACGTTCGGCTTGGGTCTGGGCGGGACAGTCACCCCTTTCGCGCTTGTCTAGAGGTCGTTCGGATGCGGATTACTCCCCATCCAAACCAGTCTCAAAGATAGCGAGGTTGGTTGCTGTGGCAACATCTGTTTTCTCTCACTGACTCAATGAGGATCGTCTCATGGAATGTGCAGAGATTAGGAGGACCCTAGTTTCAACGTTAGAGGGGTCGGTTGCGTCAAGAGCTCCAGAGATGCCTTGTGGGTGGTGAGATTGACATTCTTATGCTATAGGAGCATCATCTTTGTGAGAGATGCATTAGACGGTGTGGTCAGATTCTGCATGGTTGCTATGAGACGTTTTGATCAGCTGCATTTGGACCTGGAGGCATCCAGAGAGGGGTATGTATGACTATTGCAGATTCTTTGCAGCACGCCAGTGTGGGCAAAGGGATTATTGTGCCAGGCAGGGCTCAGTGGATCACTATGCAGGTTCAAGGTTGCCTCGTGGGCTTCTTGAACATCTATGCGCCAAATGTGGCAAGTGCACGTGCGAGTTTTGGTCTCAGATTGTTCAGTCTCTGCCGCAGGGAGAGCAATGGTGCATTAGGGGTGACTTCAACATGTTGGAGGACCCCTCTGACAAGATTGGAGGTAGCCATACTACTGTGCATGGAGTTGAGTTGGCAGCTTGGGAGGAGTTTTGTACGACTCTGCGGGTTTCAGATGTGTGGCAGCATTCTAGCTTTGTAAGGCCCCCAGACAGCCTGGCCTTCTCTCATTCGGACCGCAGAGTGGGAGGAGTGAATCTATCTCGGATAGATCGCTTTTACACTAGTGACCACTTCTGTGACTTGGGTTGGGACAGTTTGCATTCTAGCTAGGACTTCCTTTTCGGACCATGCACCAGTGATCCTCACAGTGACAGATAGACAAAGGAGGGGGAGCACGATGCTTCGCATCCCTGAGAGGGTCTTGATGGACTCCGTGCTCAGAGAGTGAGTGGTGGCTCTTTGGACAGAGAACTTTGACATGCAGGACTCTCCTACTGACAGATTGGCCTCAGGACTTGCTCAGCTTAGTCGACTCTTTCTTCAGGAGTCTTCGGCCTGCCGCCTCTGCCGGCTGCAGCGAGAGAGGAGTAGCGTCTCTGACGGGGCGTTGCTTCCTTGCAGAGAATGCAGGAGCAGCATCCAGATAGTCCTTGGTTGGAGGAGCAGTTGCAGCAGGCTCGCCAGGAGCTTGCCAGCACAAAGGAGAGGCGCTGTGAGTTTGCTTTCCATCGACAGGCATCTCAATGGACCCAGGTGGGTGACAGAGTGGCAGGGGCTTTCTTTGAGGTAGTGGGACCCCGGCATAGGCATGCCAAGGTCAGCCAGTTGAGGAGGCCCGACGGGTCAATTGCTTTAGAACCTGAGGACATGCGAGCAGTTGCTACTGACTTTTACCGCAACCTACTTTCAGCAGAGCCTCAGTCAGAGAGTCAGAATGCATGCAAAGAGCAGGTTTGGGCACAGATGCCTTGTCTTGTGATTGAGGAGATGCGTCTAAGGCTTGAGCTGCCTCTTCAGCTAGAGGAGCTTCACATGGCCCTCAGAGCACTTCCCCGTGGTAGCTATCCACGAGAGGATGGTTTGACACCTAGTTTTTTCTTAGAGTACTGGGACTTGCTTGGGTCTGATCTCTATAGCGCTTTTCAGTACATCCTGCACACAGGAGAGATGCCTGACAGCATGAGTGAGGGTTTGATCTACCTCATTCCCAAGGAGGGTGGCTCCTTGGATGAGAATCGACAATGGCGGCCCATCACCATCATTAACACAGCCTACAAAATTCTTGCCAAGACTCTGAGTTTGAGGATTCAGCCACTTCTTGAGAGCATTATACATGGGACACAGACTGGTTTTGTCAAGGAGCGTAGTATCCTTGACAACATCTTTACGTTTTGGGAGGCTTCTACCCTCGCTCGCCTCTGTGGTGAGGATCTGGTGATACTTCTTCTCGATTTTGAGAAGGCCTATGATAGAGTTAATTGGGACTTTTTGGAGGGCACTCTACACAGGATGGGCTTCTCAGATGCTTGGATCAGAGGTGTGTCAGCTCCGTACAGACGGGCACACAGTTAGGTACTTTTGGCACGTGGTAGAGGAGACCGCTTCATGCACACACGTTCGGTTAGATAGGCCTGCCCTCTTGCCCCCTTTCTCTTTCTGTTCTATGCTGAGGCGATGAGAAGATTTTTGGTTTCACAGCAGGTTGGTCTACGAGGTTTAGCGCTCCCTATTCGGGGCAACGAGTTACTGGATGTTGAGTTTGCAGACGACTCAGCTCTGTACTTGGAGGGCCAGGAGGCCAACCTTCACAGGTGAGAGTAGGCTCTTGAGACCTTTTGTTGTGCATCAGGGGCACGGATCAACTAGAGAAAGACAGTGGCTTTCGCGGTCGGTAGTGCTCCTACGCCTGATTGGTTGCCAGGTGAGGGTTTCAGGTGGATTCCCCCAGGAATTGCAGTTCGGTACTTGGGTTGTCAGGTTGGTTTGGACTTGTCTCCTGAGCAGCAGATTGCTCCCCTCCTCCTGTCCATCAGGAGGAAGCTGTTACATTGGAGCTCCGCACGACTCTCTCTGGCAGGCAGAGTTGTAGTGGCCAACCAGGTTTTGTTGGCTACTATGTGGTACATTACATCTTGTTGGATCTTCTCGAGTTCTTGCATCAGCCAGGTAGAGAGGCTGATCAAGAATTTCCTTTGGTCAGGGCGCGACACTCAGATAGCCCGGGCCAAAGTGGCCTGGCAGGTCATCACTCTTCCTTGTTCTCAGGGGGGGTTGAGGATCATAGACCCAGCACAGCAAAGCAGAGCCCTTCTTGGGAAGTTCGTTGTTAGAGGTTTGCTTCTAGGGGAGGAGCCTTGGAAGGAGTTTTTGCTTCAGTGGCTTAGTGCTAGAGTGCCTCAAGCTCGAGGCCCTTGGAGACCTTCAACCAGATGGATTTTTACAAAGATGCGCAAGGTTGGCCTGAGCAGGAGACTAGAGGACCGTTTTGCTGTGAGTCTGCTCCGCTCCTGGGGCAGCACCAACCTACTTGCACGGAGAGCGCTTGCGACAACCCCTTGTTTGGAACCCCATGGTTAGCACTCAGAGAGGCCACTTGGTTGGTAGTAGGCCTCGTGTTTCTTGGGGTCCCATGGCAGAGGGTCCAGCACGCACCTTAGGTGACTGGTTACAATTCTCAGGCTTGTCAGAGGAGCTCCAGAGCATCCAGTTTACAGGGCATGAGAGGGGTGCAGGGCATGTGTCAGGACATCACAGAGGCAGTACCAGTTGAGTGGCTCACACCTCTCGAGTCAGTAGCACCCAGATGGATGGGAGCCTTCACGCGACTGGAGGTCCTCATCGTAGTTCGGGCTTGTTCCAAGACTGTACCTTCCCTGTTTTTCGAGCTACGGGTGAGGGTCGTTTACACCGAGTGTCAGTTGAGGCCCCACAGGTTGCAGAGTGCTCTTTTCAAAGGATCCGAGTTGTGGGCATCTGTGCGAGGACTTGTGTCATAGATCCTGACCCAGCAACTCTTGAGACTCGTCATTGGAGGCTGTGGGCTTGGGAGAGCTGTCCACTTGCACGAGTGCAGTGGGATCTTGGAGAGTGGTTTTGGCGGGACCCTTTCGCCTCAGCCAACCATCCAGGTGTCCCTTTCTTTCAGTACACTGTTCGACTGGGACGTCACATACTGGCAGCACGGAGAGAGGCTCGTCCTGCTGCAACACTTCGTTGGCAGGAGGAGGGTCTCACAGCTAAGTTCTTGTCAGCTTTTTGGGCAAGGTTGTGGGACGCCAGATAGCCGCGGCGAGTCACTTTGTTCCAGTGGGCTGGTTGCACACAGGGCTACAACAGTGGGGAGCTGGCTTGTACATAGTGGTCTCTCGGCAGCTTGTGGCCACCTTTTGGAGAGTCAGCGTCACTGTCTTTGGGACTATCCTATGGCACAGCAGTTTTGGCTTCAAGTTCTTCGGCTGATGCCAGCTTTTTCCACAGCACGACATACACTTGGGGGGCAGCTGCTTGGTCCACTCTCACGGGCCCATCACTACAATTTGAGCTATCCTCCACCAGCAGGTCGACCTACACTCCAGCCTGCTCTACAGAGCTTACTCCACAGGAGTGGTGCAGTGAGAGAGAGGAGTGTTGGGAGCTCATCTGCGGCCTGACACTCTCGTTCATCTGGCGGGCCCGCTGCTTCCACATCTTCGAGACTCGCCTTGTACCACAAGCAGAGAGTTTGAGATCTTTGGCTAGAGCTGATCCATACTCTCACGGGACAGTTTGAGAGACTCCAGGGCAGCTCCGTCCGCATGCGGGAGTGTAGAGAGGCTTTCCTTCGACTCTAGCGCCCTGGGCCTTTCTTCACCATGGTCCAGGGTGGGCTCGGATGGCACTACCGTCCACCTGTGTCGCTTTTCCCTCCTCCCAACTCCTTTTTTAGCCTCATTGTATATATGCTGTTTTTTCATCGGGAGAGTCTCCCCTTCTGATTGTTGTAGCCCTCTCTAGTAGAGATGGTTGTAGCCCTATGGGCAGTTTCATTAACTGATATTTTTCTCGAAAGAAAAAATAAATTACAGAGAAATGGAGATGAGGAGCTCTAGAAGAGCTCACAACATAACCTGGATTTCAAAAACACATTGATTAAAATATGTCCACATGCATAAACGCACATCCAAATTCGAAAAGTGCACCTAATTTAAAGACATGGGGAATAATGTCTCATCTATGATAATTCAAACTGTCAACAACCATTCAACTTGTGTCCCTAATTCAATCTGAGATAAACATGATTTGTCTTGTTGAATGCTCAGTCATTGATACACAATTTAAAAGCGCACCTAATTTAAAGACATGGGGAATAATGTCTCATCTATGATAATTCAAACTGTCAACAACCATTCAACTTGTGTCCCTAATTCAATCTGAGATAAACATGATTTGTCTTGTTGAATGCTCAGTCATTGATGTATCATTCAAGCTTTCTAGACAGATGGCACACATCAACAGGCATGCATGACACACGGCACCGTATATTGAGTACCTTGCTGCTAGTGTTCGTTCTTTTTATGTGTCATGCATGTTTTGCACAAGGCACCACAAATTAAATTCTACTACTCTTAGCCATACAGAAGAGAAAAAAGTGGAGCAACCTAGAAGTAAGGGTGTTTGTTATAGCATGACTGAGGGTAATCCTAATCAATAAACGATTATTGATGTTCAAATCATATTTCATTTGATGGAACATGTCGTCTGTACTAATCATCTTGCAGCGCAAACAAAAATCTCATAAGCAAAACAAAGTGCTAACATTCACCAGTTTACAAAGAGGTTTTTGCAACACAGAAACAAATGGTGCAATCACATTTGTACCTCAGACAGCCCTTTGCCCACAACTTCAAGACTTAAAAAGGATCGTGTTTGCTCATCATTTACGAATAACTCCCACTGATCTAGGTTGAGCCAGAATCTGTGAATAAAGAGGAGTAAGTAGAGTGCTTAACACTAAAATGGGCACATAAGCATTGGTTACGTTTAAGAAAAGACACTAAACTAACCCCTTCTGGCAATCAAACTTATTTTGAAGCATGTCTACTATGGAAATGATTTGATGCACACGAATAGGTACAGTCTGTGACAAACTTATATGATATTCCTTGGCGAGTGTCAGCTCATCACTGGTCTGGACAGTCGCATAATTTAGCGACTCCATCGCCATTGGCTTAAGCTCTGGGGCTATAGAAAACGCCTTCTTCATCAAAGGCTCCAATTGGCGCCTAGCAATCGCTGAGAATGGCACTGAAAACAAAAGGGTTGATTACAAATATGCAGATACTTGATCTTCAACTTGCACTCTTATGTGAATATTTATCATCACAACCACAAAATAAGAAAGGAAAATAGAGCTCGTTTGGCTTCACTCGTTGAATACAACAAACAAGAGGCTGTCAATCGAAAAGGCAGCCTGTTTCATCCTTTCGCACAGATGGGAGAACTGCAATACATTTCAAAAGAATAAGACTGATAATGGTCAATGGAAAGAAATGGTCGATGGAAAGAACAGTCAACATGGCTTCCTTAAAAAAACTTGATGTTGCTTCAAAATGGACTAATCTGGTGTGCAACTAAAGCTGGCCAATTGCTTTTTCCGTGTACCTAGCGGTGGTTATCAATTCACAAGGACAATTTGCAAAGACTACTTTGGGCGCCTTCAACAGTGTGGATCCAGCCTCCTGCACTAGACGTCTGCTACCAAACTGTACCATCGGCTTCAAATAAATCAAATACTGTTTAGCACCTAAAATGCAAACAGGAGTTGCAAAATACAATTAAAATTCAACCAAAGAGAGCCACATAAGAATTAATGACACTACAGGAGTAAAGATACTAATCCAGAATCTATAAGCCAACCGAACTGGCAGAATTGTATTAAAAAGTGTTCATAATCCTTGCAATGCATACACAATTCAACAGAAATTCAAAGAAAAAGCAATTGTCACCCACAAAATTTTGATTATTTCAAGAACGAAAAAAAGTCATAGCCAAAGCAAGACAGTAAGAACTCCTAACCAATCACATGGATGAATTTAACAGTGATTTAGAGTCTGAATGGCCATTGACCTGTTATGCCTACAATGTCAAAATTGTTGCCAAGGCACACCGTGATCTGCATGTTTTAGTCATGCGCAGTGTCAAGTCATGTATTAGGAAATAACCCAAGGCAGTAAGACCTCCGAAACAATGTATGACATACCCGGAATATACACGTGCAATGCATAATTTCCCTCCACATGTGGAAAACTTCTTATCCTTCCAGCATTGGCTTCCGTCAACTGCAACATGTATGCTGTTTCCAGAAAGCAGACAATGTGTCAACTCACAAGGAAATCTCCAAACAGCTTAGTTATCAAAACTACAAAATGCTGAAGCTTAAAAAAACTATCAGTTCTAAAGTGACCAACATAAACAGGACAAATAAAGCAAACATGTTTAAATTCAGAGCCAAGTAGGAGCAAGCTATTTGCCCTAAGTGTGAAGATTGAATAAAAGGCTACTTTTTAAGCTTGCAAAAGCGACTTGCACTGACAAGGTTATATAACACCCACACAATTCACACATGAGCAGGTAACAGAGATCCTTTTAATTTGTCTTAGAACACCCTTGAACCTTGAGACATTTTTAGGTCACAGCTGCAATTAATGGATCCGGAAGATTGAAGGTTAAAAAACATTAATCTGCTTCTTAAACTATTGTAACTGGCAAGCCATTGGCGTGAAGTTAAATTTGAAAAGTGATAACATTGGAGCTTTAAAACAATTGAAGTTTAGACACAGAAGAGCGTAGTTTTCTACCCACATGCATTGGCCCCTAAGTCAAGCGCCCCTTTTGGTTTACATTAGTAATCCACAAACTTACAACTGCAGGAGAGTTGCTTTGCGAATATGCAATTATGCACTCCGTCTGCCATAGCTCACCCGCAAGGCTCATATTTAAAGGACGCGGCCCAAAAGCAAATCTACTGAAAATAGGGCATCTAAAGCCCCATATCCAAAAGTAATTGCCCAAAAAATCAGCGCTTTCGGTAAACTGGCAGAAAGCAATGCGTCACCAGCTACCATGTCATCACCGTATAGCCTACCACGTCATCTGCATTTTGCACTGCAAATCACAACGCACGCACCCCCCAAGTCAGACTTGAGGTCCCTTGATTCGGTATGGCTTTTGTTCTTCCCTTGTTGTCACAAACTGCTAATGTGTCAAGCCACTAAAGACTTGAGCCAACCTGCAGATCCCAGCCGAGGGGCCTAAACCCTAGAAGAAGTAGAAGAAGTAGAAGTTCTCACCAACTTACAGATCCTCACCGAGTGGGCCAATTTTTAAAGAAGAGTTCCTACCAACTTATGGGGCCCAAGTGCCTAGGGGCATAACATTAAAATAAAGCAAGATCCACACACACAAGACCTGCACAATCAACTGACGACATGGCATGACTGTACGGACAGTCCCACAAATCCGCTAACAATACCATGTGGCTGTATGGAATTTCGCGTTTCGTTGGTGGCTGCTGACATCGCATACTATACAGATTTCCCTAAAGTTTTGTTGGTTGCTTTTGGAGACCAGATGCTTTTAGAACTGGATGCTTTTCATGTAACTATTTTTGGTAAGCCTAGGGCCTTTAAATACAGGCTGGGGACCTCTTCTCTGGCATTCGCGCAGGAGCGGAAGTAGAGCAAGAGTCCCATCAGTTTGTACTTCGGTGAAGCAATATATAGAAATACTGAAAGGGATGCCAAGGTTTGGGGCTAGTGCTCTCTTGGGGTGGAACTCCGTCACTCCGCGTCTCGTGTGTCGTGCATCTCTTTCAATTTAGTCGTTATTTGAAGTGCTTAAAGTTGTTCAGGTTGCATCCATGGTATTGGTGGCAAAGAGGGAGGGATAGGGGGAGGGCTAATGGGAGAATCCGTATGTTGAACTTGCTCACCTTCCTGATTGATGGAGGTCTCCAGACCACTCGAGTCTTGACCATGCAAGGATTTCCGCTCTTAGTTCAAGGAAGGTTACAGACTAATCTTCAGGAGACTATCTACCCCCTCGTCGGCGCACCCTGCATGCAACACCCGGTATACAATTGGTTGCTATTTTGCGACGCTCAAGGCGCACGGTCCTACGCACAATGGCAGGCCTATAGTTCCAAGAGCGGGAATAGTATACACCGAAGGGCTCCCAACACAACCAAAAACACAAGAGAAAAAAAAATTTATAGGGATTAGCAAATTAGTGCAAAATCTTCAAAGCTATGATACCAAATTTAGGTGCAGCGAAATTCAAATGGTGAAGATCTAGGTTTCACACTTCCACAAATCCTTTACTTCTTTCCTTGCGTTAGTGATTCCTTTTAGCTTGAATGATGGTTCTTTTTACCTGTCCCTGAGAGAGGGAATGAGAGAGATCGGTAGAGATGTGGAGAGAGAGAGAGAGAGAGAGGGCGGGCGGGGGGGGGGGGAATGACATTCAGTGGGGTCCCAACCAACCCTCTCAAGGGCCCCACACACCGTTGCCGATGTGGTATTTGCTTTCGATTGGGTAAATGGAATGTGTACACACATGCAATACCTCAATTGCAGACTCGAATGGTGAATGTCACCGCGATAACTCCTCAAGACGAGGCACCTCCGGGGCTGACTTAATGCACCTTTGGATCCTTCCCTATGTGGCATTGCGGAAGGCTACACAGGGGTAGATCTGGGGCTGAATTGCGCTCCAATGTAGGAGGAATGAAGGGCTGGAAACGCAGATCTCTATGATGCCGATGATGGATAGCAATGGAGCACTCAATGCCGGCAAGGGAATGGCCGAAGGGAGGCTCGATGGGCTGCCAAAGTACTGGACCAACAACGGGAACCTCACGAGAGCAAATCCGAGCCATTTTCCGGCAACAGAAAGGGCTGAAACCTGAAAACGTTAGGGCTGATCTGCTGATGAGGGTGGCGTTGGGCTCAAATCTGAAAACGTTGGTTGATCTCTTCCCAAAAACGCCAAGCTGATCTGGGACTTGAAAACGCTAGTGCTGCTAGCGCTATGCAAATCTGCCAAAAAACGCTAGGCTGAGTGCTCCTTTTATAGGGCTGAATTTTGGGTTATAAATCTGCTAAGGGCTAGGTAGAGCAAACTATCCACCAAACCCAACAGATTAGATCATTAAATGGTTTGATTTATAAGTTTTGGAACAGGGCTGAGTTTTGGGTGAAACCAAAACACATCTGTCCATCCAGGAATCCAATCGACGCAGGGAATGGCTCGTTGAATTCCTCTACCCGAAAACTACATACACGTCATGCCAGATGCCCACCGTAGTGTAATAACATCGGTGAAAACACGTGTTCAAACCATTTATGCAAGAGGGTTCCAAAACTGGAAAACCTAATCTAATGGACTCGACCAGCATGCAGGTCCTGCGAACAAACTCACAAAATTGCCGGTACTAATCCTCCTAGGATTCTAGACACTCTTATCTACGATGTTGTCACGTGACACATCCAACCCTATGTGTCCGTGGACAAGCTACAGCACGACATGGGTTCAGTCAGTCTAGCTTACGAAGTGTTCTGGCACTTTTGTGAGTCTGTTCGCAAACCGTGCATGCCCAAGCACTTAGAGTAGATGCATATCCTCTGGTTGCACACAGCATGATCATCAGCATTACCATCAAAGTCCAACAGAATCCATCAAGAGCATTTTCCAATGCATTAAACCTATTTTCCTATTTTTGACATTTTTCACTTATTATTTTAAGTAACTTTTGTTGGGAATTGAGTAGGGCAATTTGGGTAAGATAATATATAAGCAAACCTAGGCTAGCACTATTCGGCAGATGAAACCAACAGAGCACAAGGCAACCTTCTAGCAGGCCCTCAAGGTGGATCCTCACAAGAACCCCCATCGTTTTTCTTCAACCCAAAAACGCCAACACCCATCAGCATTTTCAGCTTTGCCTGGCGTTTTCATCAGCGTTTCCAGCCAAGGACTGCAGCGACAAAACTCAGCAGATAGCTCTTGGTCTTCCCCTGCTGCCTAGCGTTTTTGGAGGAGTCTAATACCAGCGTTTTTGGACCGCAGGTTTCAGCCTAAAACCAGCGTTTTTGGACAATAGATTTCAGCCTAAAACCATCGTTTTTGGACAGCAGATTTCAGCCTTATAGGGCTTTTGGACAGCAGCAGCAGATCAGGTTTTCAGCAGCCATAAGGGAGTAGCAAATCAGGTTTTCAGCAGCCATAGGGGACCAGCAGATCAGCGGTTTTTCAGCGATAGCCTTCAGCCAGAACAGCGGCTACTTTATCACCATTTGCAGCCGAAGAAAGAGACAAGTCGTCGCCGTCGACATCGTCCTAGTTGCCATTGCATCATAGTCTTCAAGTGCATCACAGTTGTACGAGTTTGTGCAATCAATAGTAGACCACTCTCGCCATCGAGAGTGGGGCCTTCGGAGGAGGGTTTTACAACTCCCTGGTGTCGTATTCTCTTCTCTCTCTATCTCTCAATCCCATACACCTTCACACACAGTGTCCATTCACTTTGTTTGTCCATTGCACTCTCTCATTAAAGAACGGAAGGCTCTCCCTTCCCTAAGTAAAAGGAACCTTGAGCACAGTTCGGAGCACTCATCTTGAGCAAAGTTCATCATTCATTCCGCTACACCTTACATTGGTATCAAAGCTTTGGCAATGTTTTGTATCACTCAAGGAAAGAACCACAAGAATCACAAGAATTTTTTTTGCTTGTTGCGGTCGCACGTAACCCAAGATTCCTTGAGTGTGTCGATTACTAATTGTGTTTTTGAAAAGTGACAGGAATCCCAAGAAAGAAGGGTTTGTCCACCCTTCCCTTGTGCCTCTTTTCACTCATTAAGAGCGGACCGTGCACTTAGCGGCTGGCCAATCGACGTGAAGTGGGAAAAAGCAACCTTGGTGTGAGCGCAAGGCCGCCAAGGGGTGCGCCTGCGGAAAAGAGCAGAACTCGGGAGAAGAGAAGATCCTTCTCTAACACAGATTGCAAGCGAAATAAGACCCTCAAGAACCCAAGATCCACAAGAACCCAAGTTCCTCGTGAACTTAAGAACCAAAGATCACAGTGCATGGTCATCACCCGAAGCGGAATTGATACTTCGCATGGAGGTGATGGGCATGAAAGTAGTAAAGAAGAATTTCCTCACCATGGAGATTTTCCTAACCCTCCTCCTTCGCCATCTACGCCAGGGATTGCACCAAATCCTATGGAGGCTTTGGTGAAATCGATGATGGACATGATGGCACAACAACAAGAAGCGAATCGCGTTGCGCTGGCACAACAAGAAGCGACTCGCATTACTTTGGAACGCGAGCGCAATGCACGAAAAGAAAGAAAAGCACAAAGAAAGGAGGAAGCCGCAGAAAGACGAGCGGCCTTTGAGGCCGATCGTGAGGTTCAGAGAGACTCCGCGCACAAGAATTGGTTCGACAGGTTCTTGCCTCGAAGTCCGAACCAGCCAAAGATGTTGGTAGTTCCTCAAGTGACGCAAGCTACGATTCGGACTCCAACAACCCAGTCACAGAGAAGTTGACTTTCAGTAAGTATGATGGTAAGATGGATGCTACGGTTATTCATTCTTGGTTGCATCAATTTAATGCTTATTTTGCAACAGCTAAGAAGACAGGAAATAGCAAGGTTTTGATGCCAGCTATGTACCTTGCTGGTGATGCCATCAATTGGTACCACGCATGGCAAGAGGCACAGTTAGCCGCGCACCTAGAGGAAGCCGACGAATTCACGCCCCTTTCTTCAATTGGGCTGATTTCCAAGACAAGCTCAAGGCGCGGTTTATGCCACCTCAGTACCTAGCACGATTGAAGGACGATTGGCGCACTCTCAAGCAAAAATGGTATGCTAGTTATGTCTTTCTCTAATCATGTTTTGCAGCTCGGCACTCAATTACGCAAGTTGGATGCGGAGCGCAAGGAGGCATTCCTTTATGGATTGAACGAGTATATCAAGTTTGATGTGGAGGTGCTTGATCCAATCGATCTCAACAAGGGGGTAGCGATTGCTCTCGCACAGGAGATGAAGCACAACAAAGGAAAGCCTAAGGAGAACAAAACTTCTCAAGGAACCCCTCAGACTTCTCCGAACCCGCAGAATGGTAAGAATGGTAACTCTTCTAGCCCATCTTTCTCTAATTGAACTCTAACAATGAATCTAAGGGTAAAGCTAAAGCACCTGCAAAACCTAAGCTAACCCCGAATGAAAAAGCTGCACAAGGAATTATAGGAGGATACATCACAGCTGAAAGACAAGTGATTTATGCTAAGGAAGGTAGATGTTATCAATGTCACGTCAAGGGTCACATTAAAAAGGCTTGTCCTAAGATAGCCCCACCTAAAGAACCAAAGGCACCCACAGCAACCACAAGCACTTTAATGAACCAAGCCTCTTGTTGAGAGAGCCCGCCTAGAGGTTAGTCAGAAATCTCCTCTCGAGGTTTCTGGCTTCGCTCCTGGTATGGACTCTCTCATCACGAAAGAGTGCCTTGATGTGTTGTTTACAGTTCAACAAGCTTCTTTCCGTAAGAAATTTCTTGTGTCTCCTCTTTCAGGATGTGATATGCTTTTGAGCATTAGATGGTTTCGTGAGCATAACACTCTCACATTAAATGCCAAGACTGACTCTCCCCTCATCATTCGTGTTGAGGAGGGTTTGCATTCTTTGCCTCTCATCTCTCATGTGCAGGTAAAGCGTGAATTACGACGAGGAGCACTAGCGGCATTCATCTATGCTGCTCCAGGTTCCAAAGCATTCAAGCTCCAGTTAAGTATTCAGATTTATTTACCAAGTTTAAACATCTCTTTTTGCAGGATGATCTTCCACCCTGTCTCCCACCTGAGCGGCCGAAGGACCATCGCATCGAGCTTATGGAGAAGGCACAGTCTATCAGTAAGGCTCCCTATCGTTTGAACAAGACACGAGAGGAAAAGTTAGAGCGACAACTCACGGAGTTGGTGGCTAGAGGATTCATGCGTCCTAGTGTAAGTCCTTTTGTTGATCCTATTTTGTTTGTTCCCAAGAAGGATGGTTCGTCTCGTTTGTGTGTTGATTACACGGCATTGAACAAGATGACCGTCAAGAACAAGTTTCCGATGCCTCGCATTGAGTATATCCTAGATAGGCTCAATGGGGCAAAGGTTTTCAACAAGGTCTATCTCAAGAGTGGATACCATCGGGTACAGGTATTCAAAGGCGACATCTTCAAGACCGCTTTTCGCACCGAGCAAGGACAATGGGAGTATATTGTTATGCCTTTTGGATTGACAGGTGCCGTGGATACATTTAATCGTCTCATGGTAGGCCGTTTCGGCGATATGGTTAGTGTATGTGTGTTCATCTTTCTTGATGATATTCTCATTTTTTCTGCATCGTGGGAACAACATGAAAGGGATGTCGAAAGGGTACTAACCCGTTTGGATGAGTGTCAGTTGTACATTGCAGCTATGAAGTCTGAATTTTTTCTTACTGAAGTCACTTATTTGGGTTATATTATTTCTGCAGAAGGCGTCAAGCTAGATCCCGCGAAGGTGGAACAGGTTCGTAATTGGGATTTGCCCAAAACTGCATATGATGTGCGCTCTTTTCTTGGTTTATATCAAGCATATAGTTTGAAACCGGCCCGTGGTGGGGCGGTAGGCGTTGGCTTTCACCCGAAATTCTTTACTTTAGACACACACACAGAGCACTTCGCAAAGAGAACCTGCGACGGGAATTAACACTTGAATACACATACGGCTCGGAAGGTAGAATGTCCCGAGCAGACGCCGACAACCTGTAGGCTCCAAAATGGCACCCCTTTCGGTATTTCTTTATTCTTTAGGAGGGTAAATTACAAAGAAGAGTCCTGGGAATCCTTTATCTATATCAAGCTAGATACCACTTGTTTTGGCCAAATTTCGGCAACATAACAACTCCAAAACTTGCGCGAAATCAATTCCCCTGCTGGAACTCTCTTCCACTGGCATAAACCCTTTGATTCCTACCCAAAAACAGTAAATTCAGCTCGCTGTATTTATTGGTTTTTGCCCTATTTTCAGCCCCAAACAGTCCCCTAACTGTCCTCTGCCAGTGGGGCACTATTCCCAATGGTTCTGGCGTCCGTATGGCTGAAAAACTGTCAATTTACAGCGCATACACAGCGCTGAAAACGCACCTGTACGGTGAGGTTATGACCCTCACCAGTGCCTGCTTTGGAGTAGCAGTTAGCTACCCGTGTTCCTCCTCAAGGAGGCTCTTGCCTCAGCACAAAAGCATGAAACCACACAGTTGTACATCAGTCAAATGAAGAGCCCTCTTGTGGGGCGTCACATAACTGTACGTAGGGGAGAGAGAGAGCAGTGTGTAGTGTGCAGGGCATCACTCCTAGCACCACACTGTACATGAGAGAGAAAGAAAGCACTCCATAGCTCTTAACCTGTGACAGGTCCTCAATGAAGCATCCCCCCAGCATAAATCGAGCACCCCCTCTTCTGCCCTTAACCTGTAATGCATCTGTGAACAAATAGATGCAAAAAGGGGAAGATTTCCATGGCTACCAAAACCTGTGTATCGCTGAAAACGCAGCAAAACAGCCCTGTAAACACGCATTTGATGCCTTCCAATGCTGAAAATGAGCTCCGTGGACCTAGGCAAAGTCATGGGAAGCTCAACAATGGAGAGAAATGGCTCAAAATCAGAGTTAACAACCTCCAAAACTGCTCCGAAAAGTCAGTTACGGGTTCTGTTCTCCCAAACTCCAAACTTGGTAAATTGATGCCACTTAGCGCTCATACATGCAATTTTCTCGCATTGAACTTCCTGCTTAAAAATCTCTCAAACTGGTACATCAGTTGACTTCGCGGCAGAGTTGTAAAATGTTCCCCTGGTCATACCGAAGGTAATGACGCGAACACATTTCACGGCCCAAAATAGCAGTTCCCTAAATTTTAGGAAATGATTCCATAAGGCTCCCACTGGTCTTCTAAGCATCTATCCTCATTGGGACCACATCCAAAAGTGCAATGTGGCCCAACTATCGGATACTTTCCTTTAGTGACCCCACCTTGACTTTATGCCTTTATTGAGTTCACTTCCTAGTATCCACCAACTTGCTAAGTACGACGGGGGGACCTATATCATCTTGCTCTGAGCCTAGACATCCTTTTACTTTACAAGTTCTAGTATTGACCAACTTCCCGTCTGCGGATGAAACTACCGTTCACATTGGCCATACAATGTCCGACCATTTGCAACTTCAAAAAGAGGGTCTCAAAAATTAAACAAAAATCATTGGAAAAAAACCAACAACTAAGGTTAGCAATTGCCACGTCCTCGTGACATAGTTCGCACATAGAGAATTTTGCACGCATTGTTGCACCTATGACTAATGTTTTGAAAGGGGTCAAGACTCGCTATCAGCGCGTAGACTTGCCCGAAGCAGCCATTGAGGCTTTCGCAGCTCTCAAGGTTGCGGTGACAGAAGCATCGTGTCTTATCCTTACCTCTTGGGATGATCCCTTTAAGGTATGGACAGATGCGAGCAATGTCGCCATAGGCGCTGTGCTTCAATAGCATGGTCGTCTTGTAGCTTTCCTTAGCCGGAAGCTCAACAGTGTGGAAAAGAATTATTCAGTTTATGATAAAGAAATTTTGTCTGTCATTCACTTTCTTAAGCATTGGAAGCATTTTCTTTATGATAGAGAGTTTACAGTTCGCACAGATCATCAAGCCTCAAGTGGCTCCACTCTATGCCTAGTGCACATTGGAGTGATCGCCAAGCACGGTGGTCACAATGTTTTGAGCAATTTGGAGGTTGATTGAGTGTGTGCCTGAAAAAGCTAACCCTATTGCAAATGCGTTGAGTCGCAAAGGATAGATTTTGGCTCTTGAGTCAAGATCCACATTTTCTATTCACGGTGTGTCTTTCGACAGCATGAAGAATCAGTATGCGGATTCCAAGTTTGGTAAGCATTGGTTGCAGGCTCTTACTTCCCAAGGGCCAAGCAACTATCTCATTCGTGATGGTTTGTTGTATTTTCGTCAACGTTTATGTGTGTTGCCCTCTCTCAAGCCAACCATAATGCATGATGCACATGATTCTCTCACGGGTGGGCAAATAAAAAATTCTTTTATTGGCTTAATATGCGAAAGGATGTGTTTCGTTATGTCACACAGTGCACTATATGTCAAAAGGTAAAAGCTCCTCGGAGTAAGTAGCAAGGCCTCTTGCTTCCGATGCCTATTCCCGATGGACCTTTTCAAGATATTTCCATGGATTTTGTGACTAACCTTCCATCAAGTTTGCATTGAAGGAACACTCAATGTTTAACAATTGATGATCGTTTCAGCAAGTTTTGCATGTTGATTCCTTGTAAAGCCACACTCACTGCACAAGATGTAGCACGGTTGTTCATTAAGCATTGGTACCCCCTCTATGGTTTGCCAAAATCAATTGTTTCAGATAGGGATGTTAAGTTTACGTCCAATTTTTGGCGCGCACTCTTTGAAAATTTTGGCACTAAGCTAAATTTTTCATCGGCTTTTCATCAACAGTCAGATGGTCAGACAGAGATTTACAATCAATTGGCTTTTGATGTTTTAAAAGTCATATGTGCATGGTCAGCAATCTCAATGGGAGCTCTATCTCCCATTGGTTCAGGATATTTTGAATGACTCTTTTTCCTCTGCCATTGGTCGAACTCCGTATGAGGCAGCTTTTGGCTGTCCGTTCCAGTCACTTTTGACTCGCTCGGTCAGTCAAATGCTTGATGCCAATGCTGAAAGTCAGTCATTGGATGAGATTTCTAAGAGTGTGAAGCTTCGGCTAAGCAAGGATCAGGAATCTTATTCACGGCAGGCTAATAAGCATCGTCAAGGTGTTTCGATCAAGGAAGGGGATTGGGTGTATTTAAGAATCATGAAGCAACGTCTTAAGCAAGTTGGAAAGAAGTGTCCCAAGTTGTCTTTTCGAATGTATGGTGCATTTCCAATCATTAAAAAGATAAATGAGGTTTCAATGAAATTGCAGTTGCCTAACTTATGGTCAATGCACAACGTTTTCCATGTTTCTTGGTTGAAAGTGTGTCAGGGAACACCTCCGAAGGATATTTCGGAAGAAGAAGAACCAGAGATCATCGATGAAGCTGAAGTTATGGAGCCGGAGCAAGTGTTGTTGCATCGGTTTCAACATGGTTCGAGGAAGCAAGTGAGACAATACTTTTTGAAGTTCAAGGATCGAGGGACCCACGAAGCGGTGTGGGTCGACGAAGAGTTTTTCAAGGATTATCCAAAGTTGTTGGCAGACTACAAGGAAGCCATGCAGCTCGATACCAGTACCTCACTTTAAAAAGGAGGGGATGTCACGTGACACATCCAACACTATGTGTCTGTGGACAAGCTACAGCACGACAAGGATTCAGTAAGTCCAATCAGTCTAGCTTAAGAAGTGTTCTGGCACTTTTGTGAGTCAGTTCGCAGACCGTGCATGCCTAGGCACTTAGAGTAGATGCATATCCTCTGGTTGCACACAGCATGATCTTCGGCATTACCATCAGAGTCCAACAAAATCCATCAAGAGCATTTTCCAGTGCATTAAACCTAGTTTCCCTATTTTTGACATTTTTCACTTATTATTTTAAGTGACTTTTGTTGGGAACTGAGTAGGGCAATTTGGGTAAGATAATATATAAGCAAACCTAGGCTAGCACTATTTGGCAGATGAAACCAAGAGAGCACAAGGCAACCTTGGAACAGCAGGCCCTCAAGGTGGATCCTCACAAGAACCCCCATCGTTTTTCTTCAACCCAAAAACGCTAACACCCATCAGCGTTTTCAGCTTTGCCTGGTGTTTTCATCAGCGTTTCCAGCCAAGGACTGCAGCGACAAAACTCAGCAGATAGTGCTTGGTCTTCCCGTGCTGCCTAGCATTTTTGGAGGAGTCTAACACCAGCATTTTTGGACAGCAGGTTTCAGCCTAAAACCAGCGTTTTTGAACAGCAGATTTCAGCCTAAAACCAGCGTTTTTGGACAGCAGATTTCAGCCTTGTAGCGCTTTTGGACAGTAGCAGCAGATCAGGTTTTCAGCAGCCATAGGGGACCAGCAGATTGACGTTTTTTCAGCGATAGCCTTCAGCCAAAACAGCGGCTACTTTATCACCATTTGCAGCCGAAGAAAGAGACAAGTCGTCGCCGTCGACATCGTCCTAGTTGCCATTGCATCATAGTCTTCAAGTGCATCACAGTTGTAGAGTTTGTGCAATCAATAGTAGACCACTCTCACCATCGAGAGTGGGGCCTTCGGAGGAGGGTTTTACAACTCCCTGATGTCGTATTCTCTTCTCTATCTATCTCTCAGTCTCATACACCTTCACACACAATGTCCATTCACTTTGTTTGTCCATTGCACTCTCTCATTAAAGAACGGAAGGCTCTCCCTTCCCTAAGAAAAAGGAACCTTGAGCATAGTTCGGAGCACTCATCTTGAGCAAAGTTCATCATTCATTCCGCTGCACCTTACAGATGTCACGTGCACATCTAACCCTGTGTACGTGGATAAGCTACTGCATGACAAGGGTTCAGTTAGCCTAGCTTAGGAAGTGTTCTGGCACTTTTGTGAGTCTGTTCGCAGCCCATGCATGACCAAGCACTTAGAGTAGATGCATATCCTCTGGTTGCACACAGCATGATCATCTGCATTACCATCAGATTCCATCAGGAGCATTTTACAGTGTAGAAAACCTATTTTCCCTATTTTAGCCATTTTTCACTTATTATTTTTAAGTGACTTTTGTTGGGAACTGGGTAGGGCAATTGAGCGAAGCAAATATAAAATAAAACCTAGCGCTAGTGGATTCTGGCAGAAGAAGGAAGGAGAGGACAGGCACCTTACTTGCAACAGGCCCTCCGGAAGACTTCTCAAGCAAGATGTCACGTGACACATCCCAACCCTATGTGTCCGTGGACAAGCTACACCACAACAGGGTTCAGTCAATTCAGTCAGTTTAGATTAGCAATGATCTGGCACTTTTGTGAGTCTATTCGTAGACCGTGCATGCCCAGTCACTTAGCATAGATGCATATCCTTCGGTTGCATAGAGCATGATCATCGGAATTCCCATCAGAATCCATTAGCATCAGTTAGGGAAATTTTCCAGTGCATTTAGCCTATTTTCCTATTTTTTGGTTATTTTCACTTATTATTTTTAAGTGACTTTCCAACAAAAGTAGGTAGGGCAATTTTGCTAAGTTAATATATAAGCAAACCCAAGTTAGCACTTTCTGGCAGAAGAGGCAGCAAGAGCTTCTCGCTCAACAGGCAACTTCTCAACAATACCTCAACACCTTGGCGTTTTTGGACTCCCAATCTCACCATACCCCCAGAACTCCCTAGCGTTTTTGGACATATGCATCAGCCAGCGCTTTCTATTGCAGTACCGCCGGCAACAGCAAGTTCCTTGCATGATCACCCCTCCAGTACAATTCAGCCCTAGCGTTTTTCCCCAAATCAGAGCACATCAGCGTTTTTGTTTCTGACCCAGAACAGCCTGGCGTTTTTGGCTAGCAGCGAAGGTACATCAGCGTTTTTGTTCTCAGCCCTAAACCGCAGCAAATACACACAGTTTTCAGCCTATGACACAGTAGCAGATCAGCCCCAAGTTGGTTGCAGATGTTCCTTCATTTTCAGCCATAAAAACGCAGCCAAAACAGTCATTTTCAGCCACCGAAACAGTCCCGAAATTCAGCGATTAGAAGATCTCAGATTTCAGCCATCAAGTCGTCGTCGTCGTCGTCATCGGCATAGTCCAAGTTGCATCAGTCCATTGCATTCGCATTGTACACCTTTGTGCAATCAAAGTAGACCACTCTCGCCGACGAGAGTGGGGCCTTCGGAGGAGGGTTTTACAACCTCTCGGGTGTCGTATCTCTTCTCTCTCCTTCTCTCAGTCTCATTCACTTGCACGCACAATCCACTCACTTTGTTCGTGATCATCGCACTCTCCATAAGACGGAAAGCTCTCTCTTTCCCTAAGAACTAAAAGGAACCTTGAGCAATAAAGATCACTAATCTTGAGAAAATACAACATTCATTCCGCTGCACGTAACATTGGTATCAGAGCTTTGGAAGTGTTCTGCATTACTCAAGGAAAGAACCACAAGAAATTTTTTTGCTTGTTGAGGTCGCACGAACCCAAGTTTACTTTGGCGTAGCGATTCCTAATCGTGTTTTGTTGAAGAGTGACAGGAATCCCAAGAAAGAAGGGCTTGTCTAGCGACCCAGGGCTCGGGAAAAGATAGGTTCGCTTTATCCAAAGCCTGCTCAAGTTGGTGATGGGTTGTCTCAAAGTTCAGGCAAAAGGTTTGTAAAACTTTCTCAAAGTTTTGCCGAAAAGATTTTGGGCTTGTTCATTTTAGTTGGAAAAGGATATTTTCCGATTCCAAGAGGCCTCTGAGGCTTAAGACTTAAGTTTCAAATTTCAATACATATATGTATTATGACATATGTCGTATGATATACATACGTGGCCATGCATCTTCCAGTGTGAAACTGAAAACTTGAAAAGGTACGCCACATGGATTTATCATGCATTGGAAATTAAGTCACTATAATTCTATATCCATAATATTATCAAGAAACTACGGGAAACCCCAAAGTTTCCCAAACCACTCAACTTTCAAGGTTTCCTCTTGCTCGCACACACGCAGAGAGTCAAGAGTCAAGACCTTAGTCAAGAGGCTCTGCACATTAACTCTTGTTCCAACTTCCTTTACAAGTTTCTTTGAACCTTGAGCCTTAGCGATGAAGGATAGATAAATCTCTTTAAAGAAAGGAGTTTTCTTGCAAGTTGTTGCAAGTCGCAACCTGGCTTTCCAGGTATTATTATTGTGCTTGAGTTTTCCTTTGATGCAATAGTTTATTCATTTGATTTCAATAGCCTGCAGATTAAGTTTGATTGCCTTGAAAGTTGAAGGTGGAAAGCTTATAGGTTTTGTTAAACAATACATATTTCATGTAATGAGAACGCTAGGACATACCTTTTTGTTTTGTTAAGCTTTAAGGAATGTGGATCTCATGTTAGAAAAGAAACTCCAGATTTGATATTCATGATGTGACAGGGATTGAGAAGTTGAGCCTTTGAAAGTCCAAAGTGAAAAGCTTATTGTTTAGTTAAGCTATATGGATTTCATCTTCATAAAAGAAAAGAAAAGACTGGATTTTATATTGAGAATCAAAGATTAGTCCACTTGTCAACATCTATATAAGTCTAGATTTTATATTCTGAAAAAATGTAAGTAGGTTTACATTTTAATGTTTGTCTTAGGAAGAGAAACTAACAACTTGAATCACATAGAGACAAGAGAGACATGGCCTCTCTCTCTCTCTCTCTCTCTCTCTCTCTCTCTCTCTCTCTCTCTCTCACACACACACACACACACACATGTCACATATGCATTGTAAGAATATTGTTATATTTAATATATGTGTATGAGTTTACATAGTTGATGTGTAGGTGTATGAGTTAACATAGTCTAACGAGCAATACCACTCATGGTCTTTGAACTTTATGCAACCCTCTGGAGCGTTCACAAATTTGTCCCTACCTTGTGTTGTTTGCAACTTCATCTCTAGTCAACACCCTTCTCTTGAGCAGGTTTGCATATATCTATTTTTTTCTTATGTATACTTTTTGATGCACTTATGCAGTATTGCTGAAACTAGGTGACTAGGATATGCTTTGAGGAATGTTGGATTCTCTGTGTATGATATCTTTTTATGCTATGGGATATCTTTTTGTGCTACTTTATGTAGGCCTAAACCTTTTTATATATGTTGGCATGTTTACTAGAGTGAATTGTGAATGGATTTGAATGGTACGGAAGGTACCCAAAAGGGTAAAAAAGGTAATAAAAAAAGGCAAGGTACCTTGTTACAATGGGCAGGGCTCAATCCATCCAAGATAAATGTCAAGAAGAAGAAAGGTGAAGTTTTGTCCAACTTACCAAAGGCAGTTTCTACTAATGAGAATTCTTTATTATCTTTAGCAGAGAAGATAGAGTTACAAAGAAAGATCGAAGCACGCGCCGCATTTCAAGAAGATTGGCTACACAAGTTCGAATGGTTGGTATATAATGAGGAGGCAGTAAAATTGTACTGTAAGTTTTGTTTGAAATATCCTCATCATCATAGTGCATATTCAAAAGAAGGTTCTATAAATTTCAAGCTTAGCAATTTAAAAGCTCATTGTAGGACCGAGTGCCATTTAAATGCAATGGATGCTTTTCTTCTCGAAGGGAAGGAAAGCATTCAAAACAGTATGAAGAAGGTAGAAAGCTTTAAAGATGAAGCTTTAGCTACACTCTTCAAAGTTGCATATCACATGGTTAAAAAAAATTATGCGTTTTCTGGTTTTTCTGATTTATCGGATTGTTACAAGATTGTCGTGTTCCATACTCCACTTGTCTGTACAACGACGATAAGGCTTGTGCTGCAATGATATTCTGTATCGGTAAGTGCCTAATGGACTCTACCTTGAAGAAAGTTTTGCGAAGTCCTTTCTTTGGTGTACTCATTGATGAGTCCAATGACATTTGTAAGCATGGTCATCTGATTATTTATTTATCTTATCTTATTGATGAGTGCATTCCAGCTAACAGTTTTTATGGCATTGCACGTGTAAGTGATGGAACAGCAAAAACCATCTTTGATGTTGTTTGTACAGAGCTAAAAAAAAGTAAGCTTGACCTTAGCAAGCTTATAGCTTTTGGCAGTGATGGCTGCTCAACATTGATTGGTAAGGAGAATGGGGTTGCGGCATTGTTCAAAAAACATGTCAATCCATTCTTAACATCAATACACTGTGTGGCACATAGGGCAGCCTTAGCCGTGTCAAATGTTGCTAAAAATATAGAGTTTTCAAAAATTATTGAGAAGCTTGTTAACTCTATTGCATCTTACTTTAATGCAAGTTCCAAGAGATTGGAGGAGTTGAAGAGTACACAAGAGGAGCTTGCATGCCCTGTTCTGAAGATGGAGCATACCTTTGACATTAGGTGGTTGAGTAGATCAACTGCCATAAGTAAGGTGCGTACCTCTCTTGATGCTATTTTATTGGAAACCAAAGAAAATGCTCCAAATTTGTTTGCAGAACTTTCTAAGTTTAATAGCATCTATTGCCTTCACTTTTTGGCGGACATTCTTAAAGGTATGGCTGTGGTTAGTAAGTTGTTTCAAAAGGAGTTTGTTGATGTGACTACAATAACTTTTGGGTTTTTATACCATACTGATGATTCGTCTAGCTTTATTGTAGAAGTTTCAGGCTCATCTACGTGATACGGTATTGATTCAATCTTATTAAAAAAGTTTATATTGTAGTAATCAAAAACAAAATATACAAAAACAAAAGTTATTAACACTTGAAGTAAAATTTTTAATAGTAACTTCTTATTTGCCATTGTTTTACTATTCATGCCATTATTCAGAAAGAGATTAATTTGATCCAAGAATACTATATAGATCCTCCTGATATTGATTGCAATGAGATCCTTGATATTGATTGCAATGCCCTCACTTTTGATGCTGGTGGTTACAGTTTCTTGCCAGAGTATGGACCTGATAAAGGTCATTTAAGTACTTTGAGAGGAGCCATTCGTGGCAACAAGTACTTTGATATTGAGATAGACAAAGATGTACTCGGAGTTGATTTAACTCGAGCTCTTCAGTTTCAGATTTTGTTTGAGATGTACTTGGAGTTGATTTAACTCGAGCTCTTGAGTTTCAGATTTTGTTTGCACAGGAAATCATCAAAAATCTTGAAGCTCGTTTTGCGGATAACTCTGTACTAAGCAATCTCCGAGTTTTAGTACCTGCACAACATCCTACGCTCGAGAAAGCTCTCAAGGGTTATGGTAAGTCCGAGACTAAGGAAATTGCCTCTTTCTATGGTAAGGAAAAATCATTGGCAATAGTGAATTATGCACCTTTGATTAGTGAGGATGATTTTATCAGTGAATTTCGGTCTTTTAAACAACAAGCATCTATAAGTTGGGTCCGCCTTAGCCTCCCCGATGTTGCATCTGCAATAGCATGCAATGCAACATGGAGAGACTCTTATCCCAACATTTTGACTGTATGTCAAATTGCTTTGGTACAGTGTTCGTCTAATGCCATTTGTGAACGAGGCTTTAGTGCATGCACACTCATAAAAACAAAGTTGTGTAATAGCATGGAAGTGCAAAGTCTTGATGCATTAATGAAGATTAATATTGAAGGTCCCTCCAAGCTTTGTGATACAGAGTTAGAGGAGAGCATGGTCTTATGGGGTGCTAAAGCTCACAGACATTTGTACACTTCACAGGGTATTTGCAGCTTGATTATACAATCATGAAGGTATGCGTTTCTTAGTGTTTTTTTGTTATCTGCTGATGTTTATTTTCCTTACTTCACATTACTAACTTGTCTTGGGAAAAGGAGGAGTGGGTGTACTTTGCCAATGCTCTTGGTTGAAGTGCACTTGCTCTTCCTCTTCCCCAAGAGAGATTGGCGTAGCCATCTAAGATGGTGATGGGGTTCAATTCCCTTACTCTCCCCTCTTACGCTCAATCTTTTTTTAGCACATAATTATGGTTTGCAATTGACACATAACAGGCTATCACATTAATCTCGTTCATGCTTGCTTGACAGGTATTTGTAGATGCTTTTGGTATGTAGAGAATTGGTACTCTATTAGCTAATAGCTGACTTTTGAGGACACAAGGTTTTTATTTTCCCTTATGTTTAAATTCAAGTTGAAAGTGCTTTTGCTGAGTGTTATACTCTCTTTGGGTAGACATTTAGACTTGAGTTGATTAGATTATGCTAGGATTGAACTTTTGAAAGCTTAAACCTTAGCTTGGGTCCTCAACTTTCAAGTTATCGTTCTACTACTTAATCTTTTTGTGATGCAAATAACATTTATGTTTGGTTTAGATCATTGCCTGAATTCAATTTTTTTTGTGCTTATTGGTTTTTATATTAGTAATGCAAAAGAATATTTTTATGGTTTTACAAATTTACAAGGGGCTATGCTGAAATTCGATCGTTTTTCTCTAAATTTGTAGTTTTACACTATGGTATGACGTAAAAGTTAAATATCATATTTCTTTACGTTATTGCAAGGAGTCCAGAAATTGGACGAAAGGGAAAATTTCCGTCTCATTTGAGGTTGAGGAGGTTCTTGCCTCTTCAAATTATGTCAAGCCGTTTCATTTTAGGATGAGAAGGATTTTTTGCTGGTTCAACTTTAAGTTTTTCCCGAGCCATGGTCCAGCCTCCCCTTGTGTCTCTTTTCACTCATTGAGAGCGAACCGTGCACTTAGCGGCCGGCCAATCGACGTGAGGTGGGAAAAAGCAACCTTGGTGTGAGCGCAAAGCCGCCAAGGGGTGCGCCCGCAGAAAAGGGTAGAACTCGGGTGAAGAGAAGATCCTTCTCAACGCGATTTGCAAGCGAAAGAAAACCTCAAGACCCTCAAGAACCTCAAGACCCCCAAGAACCCAAGTTCCTCGTGAACTTAAGAACCCAAGACCCTCAAGAACCCAAGTTCCTCGTGAACTTAAGAACCCAAGACCCACAAGAACCCACGACTTCAGAATGATCATCACTCGAAGCGGAATGGATACTTCGCTTGGAGGTGATGAGCATAAGAGAGACGAAGAAGAATTTTCCCCAGCAAGAGGTTTTTCCGACCCTTCCCCATCTACGACACCGATTGCATTAACTCCAATGGAGGACTTGGAGCTGTTGTTTATGGAACAGAATTTACAACGCAAAGCAAGAAATGCCGCGAGAATGGCAGCTATAGCGTGTGAGCGTGAGCAAGCACGCTTGGAAGCCAAAGAACGACAAGCCACATTGGATCGTGAATTCAAAGAAAGACAAGCAGAAATGGAACGCAGACAAGCAGAGAACCAAGCAAGACAAGCAGAATTTTATCGCGAGAACAAAGCACGACTGCAAGAGATGTTGCGACTCTTTTCTCAAGTACACGCACCGATGCAAGAGATTCGGGAAAAGGAGACTCTCTCAGTCTCTTCTTCTCCAAAGCATGAAACACAGGATTTGCATGATTGTGTGAAGCATGATGATGATTTGATTGACAATGACTTGCATAATGATTTGAAGGACAATGATAAGCATGATGATTTGGATGCCAATGATTTGCATAATGATTTGGATGACAATGACAAGCATGATGATTTGCATGACAAGACGTGATTTCTCACAAGCATGATGATTTGCATGATCAAGATGTGATTTCTCACAAGCATGATGAGTTGCATGAAGATGATGTGATTGTTCACAAGGATGATGTGTTAGTGGATGTTTTTCCTAGCGAAACTAACCTCGTTGTAGATTCGATTAATCACGAAGATCCGATCTTGGCTTTCGAGTCGAGGTCCAAAGAACCCCCACGGGACGATTCGCTCATTCAGGAAGAACCGATCTTGGCTCTCGAGCCTAGGTCCAAAGAACCCTCACAGGAAGTATTATGTGTTCGCATGATTGATACGCACGCATTGTTCGAGTGTTTCATTCGTGAAGGTTTCCTGTATTTTAGTCAACATCGTTATGTGATCCCTTTTCCTAGGCATGATATATTGTATGTTGAGCACATTTCTCTCATGGATGAGCACGAATGTATGCGGATTGTTCATGAAAAGCTGAAAAGTTTGTATGTCAGGAAGTCACATTCCATGTCTCTTCCTTGGCATGACACAGTTTCCGAACGAGCACATGATTGTATGAGCACCAAGCATGGGCATTTCCATTGTGATTTGCCACAGTTGATTGATTTCGATCAAACAGAAAAGATTCGAGTGCTTTGTTTGCATATGTTTGATGAACAGTTTGTCATTCCGTCTCTATGTTCATCTACATTGCATACACAATCTTTAGAAAAGACAAGATTTTTTTCCTTCACTTTACATGGAAAGGGTATGTTCATGGTTTTGTGTTGGAGATGCTTTCAGGAATTTTCAGCCATGGAGATTCTTGAAGACGAAAGAAGCAGATCTCTTGACGAAGTTGAAGCATCAAAGGAGCCACAGAAGACTTTGAGTCCCTTTCGGCACGGCCCAAAGAAGCAAGCGTTGCAGACCTTTATGAAGTTCAAGTACCGCACGATCCACACATCAGAGTAGGCCGACGAAGCGTCCCTTCCAGGATTCCGGATGCTGTTGGCGATCTCCCTCGACGCCATACAGTTCGGTACCAGTACCTCACTTTGAAAAGGAGGGGATGTCATGTGACACATCCCAACCCTATGTGTCCGTGGACAAGCTACACCACAGCAGGGTTCAGTCAGTTTAGATTAGCAGTGATCTGGCACTTTTGTGAGTCTATTCATAGACCGTGCATGCCTAGTCACTTAGCATAGATGCATATCCTCCGGTTGCACACAGCACGATCATCGGAATTCCCATCAGAATCCATTAGCATCAGTTAGGGGAATTTTCTAGTGCATTTACCCTATTTTCCTATTTTTGGTTATTTTCACTTATTATTTTTAAGTGACTTTCCAACAAAAGTAGGTAGGTCAATTTTGCTAAGTTAATATATAAGCAAACCCAAGTTAGCACTTTTTGGCAGAAGAGGCAACAGGAGCTTCTCGCTCAACAAGCAACTTCTCAGCAGTACCTCGGCACCTTGGCGTTTTTGGACTCCCAACCTCGCCATACCCCCAGAACTTCCTAGCGTTTTGGGACATATGCATCAGCCAGCGCTTTCTATTGCAGTACCGCCGGCAACAGCAGGTTCCTTGCATGATCGCCCCTCCAGTACAACTCAGCCATAGCGTTTTTCCCCAGATCAGAGCACATTAGCATTTTTGGTTTCTGACCCAGAACAGCCTAGCGTTTTTGGCTAGCAGCAAAGGTACATCAGCGTTTTTGTTCTCAGCCCTAAACTGCAGCAGATACACACAGTTTTCAGCCTATGACACAGTAACAGATCAGCCCCAAGTTGGTTGCAGATGTTCCTTCATTTTCAGCCATAAAAATGCAGCCAAAACAGTCATTCTCAGCCACCGAAACAGTCCCGAAATTCAGCGATTAGAAGATCTCAGATTTCAGCCATCAAGTCGTCATCGTCACCACCGTCGTCGTCATCGGCATAGTCCAAGTTGCATCAGTCCATTGCATTCGCATTGTACACCTTTGTGCAATCAAAATAGACCACTCTCGCCGACAAGAGTGGGGCCTTCGGAGGAGGGTTTTACAACCTCTCGGGTGTCGTATCTCTTCTCTCTCCTTCTCTCAGTCTCATTCACTTGCACACACAATCCACTCACTTTGTTTGTGATCATAGCACTCTCCATAAGACGGAAAGCTCTCTCTTTCCCTAAGAACTAAAAGGAACCTTGAGCAATAAAGATCACTAATCTTGAGAAAATACAACATTCATTCCGCTGCACCTAACACAAACCCCTGCAAAGCCCTGGCGTTTTCCATTCGTGAAGCCCGTCGTTTTTCAGCAGCCACTTCCGTAGCAGATCAGCCCGTTGGTCCAGCATTTTTGCAGCCCCCATTTGGACAGCGTTTTTCAGCCTGGCTTGATAGCATTTTTCAGCCTTGACCATCACCGGTAGAACCAGCGATTTTCAGCCAAGATTAGCCGCATTTTCAGAGGTCTACATCAGCGTTTTTGCATATGGCTATAGCAGCGTTTTTCCAGCCCTAAGAGCAGCGTTTTTCATCAGTCATCAAGTTCACATATCAGCCCCAACTTGGTGCAACAGGGACCGACTCACAGCATTCAGTTTTCAGCCTTAGCATCATCGTCGACGCCCGCATCGTCGACCTCGACATAGCTTCATTTAGACTCACAGCATCAACACCTTGTATCAGATTGGTGCAATCAGTGGCATAGACTTCTCTCGCCATCGAGAGAAGGGCCCTTGGAGGAGGGTTTGACAACTCTTCTGGTGTCGTATTCTCTTCTCTCTCTACCTCTCAGTCTCAATACCTTCACTCATAGTGTCTACCACTTTGTTTGTGATCATTTGCACTCTATCACTAAAGGTACGGAAGGCTCTCCCTTCCTTAAGTAAAAAGAACCCTTGAGCACAATTCGGAGCACTCAACTTGAGCAAAGTTCAACTTTCAAAAATCTTCTCCAAACGGCTCAAGTCTGCGCACCACAGATCCTCTATGACGCGCACTCGCTGCTGCTGCCCGCACCCCCCCCTTCCTCGCCATCCCTGCCCCCCTGCCCTCACGTTGATCTCCTCCCTGCCCGCTGTCCCTCCCGCTGCCCACGGCACCCCCCCACCCGCTGCCCACTGCACCCCCGCCCGCCTGCCCACTACACCCCCGCCCACTGCACTCCTGCCCTGTCACATTTCCCCCGTCCACTTCACCCCCTCTTGTTGCCCACTGCACATTTCGTCCGCTGCCCACCTGCTTCCTGCTCGCTGCCCCCCCCCCCCCGCCGCTTCCCTGTCTACCCGCCAACCTAGCCTCTTCTGCTTGACATGCCTCGCCAGCACCTTCGGCGTGCTTGGTCCAGCGGGAGTTTTCCCCCTCGTCGACACTTCTTCGCCTCTCTTCTACAGCAGCAAACACAGATGGAGGCTCAAGCTCCGCCACAGAGGAACTCCAGTGAAGTCCCCTCGCCCGATCCCGCTGAGCCCACCATTCGACTTGCTCTTTCACCGACACAGCAAGCAAGCCTAGCCGAAGAGGTGGAGCGCCTGCAGGCGACCTCCGTCATCTGCAAGATTCTCGGCACCAGACCCAGCAAAGGAGAGCTGCGTGATCTCCTCCAAGCCCGCCTTCTCGCAGAGATGGGCAAGATCTTGGACATTCAGTTCCTCGGACGCGGCTACTACCAGATAGTTTTTGAGACCTTCGAGATGGTGTCCAAGGTCATCGCGATGAGCCCTTTGACCATTTGAGCAGTTCGAGCCCACTTTCGATAGTGGAGGCATGGCTTTGACCCAGCTTCGGATGTTCTGGTAGAGGAGGCAGACCTCCCCATCTCCTTCTGCTTTCCTGGTTTGAGGAGGGAGTACTTACCACTTTTGTCCAGGATAGGCTCGGTGATTGGGACTGTCCAAGAGACACCTCGCACGGCAGCCTCAGTAGCTGCCAAGGCGGCCGGCATTCCCTCAGTTCGCGTTCTGGTTAGGGACACTCACACTCTTCCGATGGTCATCGTATTTCCTCAGGTGAGTGAGGGTTGGTTTAGACAGAGCGTGGAGTATTCGGGCCTCCCGAATCAGTGCTTCATTTGTCGACAGATGGGCCATCTTGCAAAGGCCTGTCCACGGAGGAGGCCCCGACCTACACCACAGGCCCAACCCCAACCTTCAAGGGCTGGCCAGCAGCCACAAGCAGAGACACAAAGCACACAGGCAGAGCCACCCTCCGAGCCTGGGGCTCCAGCAGAGGAGGGATCGCAGCAAGTTCGTGGTCGGCGATGGTAGGGGCCACAGCGACAGCCTGGCACTCAGAGTGGTCCTCAGGCGCCTGCCCAGCAGCAGTGAGTTCCCACGGGGAACCAATTCGGTCCTCTTGAGCAGGACGAGGTCCCTGCTCCAGCCTCCACCTCAACTTCACCCTCGACAACCCCCCTCCCCCCGAGTTCCCCCCTCATCCTAAGCCCCCCCCCCCCCCCACCTCCTGCTCCCGCCGCCTCTCCTCCTCGCCCCTCTATCTTTGCCGATCCCCCTCGCCCTTCTTCTCCCCAACCTCCCCCTGCTCCTACACCCCCCCCTCCCGCTCCAGTCCCGCAGTCGACCTAGGGGGCAGGGCCATCCTCGGCTGCTAGGAGATCTCTTCGCAGTGCCTTTGCCACGAGTCGCTTGGCGAGAGAGGGACAGCCTTTCTTGCGACCCCCTCTTCTGGTACAGACGTCTCGGAGTGGCTACAGACATAGGCCTAGAGTTCTCTCATCACATGGGAGACCTAGGAGTTACAGACATGCTTCAGACTCTCTGGCCATTGGCCAAGTTTGCTATGACCCCTCCAGATGCAGCAGGATGTAGACACATTGTGGTTCACTTCTTTGCTGATACGCAGTGCCCGCCATGCTATGTACACATTCATGAGACAGAGGAGGTTGCTTTATGCACGGCTCTGTCTACTTGGGCTTGAGCCAGGCACTCTTTGCACTCACGCCTATCTAGAGGACGCTCGGATGCGGATTACTCCCCATCCAAGCCAGCCTCGAAGATAGCACGTTTAGCTGTTGCGGCAGCATCTGTTCTCTCTCGTTCCCCATGAGGATCGTCTCATCGAACGTGCAGGGATTAGGTGGGCCCCAGTTTCAGCGTCAGAGAGGCCGTCTGCGTCAAGAGCTTCAGCGATGCCTTGTGGGAGGAGAGATTGACCTCCTCATGCTACAGGAGCATCCTCTGTGTGAGAGCCGCATTAGACGATATGGTCAACTTTTGCGTGGACGATATGATACTTTTTGGTCAGCTGCTGTAGGACCTGGAAGCATCCAGGGTGGGGTATGTATGACTATTGCGGATTCTTTGCAGCAGGCCATTGTGGGCAGAGGGATTATTGTGCCAGGCAGGACTCAATGGATCACTATGCAGGTTCAGGATTGCCTTGTGGGCTTCCTAAACATCTATGCGCCCAATGTGGCGAGTGCACGAGCAGAGTTTTGGTCATAGATTGTTGAGTCTCTACCGCAGGCAGAGCAGTGGTGCATAGGGGGTGACTTCAACATGTTGGAGGACCCCTCTGACAAGATTGGTGGTAGCCATGCTACTGTGCATGGAGTTGAGCTGGCAGCTTGGGAGAGGTTTTATGACTGAGGGTTTCGGATGTGTGGCAGCACTCTAGCTTTGTAAGACCCCCTCACAACCTGGCCTTCTCTTGTTCGGACCGCAGAGTGGGAGGAGTGAATCTATCGCGGATAGTCGCTTCTACACTAGTGACCACTTCTGTGACATGGGTGGGACAGTTGGCATTCTGGCAGGGACTTCCTTCTCGGACCATGCACCAATGATCCGCACAGTGGTAGATAGGCAGAGGAGGGGAAGCACGATGCTTCGCATCCCTGAGAGGGTCTTGCTGGACTCTACACTCGGAGAGCGAGTGGAGGCTCTTTGGACAGAGAGCTTAGACATGCAGGATTCTCCTGCTGACAGAGTGGCCTCAGGACTAGCTCAGCTTAGTCGTTTCTTTCTCCAGGAGTCTTTGGCTCGCCTGGCTGCAGCGAGAGGAGCAGCAGCGTCTCCGACGGGGCGTTGCTTCCTTGCAGAGAATACAGGAGCAGCATCCAGATAGTGCTTGGTTGGAGGAGCAGTTGCAGCAGGCTCGCCAGGAGCTTGCCAGCACAGAGGAGAGGCGCCATGAGTTTGTTGTCCGTCGACAGGCATCTCAGTGGACCCAGGTGGGTGACAGAGTGGCAGGGGCTTTCTTTGAGGTAGTTGGACCCCGGCATACGCATGCCAAGGTCAGCCAGTTGAGGAGGCCCGACAAGTCAATTGCTTTAGAACCTGATGCCTTGTCTTGTGCCGAAGGAGATGCGTGCAACTCTTGGTCGAAGAGACGCATCCTTTCGAGAATAGGGGTCTCTGATCTAGTACGTCTTTGTATCTGCAAGAGAATCACGTAAAGAAGGTAAAGAATACGTCACAATCGTGACAGCAGAGTTGTTCTGCGGGAAGAGGACTCTGGAAAGAGAGTTGGAAAAGAGTTGCAGGGATGCCATGCCCTGAGTCTAGAAGGTGAGATCCAGAGGCGAGAACCTTGATTCTCGAGGAATTGGAATAAGGAACGGAAGTTCCTTGGAATAGGGTTTTGCCCTAGGAATCGGAAGCTAAGGCTTCTGGGAACCATCAAGTCTTATTCTAGAACGAACGTGGTAATACGTTCGGTTCAAGTGCTTGTATAGACTTCTCCTCAGTAATAAAGATACTATTACGGGGGGGGGACCAGCCCATCTTCTGGTCCCTAGTACCGTGTCGATCTTCTCACTCTCTATCTCTCTCTCTATTTATTTCTCTCTATATCCTCTGGCTTCAGTAATAAATGATAAATCCTATTTATCCGAATGTATTTTATATTGTTATGCGCTCCCGTTTGTGGAAGTGGTATCAAAGCATGGTCTCCTCTCTTTCTCTGTAAAGGAGGACGACTCTGGGAAGATACGGGAAGAAGCCATGACAAGCCAAGAGAGAAGTAAGCAGGCGGAACCCTAAGTCCTCCAAGAAAAAGCTCGCAGAGTTGGAAAATTTTTTTTCTCTCTGCAAGAAGTCAACACAAGGCTTGGGATTCTCTGAGAAGGCGACAAGAGCATGATGCTCAAGAACCTAGAGAATCCAAGGAGCGGAATGCTCAAGATTCTTAAGAATCCATAAAATATCCATGAACGTCAAGCCAGAACTATAGCCATGAAATCCCGTCATTCCGGGAAGGATATGAAGAAGGTCTCTAGACCTAGGAACACTTCCAGTCAAGTTTGATACTTTTGACGGAAGGGAAGATGCCCCGAAAGCTACCGCTTTGATTCGACAAGTTTGAAGTTGCCTTTGCAAACGGCAATTTCTGAAAAAGCGTCGAAGATGAGGCATGTGATTGAACACCTCAAGGGGATTGCAAGTACTTGGTGGTATACCAAAGCTCTGCAAGGAACTTACAACAAGACTTGGATTCAATTCAAGGCTGAATTTTTCGACAAATTCTTTTTTCCTCTACACTTTGAGGAAGGCATCCAAGAAAATTGTGATGGGTTTGCCCAATAGGAACACGAGTGAGTCAATGCAAGTAGTGGTTCACTCTTGCCAAGGTAGCTCCACTCTCGATCCTCTCTGAGGAAGGAAAGATGAAGAAATTCAACAAAGGACTTTTGCCCGAATTTTGTAGACCATCTGCAATATACTTTGCAGCAGATGGTAGAGTCAGCAATAAAAGCTGAAAGTGTACACCTTAGTGTACATAGAATCCAATCCCCGTAGTGGGACGGGAATCATTGAACACAGAAAGTTTGGAGTAAGGGAATTCAATCTAGCTCCTGAGTTCTTGAATAGAAGACCCTCGAACTTTAAGTGAGAGGGCAGGTTTTCAATCAAAGTTACATCTTTGAGGAAATCATAAAGTGCATTGTGCTTGTTTGCTCTTTTGCACAAGATATGGTTATGTCTAACCGGGACTACCACTCTCGAGTGTTTATGAGAGAAGGATCAAATTGAAACATTGTTTTCTGAGATGAATTGGTTTGCTTAACTAGCCGGAAGGTCAACTATTGATCTGGTATCCGGTAATTCCCGAATAGATTACCTGCTACTGCGGGTGGGAAAATTATGAAGGAACCATTCTGAGCTTTCCAGCAAAGAAAAGCTTTCATCAAGCTTGAATACTCTTTAAGCCCGCACCCCCTACCCGGTCAGGGAAGACATGGTAGTGCTTTTCGTACAAGTGAATGAACACTCTCTTTAGGAGTGAAGGAACAAGCGACGACTACGGCCTGTGCTTGAGGAATCCAAGGATTAAAATCCTAGATTATTTGATGAGCGGGTTTTGCTCTAAGATCGAGCCAAGTGATCATCAAGTTGAGTGTCTTCGCTCTAAGGATCTTACGAAGGGAGGGTAATTTCCCAAGTTCACCGAAACTTTAACACAGCTTAAGAATTATGTACACTTTTGAGTACATGGATAACACACGAAGATGCAGACCTATGCCAAGGAATTGGACGAGAGTTTGTTATACTCTCTTGAGCGCCTTTTTGCGCACAAGAATATTCCGACACGAGAATCTCTATTTGAGATGTGTTTGGTAGAAGGAATTTGAGTTTTTCTACGGAGAAGAGGTTTTCCGATGGTCGTTGATCATTGAGTACGCTATGTGCCTTTACCATTACAGTAGCAACTTTTGGTTGCGGTATATGTTTCTCCATGAGCAGGTCAAGTAGCATTTACACGCTGCTGGAATAAATTCGAACTATTATGTTCGTAAGAATATAGTTCGCCAACCGTTTCAAAATGGTAAGAATTACATATGGGAGAACATCCCTGAGATTCAAAGAGGGTTCGCTCTATTGTGAACCGGGTTTGAACGTACGTTCAGAAAATGCTATGGCTAGAATCCTATCTGCCTGAGATTTTGCAAGTCGTCATTGAAGCTCGTAAGGTGAATCATTTTTTATGATTTTGTAAGGAAGAGACGCTAATGGGCATCAGGAAAACACTGCTGGTGGTAATAACTCGCAGGAGGAAAAGATTGGAAGGAAGTGCCACCGTGCACAAAGAATCTTCGAATTGGAACCGTACGCCTACGTTGAGCGACGGCCTGGAACAAGAACCTTCTCTAAGGTGATCGCAAACTTTGTATGTGAAAGAAAGACGTCGAACTTAATGCTCTATGACTTGGGCATTCCCTATGTGAGAGGACACAAGAGGTTTAATACCCTCTGGACTAACAGCGTAGGATTATGCGCAAGGACAAATACCTAGATTGATTTCTAGGAAGATTATTCTTCTCGAATTTGAGAAGACAGAATCAAGTTAACATAGTCTTAGATAAGGAAACTTTGGATCAGAACAATTGGCCTACCCAAAGCAAAGGCCCGGAATAAGAACTTACTTTGGTAGGATGACACACTTGTTCTGCCATAGGAAGATTCACATGAGCTTAATGCTCTCGACATGCCCTATGCGGGGGGACAGAAGAGGTTTAATATCCTCAGGACTAATAGCGCAAGGTTATGCGCAAGGACATAGACCTAGATTGATTTCTAGGAGGATTATTCTTCTCGGAATTGAGAAGGTGGAATTGAGTCAACACATTCTTGGATGAGGAAACTTCCGATCTGTTGGAAAGAGGCGAATGACGAGTTCTTACATGGCTCGTAAGTTTGATGATTGGTGAAGGATATCCTCCAGGTACTAGAGGAAGGACATGAACCGGTAAGGTAAGTATTGAATTATTGAATTTTTGTTTAATTTAATTTCTAAGTTCTCTCTTGAGAAAGGACTAGCTCAACTCACCATTGAGCAAGATTTGGAATCTTTCCGGTTTCTCCCCGGCAGTTGAGTTGGACCTCGATAGTTGAGGACAACTGTTGATAAGTGAGAGGGATGTTGCTAAATTGGCTTTATCTGACAAGAAAATAATTCTAAATGAATTATTGGATTTATAAGTGAGAGGGTTTTCTTGCTTGGAACACCAAGAAAAATAATTCTAAATGAATTATTGGAATTTTAAGTCAGAGGGTTTTTCTCACTGGAGACATCCGAGTACAGAGTATTCCTAGTGCGTCATTGAAAGTAATGACGGGAGCATTGAGAACGGGAATATCTGTAAGGCCACCAGGAACGGGTACTTCTGATGCGTCACATCGGATGGGTGACAGGGAGCATCGGAAAGAAGTATCCGACCATCCGGGAACGGACATCTCTGATGCGTCCTAGGATGGGTGACATAGAGCATCGTGAAGGAGATTGTACCATAAGTTCGGTAGGAAAGGACTAGGTGATGGGTATTCCTGATGCGTCACAAGGTGGGTGACGGGTGCATCGGAAAGGAAATATCCATAGTCGGGAGGAAATTCCGAATTGTGTTAGAATTGTGCACAAGGAAAAAGCAAGCACTTGAATGAAGATGGGTTCAGAGGAAACTTTGAGGAAAAACAGATGCTTTTTGAGAAAGCGGGATTGCTTTTCGGGAAAGCGGATGCTTTCCCGCGAGGAAGTCTATGTCTGCATTGCAACTGTGCATGTGATTGCATCCAGGGACGCCTGGGAAGTGCTGTGAAAGCATTGTTTTTAACTTATAAGGTTTTATTGAGTTTTTGGGCAGGTTCAGACTATTTTTAAAATACGCCGGCCGCCCACTTATTAGTGGGCGGCCATTTGATAAATAAGGCAACAGATCAGCCAGCGTTTTCTCTCTCTCTTTTTCTGGCAAAACAGAACAAAAAAAAAAAAAAAAAAAAACGGCCGCGATCTCTACGCGAGCAGCTATTCGTGTCCGTGGCTAGGAGCTATAAAAGCATCACATGCCCGCACTTAGGGAGAACCAATCTTTGCAAGGAGGAGATGCTGCTGCAGATTTCAGCCGTAAAGAAGACGTTGCCGGTGATGCCCATGGCTGCCCCAAGTGTACCAGATGTCGCCAAGACCCAGTGCGCGAGTTCCCTCGCGAAGAAGTGCCTACGAAGCATGTTTCCATCGCGACAAGTTGCTGTTTTTCTCTGTTTTCAGCCCATAAACGTCGTAGACGGGGCTGATTTACGAGAAGGAACCCAAGAACACCTCTCTTCTGTGTGTAGGATTGAAAGAGGATTTTCTATGGAGAGATCTCTTCCGAGGAATTGCTTTTCGAGAATCGAGTTGCGTTTCGAGCGTCGAGACTTTGAAGGTAACGATTTTCATGTTCTGATCTTTGAGTATTTGATTGCAGGTGTACTTCCTCTTCGTGAGGGAGTAGGAGCAGAGGAAGGCATGAGCCTCTGCAGGAGAAAAGCACTCTGAGGAACTAGAGCCATATCAGCCCAAGGGTTTCGTACCCGAGTTTGGGAAGTAGATCCACGGATCAGAGAGAGGTAGTCTCTCAAGTTGTGATCCGGAAGTTGGGATTCCCAAGTAAGGACTTCGTGTCCGGGAAAGCAGAGTTGTTCTGCGGGAAGAGGACTCTGGAAAGAGAGTTGGAAAAGAGTTGCAGGGATGCCATGCCCTGAGTCAGGAAGGTGAGATCTAGAGGCGAGAACCTTGATTCTCGAGGAATTGGAATAAGGAACGGAAGTTCCTTGGAATAGGGTTTTGCCCTAGGAATCGGAAGCTAAGGCTTCTGGGAACCATCAAGTCTTATTCTAGAACGAACGTGGTAATACGTTCGGTTCAAGTGCTTGAATAGACTTCTCCTCAGTAATAAAGATACTATTACGGGGGGGACCAGCCCATCTTCTGGTCCCCAGTACTGTGTCGATCTTCTCACTCTATCTCTCTCTCTATTTATTTCTCTCTATATCCTCTAGCTTCAGTAATAAGTGATAAATCCTATTTATCCGAATGTATTTTATATTGTTATGCACTCCCGTTTGTGACACTTTTTACAAGCACAAGAACCGGAGAAAACCCCTCTGTTCTAAATCTCTGACTCAATGGTTGTTCCTTCCCGTGAGGGAAATCCGAGAGACGAGCTCTCAATCCTTTTTCCGTCTGTACTCGGAATCGAGACTCCGTAGACAATTTCCGAATTCCGTTCCCGGAATTCCCAAGCGTAGGCCGAAGCCTTCTCGCTTCTCCTTCGCGATGAAGTACCTACAAACACACACGCGACAACAATTCGTATGGCGAATCCACAATAGATACCTCTCGCTCTTGAGCGGGAAAAGCGACTTCCGCACTTCGTAGTCTCGCGATCTCTTGCATTATCTGTCGGCATAGCCTTCTCTTGCTGACGTTGGTAACCCCTTTTCAGTGAGGGCATGTGGTGCTTTTATAGCTCCTTGACCACGGCACGAATAGCTGCTTGCGTAGAGAATTCGCTGGCTGGTTTTGTTGCTTTGTTTTCTAAGTGACTGTCCACTTATTAAGTGGACGGCCGGTATATTTTAAAATTGGTCTGAACCTGCCCGAAAACTCAATAAAACCTTGTAAGTTTAAAACAATGCTTTTTCACAACACTTCCAAGGCGTCCCTGGATGCAACCACATGCACAAATAGATTCCTCGCGGGAAAGCGTTTGCTCTTCCCGGAAAACTCTTTAAAATATTCCGCTTTTTAAGAAAAGCTTCTTAGAACCCATCTTTATTCTTGTGCTTGCGTCTTTACGCGTATTCCTCTTTTCAAGTTCGGATTTCCTCTCGACTATGGATATCCCCTTTCCGATGCACCCGTCACCCACCTTGTGACGCATCAGGAATATCCATCACCTAGTCCTTTCCTACCGAACTTACGGTACAATCTCCTTCACGATGCTCTATGTCACCATCCTAGGACGCATCAGAGATGTCCGTTCCCGGATGGTCGAATACTTCTTTACTGATGCTCCCGGTCACCCATCCGTTGTGACGCATCAGAAGTACCCGTTCCTGGTGGCCTTACAGATATTCCCATTCTCAATGCTCCCGTCATTACTTTCAATGACGCACTAGGAATACTCTGTACTCGGATGTCTCCAGTGAGAAAAACCCTCTCACTTAAAATTCCAATAATTCATTTAGAATTATTTTTCTTGGTGTTCCAAGCGAGAAAACCCTCTCACTTATAAATCCAATAATTCATTTAGAATTATTTTCTTGTCAGATAAAGCCAATTTAGCAACATCCCTCTCACTTATCAACAGTTGTCCTCAACGTAGAGGTCCAACTCAACTGCCCGGAGAGAAACCGGAAAAATTTCAAATCTTGCTCAATGGTGAGTTGAGCTAGTCCTTTCTCAAGAGAGAACTTAGAAATTAAATTAAACAAAAATTCAATAATTCAATACTTACCCTACCGGTTCATGTCCTTCCTCTAGTACCTGGAGGATATCCTTCACCAATCACCAAACTTACGAGCCATGTAAGAACTCGTCATTCGCCTCTTTCCAACAGATCGGAAGTTTCCTCATCCAAGAATGTGTTGACTCAATTCCACCTTCTCAATTCCGAGAAGAATAATCCTCCAGGTCTATGTCCTTGCGCATAACCTTGCGCTATTAATCCTGAGGATATTAAACCTCTTCTGTCCTCCCGCATAGGGCATGTCGAGAGCATTAAGCTCCTGTGAATCTTCCTGTGGCAGACAAAGTGTGTCATCTTACCAAAGTAAGTTCTTATTCAGTGCCTTTGCTTTGGGTAGGCCAATTGTTTTGATCCAAAGTTTCCTTATCCAAGACTCTGTTAACTTGATTCCGTCTTCTCAAATTCGAGAAGAATAATTTTCCTAGAAATCAATCTAGGTATTTGTCCTTGCGCATAATCCTGCACTGTTAGTCCAGAGGGTATTAAACCTCTTGTGTCCTCCCACATAGGGAATGCCCAAGTCATAGAGCATTAAGCTCGATGTCTTTCTTTCACAATTTGTGATCACCTTAAAGAACGTTCTTGTTCCGGGGCGTCGCTCAACATAGGCAAACGGTTCCAACCCGAAGATTCCTTGTGCACGGCGGCACTTCCTTCCAATCTTTTCCTCCTGCGAGTTATTACCACCAGCAGTGTTTTCCCGATGCCCATTAGCATCTCTTCCTTACAAAATCATCAAAAATGATTCACCTTGCGCGCATCAATGACGACTTGCAAAATCTCAGGCAGATAGGATTCTAGCCATAACATTTTCTGAACGTACGTTGAAACCTCGTTCACAATAGAGCGAACCCTCTTTGATTCTCAAGGATGTTCTCCCATATGTAATGCTTACCATTTTGAAACGGTTGGCGAACTATATTCTTACGAACATAATAGTTCGAATTTATTCCAGCAACGTGTAAATGCTACTTGACCTGCTCATGGAGAAACATATACCGCAACCAAAAGTTGCTACTGTAATGGTAAAAGCACATAGCGTACTCAATGATCAACGACCATTAGAAAACCTCTTCTCCGTAGAGAAACTCAAATTCCTTCTACCAAACACATCTCAAATAGAGATTCTCGTGTCGGAATATTCTTGTGCGCAAAAAGGCGCTCAAGAGAGTATAACAAACTCCCGTCCAGTTCCTTAGCATAGGTATGCATCTTCGTGTGTTATCTATGTACTCAAAAGTGTACATAATTCTTAAGCTGTGTTAAAGTTTCGGTGAACCTGGGAAATTACCTTCCCTTCGTAAGATCCTTAGAGCGAAAACGCTCACCTTGATGCTCACTTGGCTCGATCTTAGAGCAAAACCCGCTCATCAAATAATCTAGGATTTTAATCCTTGGATTCCTCAAGCACAGGCCGTAGTCGTCGCTTGTTCGTTCCCTCGTAAAGAGAGTGTTCATTCACTTGTGCAAAAAGCACTACCATATCTTCCCTTACCGGGTAGGGGGTGTGGGCTTAAAGAGTACTCCAGCTTCATGAAAGCTTTTCTTTGCTTGAAAACTCAGAATGGTTCCTTCATAATTTCCTACCCGCAATAGCAGGTAATTTGTTGGAGAACTACCGGATACCAGATCAATCATGGACCTTCCGGATGGTTAAGTAAAGCAGTTCATCGTATAAACAATGTTCTGACTCAACCTTACTCTCATAAACACTCGAGAGTGATTGTCCTGGTTAGACACAACCATACCTCGTGCAAAAGAGCAAACAAGCATAATGCACTTTATGATTTCCTCAAAGATGTAACTTTGATTAAAAACCTGTCCTCTCACTTAAAGTTCAAGGGTCTTCTATTCAAGAACTCGGGAGTTAGATTTAATTCCCTTACTCCAAACTTTCTCTGTTCAATGTTTCCCGTCCCACCACGGGGATTGGATTCTATGTACACTAAGGTGTACACTTTCAGCTTTGTATTGTTGACTCCACCATCTGCTGCAAAGTATCTTGCAGATGGGTTTACAAAATTCGGGCAAAAGTCCTTCGTTAAATTTGTTCATCTTTCCTTCCTCAGAGAGGATCAAGAATGGAGCTACCTTGGCAAGAGTGAACCACTACTTGCTTGGACTCGCTCGTATTTCTATTGGGCAAACCGATCCCAATCTTCTTGGATGCCTTCCTCAAAGCAAAGAGGAAAAAAAATTTGTCAAAAAATTCAGCCTTGAATTGAATCCAAGTCTTGTTGTAAGTTCCTTGCAGAGCTTTGGTATACCACCAAGTACTTGCCATCCCCCTTGAGGTGTTTGGTCACATGCCTCACCTTCGACGCTTTCTAGAAATTGCCGCTTGCAAAGGTAACTTCAAACTATTGAATGAAAGCGTTAGCTTTTGGAACATCTTCCCATCCGTCAAAAGTATCAAACTTGACCGGAGTGTTCTGAGATCTAAAGACCTTCTTCATATCCTTCCCGGAATGATGGGATTTCTTGGCTATGGTTATGGATTGATGTTCATGGATATTTTCTGGATTCTAAAGGATCTCGAGCATTCCGCTCCTTGGATTCTCTAGGTTCTTGAGCATCATGCTCTTGTTGCCTTCTCAGAGAATCCCAAGTCTTGTGTCGACTTCTTGCAGAGAGAAAAAAATTCCAACTCTGCGAGCCTTTTCCTACAGGACTTAGGTTTCCGCCTGCTTACTTCTCTCTTGGCTTGTCATGGCTTCTTCCCGTATCTTCCCAGAGTCGTCCTCCTTTACAAAGAAAGAGAGGAGACCATGCTCTAATACCACTGTCACAAACGGGAGCACATAACAATGTAAAATATACTCGGATAAATAGAATTTATCACTACTGAAGCCAAAGGATATAGAGAGAAATAAATAGAGAGAGAGAGAGAGTGAGAAGATCGACACAGTACTAGGACCAAAAGATGGGCTGGTCCCCCCTTTAAAGAGAATTCTTTATTAGGGAGAATCTTTTTACAAGCACAAAAACCGGAGAAAACCCCTCCGTTCTAAATCTCTGACTCGATGGTCGTTCCTTCTCGTAAGGGAAATCCGAGAGACGAGCTCTCAATCCTTTTTCCGTCTGTACTCGGAGTCGAGACTCCGTAGACAATTTCCAAATTCCGTTCCCGGAATTCCCAAGCGTAGGCCGAAGCCTTCTCGCTTCTCCTTCGCAATGAAGTACCTGCAAACACACACGCGACAACAATTCGTATGGCGAATCCACAATAGATACCTCTCGCTCTTGAGTGGGAAAAGCGACTTCCGCGCTTCGTAGACTCGCGATCTCTTGAGTTATCTGCCGGCAGAGCCTTCTCTTGCTGACGTTGGTAACCCCTTTTCAGTGAGGGCATGTGGTGCTTTTATAGCTCCTTGACCACGGCACGAATAGCTGCTCGCGTAGAGATTGCGGCCGTTTTTTTTTTCCCCCTCAAAAAAAGAATTTTCGTTTTTTTTCTTTTTTGTTCTATCCGAAATAAGGAGAGAGAATTCGCTGGCTGGTTTTGTTGCTTTATTTTTTGTGGACGGCCGCCATATTTTAAAATTGGTATGAACCTGCCCAAAAACTCAATAAAACCTTATAAGTTTAAAACAATGCTTTTCACAAGACTTCCCAGGCGTCCCTGGATGCAACCACATACACAAATGCAATGCATACATAGATTCCTCGCGGGAAAGCGTCTGCTCTTCCCGGAAAACTCTTTAAAATATTCCGCTTTTTAAGAAAAGCTTCTCAGAACCCATCTTTATTCTTGTGCTTGCGTCTTTACGCGTATTCCTCTTTTCCAGTTCGGATTTCCTCTTGACTATGGATATCCCCTTTCCGATGCACCCGTCACCCACCTTGTGACGCATCAGGAATACCCATCACCTAGTCCTTTCCTACCAAACTTACGGTACAATCTCCTTCACGATGCTCTATGTCACCATCCTATGACGCATCAGAGATGTCCGTTCCGAGATGGTCGGATACTTCTTTCCGATGCTCCCTGTCACCATCCGTTGTGACGCATCAGAAGTACTCGTTCCTGGTGGCCTTACAGATATTCCCGTTCTCAATGCTCCCGTCATTACTTTCAATGACGCACTAGGAATACTCTGTACTCGGATGTCTCCAGTGAGAAAAACCCTCTCACTTATAATTCCAATAATTCATTTAGAATTATTTTTCTTGGTGTTCCAAGCGAGAAAACCCTCTCACTTATAAATCCAATAATTCATTTAGAATTATTTTCTTGTCAGATAAAGCCAATTTAGCAACAATCATTGTGTCTATACTCTCTCTTTATGCTCTTGCTCTTAGCGTAACCCTAACTCTAATCGCCATCTCTCTAACCCTAACCTTGACACCATGATTAAGCTAAGGCTTCATCCTCCATAGCCTAACGCTAAACCATTGGTGATTAGGGAGCACACTTCCCAACATTAAGTGGTTTTGCACTTAGCGTTTCAAGACGCTGACAACAAAGGCCCAGCCAAAGCATGCAGTAATCAATACAAGGTGACGACGACGCCAACTCCTTCTGCGTTTCAAAACGCTGCAAGGAAAGTATAGACAAACGCCAAGAGTGTAAGGCAACAACACCAAAAACACCAAGAACGTAGGATAGTTAGCGTTTTGACACGCCGATATTGCAGAGGGGGGATCGAATAGCGCCATTGGCAAGGCGGCGGGGGGGAGGGGTGTGTCTTCATGGCTTCTCTCTGCTTCTTCTCAACATGCTAGTTGCTCCACCAAGGCTCTGATACCATGTCAAAGTCTAACGATGCGGAAGCGTCCAGACCAAGGAGAGAATGCACGCGCGCGTGAGAGAGAGAGAGAGAGAGAGAGAGAGAGAGAGAGAGAGATTTCTGAACCAGCCAACCTTGGCAATGAATTGATAGATAATACAATGGGGACAATGGGTTGTTTACATACCTACCTCAGTAGATTGCCCTACCCAGACTTTGACATAGAATAAAATAAATACCTAAAGCCAAAATAAATATTGGGATCACATTCGGCTATTCACTTGAGATGATACTAACTTTAACAGTTTTGTGGTTGTGCTGCCCGGAGATAGTATTTCCATGTCGGGTTCTGTTTAGCCCTCGGTTTTCGCTCTCTCTATAGCCATGTAGATTCCTCTAGGTGCAGATTTTCCCTTGCCTTCTAGGTGCCCCCAGTTGCCTCTGTGGCTCTTATCCACATTTTCCCAGCTTTCTGCCCCTTTTCCATATCATGGGAGCTGAGGTGTGGGTCAGGCAGGCTGCCTTTGGCAAAATATATATAGGGCAGGGGGGCACCTCTCTGAGATATATTGTGCAGCACAGCACGGCACTCCTAGTGGGCAGCCCTTGGCCACTGGCAACCAGCCATGTAGAGAACTATGCACCTGACGTACCAAATACGTACGAACACTCCGTATGGTGACGTTAAGTCTTTTATGTACACTTCAAAATAAAAAATGCGGGCGAAATTACATTTATTAATGTTTAAGTGACTTTTTGGTCACCCGCACCCATGCCTCTAGTCGTAGGATTTCCTCATCCTACAAAGAGGGCTATATTTACCATCTATTCACAAGCCCCAAAAATATGTTAGCAAACAGCAAAGGCACGGTTTCAAAGGGGCATCCCCATTCTCCAAAACAGGTCACGATATTCATGCAAGAATGTAGCATGCATAATTAAGGCACGCAAGCACATAAATATGTTATGCAATGCAACATCGGTAGAGCATCGATATCAACAATCTGTGTTCGTAAGCCTATGACTAGAAGTGTTTCAACTTCCTACACAAGCACACAATGTACAAAAAGCTAGCCCATGTGGCAATTCCGAGCATGTACATGCGAGCACAAGGCCCAGCAGAAAGCCAAGTCTATCGTTTCATGCATGAACTCGAGGTCCAAGACATAATAGAACACGAAGTCCAAGACTACCTAGGAAGGGGTAACGAGACGTCTTCATTTTGATTTTCCTCAATTAAACATCGCGTAAACCACAATGAATGTTTTAGCCATCAAAGGGTTTGAGTATCAGAGCTCAAAAGTTTGCTTTTCCAACAAGCAAACCAATCCTAAAATCTGTTACAATTTTGAGATCGAGAGGTTATGAAGTCCAAAGAATATGCCAAGATTTTAGAGAAAATTGTAGAATTTACTTGTTAAGCAAAGAATTTGACCGCAAAGCAGCCTACCATATCTAAAGAATCTACAACAGTCCTTAAACTATCAAACAGTGCATGCCTCCACAAAATCCTCCTAGCGTCTATTTAGCTTCCTCGAGAAAATCTTCTTCGATGATTTTTTCAACAGATAGTGGTAAAAACTACAGCACATTCACTCTGGTGCCAAGTGCACATGCTAAACCTATTGTTCAGCAATTTCGTTAGCTTGTTCACAGAAACTGCGTGTCCAAACAATCCCATTAGATTAGGTTTTGTCGGTCAGAACTGTAAAAGTTCATAAACGTGATTGACGGATGTTCTTACACCTTGGTGGACATGTGGGAAAACAAGCATGTAGCCTGAGATAATTGCAAGGTCTTATTCCAGTTCCCAAGTCAAATGCATCACTACGTTGGGAGATACGGCTATTTTAGTGCCCCAAAACTTAATGTGTGCAAATGTGCACTCACAAGTGAACCCCTGACCTACAAATCTCGAGGTGCAAAAACCAATAAAAGCAGGGCCTGGCCTCAACATAGAGCATGCTTCTTAGCCCATTTTGGAAGCATGTATTTGCAACAGATCGACCCCTCCCTCAGGCATTTTCTACTCCAGATCGCAAGCCCTCTACTGTTGCCATGTTGGTTCATAGAGGTGTGAGAGCCCATTGAGATTCCCAAAAGCTGAATGGGGGGACCGTAGCAGATGGGTCGAGCCATCAGCCTCTGGCAGCCATATCATCCTCCATCTAGCCTATCTCTCGGCTCCCTTGGAGGCGTCATCTACTGCCCTATCTGCCCCCATCATCTTCACCATCACCAACCCCCATGTTCCTTGCAACTTTGCAACTCTAATGTGATTTCAACATTTCCGATCTGCGGTTTTGCATCACTGCGTTGAGAGAAACAGCTATGTTAGAACCCTAAAACTTAATGTGTGCAACTGTGCACTCACAAATGAACCCCTCACCTACGAAGCTCGAGGTGCAAAAAAACCCTGAAACAGAGGCTGGCCTAATCATAGGGCATGCTTTTGGCCCATTCTGGCAGCATTTTTCAACAACAAGTCGACCCCTCCTTCCAGCACTTTCTGCTCCAGATTGCAAGCCCTCTATGCTGCTTTGTTTCAGCCTTGAGCAATCAGCCTCTGGCAGGCATATCCGCCTCCATCTAGCCCATTTCAAGGCTCCCTTGGAGGCACCATGCCCTATCTGCCCTAGTCATCTGCATTTTTGCAACCAGCCTCAGCCCTTGAACCCTCTCACATCAGGTGTGGAAATCGAATCTACCTCATGGTGACCATACGCAGCCCACCTCGACTCGGTTCTCATCGGTGCATCAGATCAGTATTGGAGATGCTTTATCTTGAAGAGTTTCCATGACGTTAATCTTCCTAGAGTGGAGTCAGTCCTTGCATTGAGTATGTCATCTGTTGTACGGCCTGTTTGAGCAATGGAAAGCATACACCACTCCCGTAACGCAGTGGGGACCCTTGAGAGGGTCGGACATATGTACGTGTGTGATAGTGTGAATGAGTATGCAGTGCATGTGGGTGTGGGTGTGGGTGTGGGTAATCATGTGTAAACTCTGGTCTGGGAAATGGTCTAAAAGTACATACATAGGAAAGCATCCACTTCTATGCATTACTCCACACATACACACACTTTTTTCTGGGTGAAACGCACACGCATGTACGCATGCGCGCACACGCACACATACAACAAATGTATGCATGCTGTACATGTGTGTCTACCTATCAGTGTAGATAGCATCGAAAGCACCTCAAATACAGATAAAAACAAGTAGAAAATTACAAGAATTGGAAGCAGTTAGCAGGTCTGGCGGAGGAGGTGGCAACGAGGAAGCATCAGCACTAGCTGACTCCAAATGTGCGATTCCGTGAGGGGTGTGAAATCCAACTGCATCTACTACTTTCCCATTAAATATTTCCATTAGCTTCGCTTTCTTCCGTGACTCTTGAATATCAACTTCTGACTCTGATGAATCACTGTCAGAGGCATAACACTGCAGAGCCTCCATAACCTACTCATTCTTCAGGCAACCTATTTGGCAGCATAAAAGGTAACATTAGCAGCAGGTGCTAAATTCAAAAGGCTGATGCAGAAAATAATTATAATGAACTGCACTGCTTATGTCATAGAAAAGAGCACACAAACCATCAGTAAGTCAAACAATTCTTCCTCTTTCATAACAAAGATCAAACTCATCTTATGCACGAATCACATATCAAACTTATATCATGTTTCACAAAGCATGTGAAAGTGGCACTTGGAATAGTACCTATCATTAAAAAATTCTGGTATATCTGTGAAATTTAGGCCCTGACCCTATACATTCATTTATTAACATAGATCAAACTCATCTTATACACAAATCATAAATCCATGCACTAATTTCAGGACCCAAAAGTACGTTACATGAATACGTGGAAATCAAAGTGCACAATCTAAAGTAATTACTGTTACAATGGGTGTTATATCCTTTGAGCAGGCATAGGATTTGAAGAAGTGCTTAGCAAGCATCCATACAGCGACAATCACACTTTCAATAAGATGATAAGAAATCCAAAACTTCAAACTATAGACAACATTAACAAATTGACCAGAGTCCAATCCAAATTACGGGACTTCCATTATGAAATGTGTTGTCAATCCACTACTCTAAATGTTTGAGCAAAGATACAATTCCCCTATATTACTTCAGCTGGTACCTCATTGCTGACCATCAATAATCATCATAAATTAACATGGCCTCAAGATGAAGTTGCAATAAATGAGGCGATCTGTTAAGCCACTGTTTTCCATTTCAATTGGCATTGATGGGTGAATGATTGCTTTAGCATGTAACAACTAAAACTTTACCTGCTGCGAGGATGGCGAACATGGAAGAAGTCCTCGACTGCAGGTTGTCTACCTGCTCCGCAAAAGGCGTAAGGCCGGGGTCCGAAGGGAAGTCGGGCACGGAGGAACAAGTTATAGTTTCGCAGCTAAGTCCCCTTAGCGCTCGACCTCAGAAGTAAGGCTGGTGTCACACTGGGACGGGCGTCCCCCCTTCTTTCACGAGCATGGCCGTCCCTTTCATGTCACGCTTGGCTTTAGTTAAAAAAGTGTCCATCAGTTTCAACAAACCAGCTTTGGCCACTTGGTAGAGCTACCGGTTCTCACGCTGACGTGTAGAATTCAAATCGAATAGTTAGCATTAGCGCCTTGCTTTTTGTCAGATGGCCGCACCTTTAGAAACTTGGGCGGGCATGCAAGGCCGTCCCTCTGACAGGGTCTCGCGGCCATGTTTTACTTTTCGCCCCAGCCAATATACGGGCGCCATCTCAGCATGGGACGCTTTTGCCCGCCCCAATGTGACACCAGCCTAAGGCACAGGATCGACGAATTTAAACTGGGGAGCCAGAGTTTCTTTGCTACTGGGTGTAGTGAAGGGATCAAGGGTAGAGGTGAAAAGTTGGATCAAATTTAAGAGGATCGTCCATTTTGACGTAGCCACAGAAAAAGTAACCTCTGCACAAAAAGTATATTGGCACAAATAGGGCTGCCAATTTTGAGTTTGGGGCTTATTAGGGGGTATAAAAGTGGAATAGGAAAAGAAAAGGGAGTTACAGGGGCACAGATGGCAAGCGTGAGGCGAATACGGACGGTGGAGGACGTGAAGGAGAGAGACGCCATGCACCAGCAGTTGCGCATACGAAGAGAGATTTTTGCTGGCAGGTGATCAGAGTAAGCCTTTTGGTGTCCGCCGTGATCGGGCATGGGAGGGCAGGCTTGGTCTTCTTCTCTATTGGTCTATCTAGTGCTTGTCTGCAGACTCAGAGAGGGAAGACGGAGGATCTCTCTCTCTCTCTCTCTCTCTCTCTCTCTCTCTCTCTCTCTCTCTCTCTCTCTCTCTCTCTCTCTCTCTCTCTCTCTCTCTCTCTCTCTCTCTCTGTGTGTGTGTGTGTGTGTGTGTGTGTGTGTGTGCACACCATAACACCCCAGATCTAGCATTGTGTGAGGATGGAGAGCAAGCCAGGGAGGATCTTGAGGTCTACGCGTGTGTGTGTGTGTGTGTGTGTGTGTGTGTGTGTGTGTGTGTGTGTGTGTGTGTGTGTGTGTGTGTGTGTGTGTGTGTCTCAGCTGAGTGCAAATAGTCAGTACTCTCTATGTGTGGACATACTGCACAAATCAAGGATTGGGTCGGCGATGCCGGGGAGGGATGTGCACATGGCAGAGAAGAATCTGAGAAGATGGGCACAAAGGAGGTTTGTGTTGCTTGGCGCAATGCAAGGTAGTTAGATGCGAGTAGGGAAGTCTCTATTCATTGGAAGCTTCTCGATGTCTCGAGGGACTGCACGCAGTATTGTAGATCAGGGCAATGGCTGGAGCCATTGTTGTAGAGGTGATGTGGGGTTTGATTAGAAGAACAGTCTCAAGAGAATGGTACTCTCTCTTTTGGCAGGTCCGGAGGGATAGCGCAGGCACATTTGTGTCTCTGTCTCATTGGAGATGGCGCGGATCATGGAGACAGTGTTTGGGGGGCGGTGGGGGGGGTATGGCAATGGGGCGATAGCGAAGGGGCGGACGAGGGAGCATGGTGAAAACTTTGCCTTTGGGGTGCTGAAATTCTCTAAGATTCCCTAGAATCTCATAAACTAATTAATGGGCTTAGTGAATTTCGACTGAGTAGGATGAACCTATAAATATTTACTTTCATTGGATATGCATATAATCAGAGCTGCATTGCGATTGAGCGACGAATCGTGCATGGCGCTCTTGGATAGACTAGCAAACTTGGATGCGGGTTCGAGCTCTGAATTAGTGTGTGATCGGACCTCTGACATGCATTAAATCTTGATGCAACTTTTCACCTCTACCCTTAATCCCTTCACTATGTCAAACCTGATGCACCTCAAGATTTGAGCAGGCATGTTTGCGTTATTGATCCCTTGATGCCCATCCCATGTCACATATGGACAAGGTTGGGCATGGAGGCATGCCCACTTAGCGTTGTAGGAGAGGCAATCTTGATTTATTTATTACCTTACTAGACGTTAATCATGTCAACTTAGCGTAGTAGGAGAGGCAATCTTGATTTATTTATTACCTTACTAGACGTTAATCATGTCAACTTAGATGGAGAGGGTTTCTAGACCCATAGGTAGCATGGTCATAAAGTTGTTTTAAATCCTTCGATTGCCAATTCTCACCCTATCGTAGATTCCATCCCCTAAGGGTATTAAGGATCGAGTGGTACTTAGGCTGAGTTCAAACGTGAGTGGTGGTAGCACTCTCCTCATCTTACTACTTCCCCCCTACTTGTTCATAAAGGCCAGCAGTAAGGATGAGTAGAAGCAAGCATAGAAAGGCTTGATTGGTTCGTACTTGTGTAGCCTAGGCTTAGGATGAATACATGACATCTTGTTGTTGATTGCAGTTGGCAGCAATCAACTGACTTTAGCATGTCCTTGACCGTAGGCCGAAGTCTGCTTCTTTCTGAGGGGGGAGGGCCATTTGTTCTCAAGGTGGGTCGAGAAATAGAGACATCAAGTAGCTCCAATGGTTAAGCAACATGCACTTTCCATGCTTCTTTTGATTTAGTTGTTTGTGCCTTGTTTGAACCCAGCCTTAGTGTGTGTTAATAAGAGAGAGGGAAGGAGAGAGCTTGAGCTCTTGCAAGCGCACACACACACACATGAAGGCAAGACATGTTCTTCTTCTTCTTCACAAACTCAAGATAAGAGGTCTACAAAACATAAGGGAAAATAACAACATAAAGAGAAACTAGTACAATGGTCTACTGTGAACCGTTAGTGAGTGAAATGAATAGATAAGTGTGCCATCACCCTGGTAGGTAGACCAACTCAGTGTAGTACAGTTGTAGTATCACTAGCAAATATATGCATATCCACCAAGGTGTATCGATGAGAATGACCGTCAGTGATAGTCATCCAAGAGTCATACATGTTGAGCTTGACATCTCAACACTCCCCCTCAAGCTCAATGCCATCTCATGTATGCCAAGAATCGCTCAAAATCACCCTAGCTTCTCCGCTACAAGGGCCTATGTGAAGATATTTGCAATTGGTTCATCCGTTGCCACGTACTCAAGGTTAATGTCACATGCCAAGACCCTCTCTCTAATTAAGTGGGAGTGCACCTCAATGTGCTTTGTTCTTGTATGAAACACTGTGTTTATGCCAATTGTATGCTGCTAAGGTTGTCACAATAAATGACAACTAACCTATGTACATGTACTTGAAAGTCCTAAAGTAGCAATCCTGCAAAGAGACTCTCCCTCTCACGCTCTCGGCTCCTTCTCGCGATATTATTCTCTTTCATTCTCCTTTGCGACAAGTCTCTCTCCCCTCTCAAACTCCATGCATACACACCAGCGCCATCTTAATGGGGAGGATGTGCTGCCTCTCACATCCCCATTCGGCTCTCTCTTACTGATCATAATCCCCTAGCCTCTCTCAGCAATCCTATCATGCCATCTTAGAACACTATAGAGGCGGTTCTCTCCTTCGTTTGTCTCTCTCTCTCTCTCTCTCTCTCTCTCTCTCTCTCTCTCTCTCTCTCTCTCTCTCTCTCTCTCTCTCTCTCTCTCTCTCTCTCTCTCTCTCTCTCTCTCTCTCTCTCTCTCTCTCATGATGCAGCGCTATCACTTTCATGGGGGGCACAGACACTATGGCGGCAACCCTCCTTTGGCTCTTACCACTCCTCGCACTTCATGGCCATGCCCCTCGCTCGCGACCCCCTCTCGTGCATCCTCCATATATTGGCCACCCTACTCTCCAAACAACTCCCCATCTCGACATGGCAAAATCAGTGCCCTCTTAGCGACTCCTGTCCCTCCTCTCGTTTCTCCCAGTCAAAGGGTGGCGGTTCTTTCCATGCCGTTTCAGGTGCTCGCCATCTCTTCAAATGCACGCATGCCTGCAAGATGCGAGCGTAGGTGATCATAATCCCCTGGCCTCTCTCGGCAATCCTATCATGCCATCTTAGAACACTACAGAGGAGGTTCTCTCTTTCGTTTTCTCTCTCTCTCTCTCTCTCTCTCTCTCTCTCTCTCTCTCTCTCTCTCTCTCTCTCTCTCTCTCTCTCTCTCTCTCTCTCTCTCATGATGCAGCGCTATCACCTTCATACACACTATGGCGGCATCCCTCCTTTGGCTCTTACCACTCCTTGCACTTCATGACCATGCCCCTCGCTCGCGACCCCCTCTCGTGCATCCTCCATATATTGGTCACCCTACTCTCCAAACAACTCCCCATCTCGACATGGCAAAATAAGTGCCCTCTTGGCGACTCCTATCCCTCATCTCGTTTCTCCCAGTCAAAGGGTGGCGGTTCTTTCCATGCTGTTTCATGTGCTCGCCATCTCTTCAAATGCACTCATGTCTGCAAGATGCGAGCGTAGGCGATTGTGTCTGGGGAGAGGCTCTCGCTTCGCATTTGCTGAAAACAGCGCAATGCTTCCTGGCCAAGTAGCTCTCTCTCTCTCTCTCTCTCTCTCTCTCTCTCTCTCTCTCTCTCTCTCTCTCTCTCTCTCTCTCTCTCTCTCTCTCTCTCTCTCTCTCTCTCTCTCTCTCTCTCCCCCCCCCGACAGTAGCATGCCTCTGCAGAACATGCAGCACTCTCTCTCTCTCTCTCTCTCTCTCTCTCTCTCTCTCTCTCTCTCTCTCTCTCTCTCTCTCTCTCTCTCTCTCTCTCTCTCTCTCTCTCTCTCTCTCTCTCTCTCTCTCTCCGACAGTAGCATGGGAAAAAAAAGGAACGAATTACCTCTTCTCATCTGCGTCTGCGTCTTCAGCTTCTACGTCAACCTCTACCTCTTCTTCTCTACGTCGTCGATTTCTCTCTCTATGTGTGTGTGTGTGTGTGCGCGCGCGCGTGCACGCTGCTTGTTGCTTTTCTGCACGCTAAGAACGGGCTGCTTGCTTTTCTACATATTTTTAGCTTAGCTTTTAGCTTTACGAGATCAACGCACGCATGCCAAGTGGCATACCTCCCCTTCCTGTATGGGAGAAATCTTTCTTGCATAATCAAGGTAACAAGGTCCACAACCATTGTAGAAAATGATCCAAAATCTCCTAAGTGTGGAGTTAACAACACAACCACTCAACCAACGATATCAAAAACCATGATCATGGCATACTTGTTATCGTTGCAAGAGATCGTAAACACTTACTGGCACTTGCAATGGAAAACGGCACGCTAAGGGTTCTTGTGGTTAAGAATGAGAATCTCAAGAGGACACTTGAGATGCAAACAACACGTTTGATGCAACTTGAATAGGAAGTCAAGCTTGAAGGAGCGCATGAGAAAAGTCAAGCATAACCATGTATTGAAAGAGGGGAAATTTGACACCATGAGGCGAGATGTATGTTGACATGAAAAATATATGCACAAATAAGTCCTGGGCTGATATATATGGTAGCAAAGTGGGTCCTAATTCCTCCCTCATGCAAGCTATGGCACAAACCAAGAATGTTGAGAATGTGGGTGTAGAGGAGTTGAAGGAACGAGAAGGACGTTCCAAGAACATTGTTATTCATAGAATTCTCAGAAGAAGTTAGAGACACCTCCTTCTCTTGCCATTGTTATTGAAGATTTCTTCAAACCCCACTTTGGCATGTCAGGAGTTATGGTTTACGGAGCACATAGAGTGGGTAATCAAACTCTTAGCAAGGAGCTCCTTGCACAGGAGAATGACCAATTGTATGCACCATGCAGGATGAAACGAAACAAAATAATATCCTTGATGATAGTTGGATCTATTTGAGGGATACAATATGTTTTGTATGTGAAGATTGCACTATCAGGCAATAAAATATGTGTCTCACTGCATATGAGGAGAGGAATATGAAAAACAAGGAAATCTCTCATGAAGAAAATGTGCCCAAGGAGGAGGCAAGTCCCTCAAGCAAATAGGAATGGGTGACCTATGAGGCCGAGTTACAATTGAAATTATGCTTTTGGAATTGCAATGAATACCCATGGAACGCGAGGGTTGGCATTTGATGAAGTAACGAGCAAAGTCGACATTGTACTTCTTGTTGAAACTTGGGAGCACGATACACAAAAGGATTAACGGGTTGGAGGATTATAATGAATTTGATATGCCATACATTTCAAGGGTTGTAGGAAGTTCACTTGTATATGGTACTTCAATGGATGAGAAAGAGTGGATTCCTATGGAAAGTTACTTTTACACATGTTTAATAGCACAGGTATGCTCATTGCCAATGGTGTATCTTTGTGAAGTGAAACCGATGGATTTACAAGTAGAAAACATAATGGGGATAGTGTGATTGACTATATGCTACTCTCCAAAGCCATCATGTATTGCATAAAGAGTTTCATGCTTGGCCAATGGACCCAAAAATCAAACCATCGTACATTATGTATTGACCTTGCACGTAGAGAAGAAACTAAGCATGATAATCTTAGCCAAAGGGGAGAGAAGCTATCACTATGTATGGATTTTGAATGGGCACCTATGTATATTGAAATGGTTGAGCAAAAGTTATGGATGAAAAAGTTCCAATATGACACACCATTGGAAACTAAATGGGAAGCTTTCAAGAAAGTTATTTGTTCTTGTGCCGAAGAATGCTTTCCCATAAAGCATGTTCATGGTATCAACAAAGATAGATCAAGGTGGTTTGATAAAGAATGTCAAGATGCTCGAAGGTCCTTTGATGCAACTATGGAGAGCAGGATGTTGGACGTAAGTGTTTCTTCCTACGCGCTTATGATGGCAAACATCTTTTTTTCATGGAGAGACCCTTGCTTCAGTAGTCTAGAAGTAAAAAACAATGTCTTTCACTTCATGGGTAAGGGTGCTCGTATGTTGCTGTCTTCGGCATGTTGCCAATGGAAATGAGCCATCCTCTTCTTCTAGCCTTATGCGATGTTCAACTGAATAGAAATTCCTCCTATGGACTCCCAAAACTCTAGAAGCTCTTGCAATGTTTAGATCCTTCGATTCAGAAGACTTATTTTTGTTCACTAGCATCAACATGGCTGATCTTTTCAAGAAAAGCTCATATGAGGATCTTGGTTGCTTCACAAATGTTAGGGTGTTTCAAATATTTGAGGCAAGTGCTACTTGAACAGCTTGCTCCTCCATTGAATCTGTAATGTCCTTCAAAGACGGATTTAGGAGGAGTTGATCAAGCACTTCTTTTTTTATTGTTGAGTTTGGGCCCCTCGTGTAGGTATCAAAACAATGAGCCACTTCATTGCAGATCTTACATCTTTTTTGCTCACTGATATCATTGTTTTCTGTAGGACAAAGTGGTTTGTTTAGTCTGGCCCTCTCTCGTTGTCTTTGTTTACGCTCAGCCTCATATTGCCTTATGATGTCCCTTGTTCAATTTATGAGTGAGTTGCATGGTAGTTCTTGTGATGGCTCTACACGAGATTCTTCATATTGCATTGTACCAGTTGTGCTCACACTTCCAGATGGTTGGCAACTATCCAGACACTTGTAGATGGTTGGCTGAAGCTTCTTCAGTACCAGCCTTGAGCTATGTAGACACTTGTAAATTGTTAGTAGTAGCTGCTACAGCACCTGCCTCCAGCTATGCACACACGTGCACACACTTGCAGATGAAGAGCAACATCTTCTTCAGGGCCTGCCTCTAGAGAAATGAAGCTTTACTAAAGGTGAAGGAGAAGGAGCTACGTTTAAGCCTGACTATCTTGCAATGCCCTGTCTCTAGCAAAAAGAAGCAAGAGAGGCATCACACACATGCACGGGTGCACGTGCGCGCGCACACACACACACACACAAAGATGAGTTGTTGCTCTATGGGCTCCAATCATTTTGTGGTTCACTACCCATGTTCCTGGGACGTTACACACTCATAAATTTTTAAAAACCCCATTTTTAAAAAAGAAAATGTTCTCCCAAACAAATGTAGTTTTCAGTGTTAGAAACCACTACAAGAGGTACTTCACATTAGCGACGCTCGCAGTGTGACGCTCAAAAGTGAAAACCCACAGCGTCGCTATGGACGTCGCTATTCTATTTGTTGCATAGCGACGCCGACAGGGGTAAAAAATAAACCGAGAGCGTCAGAAACTCAGATCTCAGATCTGAGTTTTCGGCGCTCAAGCAAAAGAGGTAACCCGCGCTCTCCCTCCCTCTCTCTCTTTCTTTCCCCCCCTCCACACACACACACACACGAGGAGAGGAAGGAGAGCCATGTATGCTCCTTCCCTCTCCTCTCTCTGATGTTCCCTTCCCCTCTTTCTCTCTCTCTCTCTCCACACACACATACATTGTGTCTTTGAAAGAGAGAGAGAGAGAGAGAGAGAGAGAGAGAGCACATGCATAAACAAAAAACACATACACACACATGCATAAACAAAGAATGCATACACACACATTGAGAGAGAGAGAGAGAGAGAGAGAGTAAAGAGAGAGGATGAGAGAGAGAGAGAGATATATAAAACAAGGAGAGAGAGAGAGAGAGAGAGGAGAAAACAAAGAGAAAGAGAAAGAGGGAGAAAGAGAGAGAGAATAAAAAACCAAAGAGAGAGAGAGGGGGGAGAAAACGAAAGAGAGAGGTAAGGGGAGAAAATAGAGAGAGAGAGAGAGAGAGAGAGAGAGAGAGAGAGAGAGAGAGAGAGAGATTAGGTTAATATTTAAATTAAATTTATAATTAAGTTAGATTTAAATTTACGTTAGATTAAGATTATGTTAGATTTAAAATTAGGACAAGATTTAAGATTAGCTAGCTATGTTAGATTTATATCAGATTACATTTAGGTTTATGATTTAAGATTGGATTAGATTTAGGTTTATGTTGAGTTTCAGATTAGATTAGATTTATATTTAAAATTAAGACAAGATTTAAAATTAACTAGATTAAATTTAGTTTTAAGTTAGATTACATTTAGGTTTAAGTTAGATTTAAGATTAGATTAGATTTAAGTTTATTTTGAGTTTAAGATTAGATTAGATCTAGAGTTTATGTTCGATTTAAGACTAGATTAGATTTATGTTAGATTTTAGTGCATGTCAATGAAGGTGCGCTTTGTCCAAAGAGCAAACACTAGTTACACAACAATATGTATATTCCCATTAGAATCTGACACCTATTAACTCACACACTAACCATATTCAATTAGCAGTGAATCACCACATGTTCAATTAGGTTAGATTTAAGATTAGTTTTTGGATTTAGTTTTTATATTAAAGTCTACCTTCGGGATTACGGTAAAACAAATTAGAGTTAGGCGAACGGTGATCCCTCTCTTCCTCTCTACGGATGCGACCTTAAGTTGGAAATTAAAGCTTTCAATGACATGATACTCAGATTGGAGGCCAACATGTAATGTGCTAAGTAATCCCTCGAACAAAGATATGCTGTGAAGAGATGTTAAGATGCTGTGAATTGCTACAGCTAGAGAAGAGGCAAAGGGGTTTTGTCCACTACATGCACTATCATGTAGACGTGGGTGCGTAGATTTCTCGTACTCACAAATATAGGCATTGACCAATAAAGACGAGATTATAACCCGGTGGTTCTGATCTCCGTGCACCTCTAGACCGAGGTGTGCGGGGATTGGACATGACTAGAGAATGTGAGGTAGTTTACAGTGTGAACAAAGAGAGAGAGAGAGAGAGAGAGAGAGAGAGATAAAAGACGAGATAAAATACGAAGGATGCCAATAGAAGATTAAATTTATGTACAGGTTATAAGGTTTTTACCTTTATTATGAGTAGTAAAGAGGATGTGGGGCCGTCCAACCAAAACACCTATCTCTCAACAAGGATCTTATGTCCTTGTAATCAATGCAAGCATGCTGTGCGACAGACAAGATGCGTTTCTTTGCAACACGTTCGCAAATTTGGTGAGTTTGATCCATCTATTATAGATAGAGTTGTTGCCAATTATAACTCGTCGGACTTTGATACTGGCCAACAGGCAGCAATCTTGCAACCCAATAGACGTGTTCGTAGGCGCTTTGGTCAAGCAGCATACGTGAGGCCACAAGATGTAGCCTCTGGCAGCTCGGAAGATGATCATGCAGACCACATTCCCAACGAGGTAATGTTTGAGCCCGAGATCGATAAAATGATCGAGACGATCATGGATTCAGAAAGGCTTATCTATGATGATATGAAAAGTGAAGCCGATACGCCATTGTATGATGGAGCACGTGTGTCTAGATTGAAGGCGCTCCTGGTTCTTCTCAACATGCAGGCAAAGTTTGGATGGAGTGACACAAGCATCACAACGCTTCTCAGGTGATCTATTACAATGTGTTTACTTTAATAAAAAACTCTAGATGTATAATGATCTGATAGATTACTTACACAGTAGATTGCTCAAAGAGCACATACTGCCAACTGATAATGTGATGCCAGATTCCAGAGAGGAAGCAAGAAATATCTTGCAAAACTTGGAAATGGATTACAATTCGATTCACACTTGTCCTAACAACTGCATTCTTTTCAGAGGGGAATACATAGACATGGAGAAGTGTCTGAAATGTGATCCCGAGAGATATCGAGTAGATCTCCACGGAACAAAAATTCCACAAACGGTTTTGCGATATTTTTCTCTGCTTCCTCGCATCAAGCATTTCTTTGAATGTAAGTCCATGGTCACCCTAGCATCATGGCATGAGGAGAATAAATCTTCGAATGGTGTGCTACGGATTCCTGCAGATTGCGCAGCCTGGAAACATATAGACGAAACATGGCCGGATTTTTCCAGGGAAGCTCGAAATTTGCGCCTAGGCCTGGCTATGAATGGCGTAAATCCATTTGGTCAAAGATCAACATCTTACAGTGTATGGCCCGTTGTCATTGTCAACTACAACATTTCCCCATGGTTGACTACCAAGAAGGGGGACCTGTGGCTAAGCTTGATTGTGCTGGGGCGGTATAAAGTGAAGAATATGGATGTGTATCTTCGTCCAGTATTGGAAGAGCTACAACAATTGTGGATTGGCATAGAAGTGGTGGATATGAGTCGACACACAGGTTGACGGAATGCTTTGATCAGAGGCATTCTAATGTGGACCATGCGTGACTATCCCGGACTAACAGAATGCTCAGGTGATTTACACTCAAACTCAAACACTGTAAATATTGGTTTTTTTCAAGCTTATCTATTGTCATGTGTATCCATGCAGGGCTTCAAACAAGTGGATACAGAGCATGTGTCACATGTGGACCTAAACTTAATGCACATTGGGCGCCCTCATTGAAGAAACAAATCTACGAAGGTCATCAAGCGTATCTTCTAGAGAAACTAAACGCTGTGGAGGTTGTGTGCATGTTTGAGAAACACTTTCCTACTACCATGCTAACCATTCAGATGCATCGTCTTGTTCACATAGTTGATGAGGTGGAAATAGCTAGCACAGTACATTCCAGATGGAAGTTCTTTTTAGAACGTTTCATGAAAACACTTAAGAGATATGTGCGTCAGAAGGCACATCCAGAGGCTAGCATGGTAGAAGGTTGGATGGTATCAAAGTTCCTAGTTTACATTGGAGAGTAGCTAGACGGATTTGATAAAGCCCGGGACACACTATGGCAAACCATAGATGATAAGCGCATATCTGGGATTGTCATGTGCAATCTCTATGTTGAGAAGAAGACGACGCTTGGAAGATCTAGAGGCTAAAATCAATCGATTTTGCATGCTTCATAATCCAGTGATGCAAAAGTGGATTTTACAATACGAGGATGCAAGGCAAGAGCAACAAAGGGCACGGATCGAGTGGAGACGGGGAAGACGACCACCATTGCATTATTCGGCGGGTCTGGAGAGCCTACCAACATTCATGAGCTTCAGATGGTTGCACAACCAATTGAAAAGCGCACAATAGTGCGGTGAAGAAGTGACTGAGAAGGAGTGGGAGTACTCTCAGGGTTGTGCGACCAAGGTAAGTTTGCAATGTACGATTAGTGACTTTCTAGATGTTTGAACGGCCACTAATAATCTTTGTTGGTTGTAGTATAAGTCATACACAGAAGCAAGGTGTAAGGGTCAACATTTTAGGGTGGAACGGACCAACAAAAAGCGTTTTACTCAAGATTGTGGAATCATGGAAAAATTTGAGCAGTCTAGTCAACGACGGTCCTTATGAGCAGAGACGGATCACCTCCTTCGCGATTTCAGCCTCAGTCTCCATCGCACTTGAAGCGCAGTGCTTTTACAAGATACGTAGAATGCACACGGGAGACAAATTCACAAGAACTTCATAAGAATCTCTCTACACAGGAATCTCTCCCCCTTTATGAGTCCTCTCTCTCTCTCTCTACTTGTCCATGTTTTCTTCTCCATTCAATATTAAGATTAAACGTTTGTGTGTTTAATGCATGTATGGATGATGATAAGTTTCTTTGTTCTGTCACCCCAACAGAGGCAGTGGTATGAGGATCGTCATCTCTCTAGAGCACCATCACGTCCTTCTACTCTTTCAGTGTCTCCCTCTGTTTCGGAGCATTCAGCGTGCTCCGAAGCTTCGGTGTCGACGAAACGATCTTCACACTCGTCTAGGAACCGACGCTCTAGTAATGGCTGTGACTGAGAAGGAGTGGGAGTACCCTCGGGGTTGTGCGACCAAGGTAAGTTTGCAATGTACGATTAGTGACTTTCTAGATGTTTGAACGGCCACTCATAATCTTTGTTGGTTGTAGTATAAGTCATACACAACAGCAAGGTGTAAGGGTCGACATTTTAGGGTGGAACGGACCAACAAAAAGCATTTTACTCAAGATTGTAGAATCATGGCAAAATTTGAGCAGTTTAGTCAACAACAGTCCTTGTGAGTAGAGACGGATCACCTCCTTCGCGATTGCAGCCTCAGTCTCCATCGCACTCGGAGCGCAATGCTTTTACAAGATACGTAGAATGCACACAGAAGACAAATTCACAAGAACTTCACAGGAATCTCTCTACACAGGAATCCCTCCCCCTTTATGAGTCCTCTCTCTCTCTCTCTCTGTTTCTCTCTCTCTGTCTCTCTACTTGTCCATGTTTTCTTCTCCATTCAATATTAAGATTAAATGTTTGTGTGTTTAATGCATGTATGGATGATGATAAGTTTCTTTCTTCTGTCACCCCAACAGAGGCAATGGTACGAGGATCGTCATCGCTCTGGAGCACCATCACGTCGTTCTACTATTTCAGTGTCTCCCTCTATTTCGGAGCATTAAGCGTGCTCCGAAGCTTCGGTGTCGACGAGACGATCTTCACGCTCGTCTAGGAACCGACGCTCTAGTAATGGCAGTGGCGGTTGTTGTGGGGATTCCACCGCTGATGCCTCAACACCACCTCATGTTCGACGAGGCTCTTTACCTTCCCCTTCTTTGCCCGCCCCCACACCAGCCACAACCTCGCCATCTACACCAAGTTTTGCGTGGCTATTGGCCGCTCTTGGCTAAACACCTACCTACTCATCTGGGAGTCACCCCAATCGACACTCCTTGCTTCGGGACCCAAAATCCAGTGGACACCTGACGTCCGTACCTCCATCGACACGCCGCTAGAGACCCCTGTCGGGACACCCAGGTTCGCGTGTCACAGGCAAGAGGGCTTGTCGTACTCCGTCGACTTCAGCGACGACATCATCTTGAAGGCAAGAAGGTGATCTCGCGCATGCACGGTCTTTGCTCTCAGGTGTTTAGACACTACATACTAAATACCTGGAGTGAAGTACCAAGCGAATTAAAAGACAGAGTCATCAGCATGCTGCATGACGAGTTTCCCGTGTCAACGCGGGATGAGCGATTCAATGAAGACCTGATGAAGGTTTGAATGCGCGAATACTGCAAGCACAAGCATTATGAAGTGCAAAAAGCAATAAAGCATGGGTGAAACAGACCAGATTGCTTGGCCAAAGAAGATTGAAAGAATGTGAGGCGAGCAGCGCACGAGAATCCTGACAAGTGGAAGCAACAAAAGGAGGCAGCCAAAGCGCGAGTAGAGGCAGAGAGCTCGCACCACTTGGGGAGCAGCGGGTGGGCATCATTTGAGGCCGATTTTGTAAGTGTTTTTGCATTGCTCTTTAGGTTTGGTAGTTACGTCTATTTGTACTTTTAGATTCTAACATAGTGGATTCTTTCTATGTTTTGAACAGTGGTTAATGACAGGACGTGACCCCACACCGTATGAGCGCGAGTACGCAGGCAAAAAGGGCTTAAACGCCTTGATGGACATTCTGAGTTCTCACGGCGGCATGGTTAGTATTAGGGTTTACTCTTTTCTATTTGTTGTATTGTTTTGTAAATTATATGTTTATACTTACAGAAAGCTGTCTTATTGTTTTTTTAAAGAATCCGACAGGTACGCCGCTTGGACGCGATGAGACGTCTGATTAAACAACGTCAGTCTAACCGTAGCTAGATAGCATTAGTTTTCTTTTGTCATAGCACGTATAATGAGATGATGTGTATACGTCTTTTTGTAACTATTGGAAAACCATGTATATTTTCTCAATAACGACAATGGTCTTGTAACTATTACATTTGCAAAGCTTAACAATCAAGTGATTTTGCCTATGATGTGTACAATTGTCATTGATTTACTTTCATCAATTTACTTTTGTCAGTTTTGTATCTTTATTCTGCAAACAATACTATGGATGATGGAGTTAATGGTTATATTGTCTTGTGGTTGACTACTTTGGGTCTATACCTTACACTTTCTTTCAAAGGTGAATCTGGGCTTATCTTGGATTCATTTAGGTTTACTCTATTATTGAAACATTCAATATGGTTGATGGGTGGCAGGGCATTAGGGCATTGAATGCCCTGCCACACATTTTTTTTTACTCTCGGGCGTCGCTATATAAGGCTCTGCAACGTCGCTATGAGCGTCGCTATAGGTAGCCTGTAATCGTCGCTATAAGAGTCGCTATATAGTGATGATTATAGCGATGCCCATAGCGACGTTCCCATAGCGACGCTGTTAGCGACGGTCTTAGCGACGCCGGGGAGTATAAAAACCCAATGTATTTTCGTCGCTAAAAATGTCACAAGTGCACACAAACTCTTGTAGTGAACCTATGTTCGGGACAGTTCTTTTCAGTCCACCCTACCATGCATCCACTCGTAGGACAAGAAGGGAGGTGAAGCAACACCCACGTGCAATTGCAGGAATATCATAGGCAAGGACGAGAAGTAGCTAGGGTGCTAGGCACTCTATTGTCTTTTCCATATAAAGCCTTCAGAGACTGCAGGTGTGGCCCAACCACTTGCCAAGGCCACTTTGGGCTCCCAAGTCTCGAGGAGGGAGGGAGGGAGATAAAGTAACCTTTACAACTTGTCCAATCAAAATAAAGCTAGATACCTGGAAGATTTTTGAGTTTGTTCAACTCTTTTGGTGTGATTATTAGGGCCCTCATTTTTTGCTATGTAGGGATGCTATCCATCTCCAGAACACAAGGAGTCCTTGTAATTTTTGCTCAAGTCACCCAACTCCTGGCTGACTGTGATAGATATCTTAACGGCAAGGAAACTTGCTCTAGATTGAGGGAAATCAGCCCCCATAGGGGTGGCTAGAGATGGAGGATTTGGGTATGATTTGCCACCCAATTACATCACCTAACGGGTTACAACTATTGTCCAAAAACTCCATACTCCTTCGATGTTGAGTTCACCAAAAATACCTAGAGGTAGTAAAGTACAATGCCAAGGAAGTTGGGGGTCAAGCTAGAAAATGCAAGAAGAATATAAAAAATATTGGCATGGAACTACAACACCATCATTCTAGGAAATTAGAACTTGGGACAGTGGAGAGGACATTGAGAAGGGTTGAGGGGCAAAAGCACATCACATGTGGTTTTGCAATGATAGTGTGAATTGCATTGGCAAATTTACAATACGATTACCCAATGTCCAAGTAGAGTGCCAAATACATTGCTAATGGAGAAAGGAACAAATTTGACATCAAGTGAATTAAGAATGTTGGAGGCAGGAGGATTCAAGGTTCAAAGGCGATCGGTGAGACAGAGCCAAAAAATGTGTTGTATTGTCCAAGAATTTCAGCTGATGTTGCTGAACAAATATACTTTGTGATATCTATGAAGGCAAATATTGAGGGCCATGTTGTAATCAATAAAAAATAGCATGAAAGATTTATTGCGGCTACTTCAAGTTCACAAGTACATGATGAGGTGCATGAAGTGCACATTGCCACAAACCCAATTTATGCATGTAGAGGCTTTGCCAATTGAGCAACATAAGGACGGTCATATCTTGCATGCAAACATATTTACTACATAAGCTTTAAATATCTTTGATTAGATGTAAACCATAACATGCTTATAAGTCAGTCTAAGCTTGCTAATGAGGAACTTTCATAAGTGCTCAATACTCATTGCAAGTTGTAAGTTTTTGGAATATTATCAAGACCTCACAGGAATGAGCATTGCTCATCACACATTGTAACTTTCTAGAATTTGATCATTTTTATTTGACTCTATAATAATGCCTAAAAATAAACATCCTTGTATATCATGTAGTGTAATGGGATGGCACCATATGCCAACTAAAGATAACAAACTATTAAGCACTTCAAAACGATTGAGAGAGAGAGAGAGAGAGAGAGAGAGAGAGAGAGAGAGAACCCATGTGAGAGACACTTAGTGGTGGAGTTCCACTCATAGATGGCATTGGCCCCAAACCTTGGCACACCGTTCGGCATTTCTTTATATTGCTCTAGCAAAGTATAAGCTCCAAGAGCTCTGCTCTACTTCTCCACACGACAGAATGCCAGAGTGATAGCATTGTGAACATATTTAAAGGCATGTGGCCTTTCAAAAGAATCTCACATGAAAAGTAGTACAACCAAAAGTGTTTGGTCCAAAAGCCCACGCCCATGAGGCTATCCATACAACACTGCCTTATCAATATCCAGTTCAGTGATCCACGGGCATGTTCATACCATGCTACTGCACCATCTTTCTCCATGCGATTTATGTGTGTGTATGTGTGCGCGTGTGAGTGTTTTGCTATTTAATTAGGGTTTAGGCCCCTCGACCAAGGTTTTGCAAGTTGGTAGGGTTAGGGTTTTAATCCTAACCCCTTGTGTCTTCAATTAAGGGTTAGTTGGGAGATCTTCTTTTGTTTCTAGTTTTAAAGCCCCTTGCTTGGCTTTAGTAAGTTGGCCGAGTCTGTAGGGTTTGCCACGTAAGCAATTTGTGGCATACCCCCCTCTTGAAAAAAAACTAATCATCCACGATTAGACCTACAAAACTCAATCAAGTTAGTTCAAAAATCTGAGGGTAAATCGGCTTTCTCATCTCATATCGAAGCTCTTGATATTCTTGTGTAGAAAATTATCCATCACACCCGGATTGCGCTCATCTTTAAAGGGGGTGTCTCAATGCACTAAAATTACATTCCTAGGCAATCTCACCCAATATGGAGCAGATACAATTGGCAAGTCTGCAACACATATGATTACAAATGTAGTTACAGGACACAAAAACATAAAATGACCAATGCATACTCCCCTTGAGTATGGAGATCTGAGGCCATGAGAAATTCAAAGACACACATCCCCATGAATATTCCCCCCCAAAGCTGAAGTTCGGGCCATGAGATTCACAAGTTTGATACAACCAAACCCTCCCCAGATCGCAACCTTCGTCATTTAGAGGTTCCATCGACAACTAAACGCTCCCCATACCATAGCCTACACATTTACAGGTTTCTAATTACACATTCACACAAATATTCCTCCCAAGATCAAGACCCGAGCCATGAGTTATTCACATGATTCAATACTCCTCCCCAGACCGATGTCCGAGCCCTAAGTTATTCATACACCAAAATATAATTGGAATCAACATCAAAACCAAAATCAAGCAATCCCGATTGGCACCAAATTAAGTTCAAATTAGATAAATTCTACTTAAACAAGTGATAAAATCACCAGGCCTGCCAGGCATGATAAAAATTTCTTTTTGACATGCAATTTTTCAAGCCCCCTTTCATATGCTTTGTGCAATGCAGTCAACTTATATAATTTTCCATATATAACGTTAACTTAAAGATATAAATACAAAAAATGACAGGCAATTTTGAGATTGTTTTACATCTTTAAGCTTTAAAAAAAAAACATAAGCAAAGAGAATCTATACTAATAGATAATGGGGGAGGGGATTCCGGCTCCCCCCCCCTCGACACGTGTCGTCTTTTGCTTTCTACGGCCATCTTAGACAGTGTGGCTTACAGTCGAGGGTACAGTGCGCTGAGAGAGAGAGAGAGAGAGAGAGAGAGAGAGAGGAGAGAGAGAGAGAGAGAGAGAGAGAGAGAGAGAGAGAAGAGAGAGAGAGAGAGAGAGAGAGAGAGAGAAGAGAGAGAGAGAGAGAGAGAGAGAGAGAGAGAGAGAGAGAGAGAATATGGCGGAGAGGGGGAGTCATGTCAATAGTCATCACTTTTACACTTTCCCAGGTGCCTTGGGTAGACGTCGGCCCGCCATTCATGAGAGCCTGAGAGTTGTCGTGGAGAAGCAGAACATCGACAGTGATGTTTGGAGCTTATCAATCAGCTTTGGGGCTTATATAATTAAGCGGTTGGGCAAAGAGAGCCTTGGTGGAGTAGGACATGGGCATCGTAATCCTTGGGGGAGGGGAAGTCTCAAAGGGCTCATGTGTGCTGCCCATGGGCAGGCCAACCTCGGAGTAGCCCAGCATGGCGTTGAAATCCTCTAGGAGCCCGCTCATGCGACGTCGAAGCTTGGCCATGAATGATGTCGGCTTGCTGAGATGCACCTAGCTTCAGCCACCATGGATAGCTCTCAGCTTATCTGCCCAGCTAACTGGCCGACCTTGCCGAAGGCTTCACTCCATTATGCGTGTACGGTTCTAGCCTGTAAGAGCAACTAAGAGTTCTTGAGATCAAGTTGCTGTAAACTTCCCAAACTCCCTTCGTCCTAACTCCTCGCCTCCTGCAAAAGGTGGTCTGGTGCAAGTTGTGGTAACCTGCGGACATAGAACTCTGTGTGATGACTTGAGAGAGAGAGAGAGAGAGAGAGAGAGAGAGAGAGAGAGAGAGAGAGAGAGAGAGAGAGAGAGAGAGAGAGAGAGAGAGAGAGAGAGAGAGAGAGAGAGAGAGAGAGAGAGAGAGAGATTGTGCTTTGAGACCTGGCCGAAGAAGCTTTAGCTCCCATGGGTGCATGCAAACCAGCCTCGCGAAGTCAGCAGACCTGGACGGTGAGGCAATTAGAGGCCGACCAGTCAAGTCGATGTTGGGGATGCTTTCATGGGCAGCTACTGAGAGCAAGGGGCTTAGGCCACAAGGGCCGATGAAATAGGGAGAGGGGGCACATGGCAAGCAGGACAGCGCTTACATTTAAAGCAAGGGCAAACATGGCGGGGCAGACTGCACAGAGCCGATGGCATCCAAGCAATAGGCGGATGAATTCAGGAGGGTGGGGGCATGAGGAAACCATAGAAGGTGGCACTCTCTCTCTCTCTCTCTCTCTCTCTCTGGCTCATAATGCAACCCCCAATCCCTCCCTCTGTAGTAGTTGAGCTGCTCAGTTGACACGTAGGAGTATTGTACGGTGGTGGAGCCTTGGCAAAGGCAGCGTGGAGATGATTAAGACATCTCCTGCGATTCCACTATGGTGGACCTCTAGCAGTAGAGGATAGTAGCTTGAGAGTTATTGCCAGATGCTATTGCGATTCCAACAAAGATGTGTGATTCTCAAATACTGCCTGCGAAGGTTTTGAACAATGCTCAAAATTGGATTTGGAGCACGCACTTGGTTGCTGTTGCTGTTGCTGTTGGTTGCCCACACTCGAATGAAGGGGGTAGACGCGTTGTACTCCAACTAGGTTGTGATGGTATGATTTTGATATAGGTAGAGTGGATGCGACGGATTGGTTGTTCGAGGACGGCAGGCTTCAGAGATGCAAGGCTAGAGATGTCGATACAAATGTGGCTGGTGCTCGGGTCGAGATTTTTTTCTTGCAGATTCTGAGGTATTGACCTCGAGCGCCATAAATTATCGTTGGTGTCGGTCTGTGGGCTTCTTGGCCATGAGGCCGAGGAAGCGGTCCATGCTAAGTCTCGTAGTGAGCAGCTCTCCAAACACCTGCCCCTTTATGAGTGTCTCAACATCCATAATTACATGAAGCATGATGAGCATCTACAAGCTAGGCATCGTTCTCTCTAGCATCAGCCACTACACCTTAGAAGAAGAGGCCGAGGTCACAAGTCATGAAGGTGAAGAGTGCATGAAGATCCCAAAAGGGATCGTGCCAGTTCTGCTAGGGCCTACTTAGTGCAACTGCTACATCATTTGGACACCCTACTGGCATATCCTTTGTCGATGCAGGTGCTGGAGATGTCCGCCCAAGAGTTTGGATACACGGAATATATGGGGCCCATATAGATGTCTTTTGACGCTCATAATTTTGAGGAGCTTCTTGATCCACTAATCAATGGAGAGGTCCTTCTCGGCCTCCTTCTACAGTACAATTCAGATCTAAGCCTCTCTTGTGTGGTGCCGATTGCCAGCTGCCCGTTGGAGTCTACCTCTAATCTATCTGTCAACAAATAGAGAGAGAGAGAGATAGATAGATAGATAGTTCTATTATCGTCCTGGGAGGTCAAATATGACCTATGGGACCAAATGAACATGTCACGTGGTGTGAGTGGAGTTCATAAGTGACTCTCGATGCTCAAAAATGGCTGAAATGAGCGTCGCAATAGAGAGTCCACGTCATGGTTGGGAGAGGAAGGTATGTAGGGAGAGCTCATGGCTGAATATATGGGGAAAAGAGGACCTAATGTGGTCAAAAGCTAAGCACTCAAGTAGTGTGTGGTACTCACTCTCTCGCACTTGACGAGGGCATAAGGTGCAAAGTCGATGACACTCCTCGCCAGTGCCCCAATGTCTTGTCTCGCAGCGTAGAGAATGGGAGCTAAGACGAATGGAGGCAATGGTGCGGATCGCACTCAACGGGATGGGCTCAAGGATGTAGGAATGGGTTCGGTTACCTCGTTCCGAGAAGAAGAGAGATTTGTAGTTTGGGGCAACGTGTGTGGTGTAATGGCTGAAGCGAGAACCTCCGGATTTCTCCCAAGCCATGATACATTGGCGTTGTAAGAAGGCCTCATTAACTTGGGAGTCGATCGACGCATCCTTGACCAAGTGACATGCATCCCATCTTCCAAACCATTTCTTGATATCAAGCATCCACCCCGAACTTAGTATTTTGCTCTTGCATGTCTTTTGAACCTTTTGACTTGCTTCATATGCGATTCTAGGAAGTCGATGCAAAGGGCTACGTTGTGTCTTACGCATGTACTCCACAACCCTTTCCATGCCCAAGACCTCAATGGGAAGCGATCCGGACTCAAGAAGTAAGAGCATGTAGGGTGTTTGTGTCTTGACTTGGAGAAAATTGGTGAGAAAACGCTTTTGGACATTCTCAAACTCTTTCCAAGTAGACTTCCCGATGCTTCCACCCCACACCTCCACTCCATAAAGAAGCACCGGTGTCACCAATGTGTCAAAGAGGTACTTTTTGAGAGCCCAACACTTGATCTCTCCTGCATTGCACATGTTCTCAAATGCATAATAAGCCCTCTTTCCGGCTTCCAAGCGACGCATTGCACAATCCTTCCATTTATGATTGGATGGAACCTCAAGGCCAAGGTACTTGAAGTGATCTACCACTTCAAGTTTCTCATTGTTGTATACAATGCATGGATTTTCGTCATTGAGGGTCTTTACAAGCATAACCTTGGTTTTGGATCCATTCACGATCAGCCCGCTATGTAGGCAAAAGCGTTCCAAGACACTCATAAGCTTTTGTGCATCTTCTAAGGTATGTGCCAAGAGCACTACATCATCGGCATAAAGCAAAAGCATGATCACCGCATTTCCAATCTTAACCTCTTATATGCCTTCTTGCTGCATAAAATCAAGAACCATGTATTCCAATTCCTCAATGAGTAGCCCAAAGAGGGTTGGGGAAAGTGGGCATCCTTGTTTGACACCAATAGTGCTTGCAAAAAATTCTGAAGTTCCATCTCCCATACGTAATCGACATATCACTTTTTGGTAGATGCGAAAGACTGCATGCATAAATTCTCTCGGCACTTGAAGGCTTTGCATACGTCTCCAAAGATTTTCTCGCGGTACCATGTCAAAAGCTTTCTTGAAATCCACAAAGCAACAATACAACTTTTTTCCTTTCAATCGAGACGCTTCCATAAGAACTCGAAGAGTGACAAGGTGATCAATAGTGCTATGATGCTTTCGAAAACCTGCTTGGCCAAGTGCACGTTTGCCATTCTTTTCAGCCCATTCACTTATCTTCATCTCCATGATACATCCAAATAACTTTGCCATCAAAGAACCAACCATTATAGTGCGATAGTTGTTCACATTGTTTACATCTCCTCCTTTGTGCAAAGGTTTGATCCAATTTGCACTCCAATCATGAGGCATGCCATACTGAAGTGCAAGGTTAAACATATCGCATATCCAATATCGTGTTTTCTTGCTTGTCCATTTAATCATTTCAGCCTTGACACCTTGAAGTTCACCTGCCTTGCGAGTAGCAAGTTTCTCAAGCGCGCGGCATACATCTTCAATGGTAAAGAAGGGAGACATAAATGGAAGGGAGCTACAACCCTCCATCTTATCAACATTGGGTTGCTCATAGAGGTTTTTACAATGCATATACATATCCTCAAGAGTCAAGTCACCAAAGCTCTCAACGCGCTTGCCTTTTAGATTTTGCCAAAACTTGCCACATGCATGTGCTTTCTCTTGTGCTAAAAGAAGTTGTTTTTCGACTTCCCACCTTCTCCTCTTCTTTTGAACAAGTGCTTTGTATGTGTGTGAACATTCCAAGTAAACTTCCTTGTCTTTGATTGCATCCAATCTTAGCAAGTGTTTTCGGGCTTGACTACATTCCATGTCAAACCATTTCTTCTTGGTGCTACCCTTCTTAGACCTTTTGCAAGACATGTGTTTCACCGAAAAGCATTCCTTCGCACAAGAGAAAATTACTTCTTTGAAAACTTTCCACTTGCATTCTAATGTTGGGCTCCCTTGATGCTCTATCATGCTTAACATTTGGTCCACCATATCAGCATATATAAGTGCTCGTTTGAAGTCTAGACGTAGGTACAAATGATTCACATCATGATTGGAGGCTACATGCTCGGGCCGTTTACCACACTTGAGGTCAATACATAACATCCTATGATCCGATTCCGGATTCCATTCACCAAGTGTAAAGCTTTGTATGCATTCTAGAGTGGCTTCTGAGAACAACATATAGTCAATCACGTTAGCACCATTGTGCTTTCTACATGTAAAGTCATTGGTGCCTTGCCATAGAGATACACCATTTGCAATGAGCATTCCGGTACTATTGCACATATGTAGAAGTGACTTTCCATAGTGATCCACTTCTTTTGCATCATTAGAACTTCGATTATACATGTATGAGTCATCCACTCTTCTTGATACATGCGGCATGTCGACTTGTTGTGTGTCGTGTTGTAACATATTTGTGCGAGCATTCATGTCTCCAAAAACAATGACTTCACCTTGATCCTTGTAATGAGCAATGTCTTCCTCTAGTTCAACAAAGGGCTGATCTCTATCCATATTCAAGCGAGCATAAAAGTTGGAGTCATAGTGAGGAATGTAGCAGCCGGCCACAAACATGACTTGACCATTTGGTGGGTTGATTTTCAGCCATAAGTAGCGTTTATACTTATCTTCTTTGACAATGGAAACATCTTTCAAACCCTTTTTGGTCATACATGCTACGCCTCCTTGGCCTCTTCGTTGCTTTGCATTTTTGGCCCACATCAAAGAATGTACATCGTATTTGTCAAATCCAAGAATTCGTTGCGCATCATGCTCCCATGTTTCGACAAGAAGTATCACATCGGAGTCATTGGTAAGCTCATCAATGCCAATTTCCGCATTCCATGGATACCCGTTACAATTCCAAAAGCTTATTCGCAAGCGTGAGTTGGTCTCATAGATCATGTGTCCCTATTTGTTGGATGGACTTACATCCTCCTCAAGTGACTTTTCTTCTTGAGATGATACCTTAACCTTCTTGCTTCTTTCCTCGTATGCTTTGCGACGTACATTTTGTTGCATAAGAGTGCGATCCTCATATACATTACAACCCGTTCCTTTGAGGTAGATCCAACCATTCCAACTCGATGTGCACCATAAGCCATGATTCCTGACATGCCAAAGTGTGTAGCAAAAAACTCTTCAATAGCAACCGCAAGAGATTGGGGTGTTTCCATGCTTTCCTCCTTGATTCCACGAATGACGATGTTCTTTGAGCGTTTTTGTCGTTCTTGCAATTCTTGAGTGTCCACATTCTCTACATTCTTTGCTTGGACAACGGCTTGCGTGATAGGAGATGTAGAAACCACATTATCCTTACATATATCAGCCCATGATTTGGATGCATTTCTCATCTCACATACATCATGTCGTATTGTATCTATCGTTTCCTCTTTCAATACATGATCACTCTCAACTTTGCTCAAGCGCTCTTTCACTACATTCATGTCCACAAGAGAGCGTTTACATTCTTGAACTTCATTCTCAAGATGCATCAAGCGTGTTGTTTGCATTTCAAGAACCTTCTTGAGGTGCTCATTCTCCACAACGAGAGAGAGAGAGAGAGAGAGAGAGAGAGAGAGAGAGAGAGAGAGAGCTACAGTGTTCAAGAAAAACTATTTGGCAATCATTTCCTTTTTATTGATTTTCCAATAGAAAATTGTGAAAATTAGAGTAGATTCTAGCCAATTTAAAACGCTATTTCCTTCAAAATCTAGGCAAGACAAATAAAGACTCCACTGGCCTGAGAGAGAGAGAGAGAGAGAGAGAGAGAGAGAGAGAGAGAGAGAGAGAGAGAGCTTTTCTTGATCTCCTTTTATGAAATTTTTCAAGAGCAAGGAGCTTGAGGGTAAGAGGGGCCATACCGCCGCCGAAGGTGGCGCCGTTTTACTAGTTGAATTAAAAAAGCACCCTGAAGCTCTACACCCTAAGCTTTAGATCCCTATGCTCTACACCCCGCTATTAAAATTCTGCATTTTTATGCTCTAGAGCCTTTTTTACAAATTTAAAATTGTGATCCCTAAGTTGTATATTCCACTTTAAAAGCTTTAAAGTTCTAAGTCCTAAAACTCTAGCGTCTCGAGGTGACCTTCCCCTACCTGTGAATCCATGTAACATTTTTAACTTCTTTAATTCAAAGTTTTACCTTCTAATAAAAAAAAACTCTAAGTCCTGATTAGATCATTGGAGACCTTACTTTAAAAGTTCTACATCTTCAAGTTCTAAACTTAGCTTTAAAATGTTTAAAAATTAAAATAAAAAATCTTTAAAGGTTAAAGCCCTAAATGATAAATTCCTCCCATAAAGTTTTAAGTAACAAAAATGATAACTTTAGTCTATCACCTAAAGTTTCATAGGGTGAACTAAATTCTCAAAATGAAAAGGTGGCTAAAAGAACTTCTTTAATTTCAAAATGAAAAGGTGACTCTTAGGATTTGTGGAGCCCTCTAACGCTTTATCATTTAACAAGTAAGGCTGTCAACGTTCCATGCTTTCAAAACTTTCATTGGGTAACCCAAAATCTTTTCCTTGATATGAGAGTTCATTCCATATTTCAAAACTAAAGACATGTCCATCATTAGATTTACACAATTCATTTCAATGAATGCCCACTATCTTATTTCAACCAATCAACATTTTTGACCTATCAAAAAATGCTTAAAAATACAACTCAATCTTTTTCCTATTTTAGTCAGCAAAAAGAGAAGGCAACACTATAGCCTTGTCCTTTGGACAGGCCAAAAAATTCAAAATAGTATTCTCAAACAAAGTTCAATAGTACCTAAAGGTAAAGCAAACTTAAACTTATTCTAGGTGGATCTTGGTCAGTCGAAGTCGAAAGAGGATTGCACAAAGTTATGGTTTTTTTCCTTTCATAAGGTTGTAGTTGATTGTGGCATATTCCATAAGCTCTTCCCTAGCAAAAACTTGCTTACTCAAATAGTATTTTCATAGCGGTGATGGCACTCCAATAATATATCGGTAACTTTGGTCCTCCAAGGGTATCAACTTGAAGAGAGAGACCTGAAGGTAGATGTCTAGGAACTTCCTATTGTAGTCTTCCATAGTTTCTGTGGCAAACATTTTAATATTACCCCACTTTGTGAGAAGTGGGTGAGAAGTTGCACTTAAAAGAAGGATTTCATGTAACTCCGAGCAAAAGTTTTCTTGGAAGCTTTCCAAGTCATTGAAGTGTGCAACTTTGAACTCCACCACTGCATAGCATTGCCTTTGAGAAAAGAGGTGGCTTGAGAGATCTTTGTATAAATGTTATCGAACTAGTGCAGGAACTATAAATCTTTCTTTCTATCTTTCTCTCCTGAAAAAGGGGATTTTTTTTTGTAGAATTGGAATCACCATCTCACTCTGATGCTCTTGAATGAACCACTATGCTTTCAAAAAAGCACACGTCTGAAGCTTTGATACTTCTATAATGGGATGGCACCACATGCCAACTAAAAAGAACAAGCTTTTTAACACTTCAAAACAACTGATGTGTGTGTGTGTGTGTGTGTGTGTGTGTGTGAGAGAGAGAGAGAGAGAGAGAGAGAGAGAGAGAGATGAAGTGGTAGAGCTCCACTCGTAAACGGACCTCAAACCTTAGTACCCCTTTTTGTATTTCTTTAGCAAAGTACAAGCTCTAAGAACCTTGCTATGTTTTTCCATGCGGTAGAATGCCAAAGTGACAGCCATATGTACATATTTAAAGGCCCTTGGCCTCTCAAAAGCATCTCACATGGAAAGCAATACAATCAAAAGCATATTGTCCAAAAGTGGGATCATTTTGAATGTCCTTGGAATGAATGGATGTAAACCATAATATGCTTGTTCATCTATGTAAATTTGCATATGAGAGTGTAATGTGAGGACCTTGCAAAAGTGTAAAATGTTTGTCACACAACGTAATGTTTTTGGAACGGTTGATAGAGTATATATGTATTCGAGCAATGTCCATATTGCATGAGTGTGCGTGTGTGTTTGAGATTTTGTTGGCAACCATGTTGATAGGCATCAATTTCAATCCGTTCACTCAAACCTTGAATAGGTTTCAATGTGGATCTTGAGACTCATATATGCCTTTGTGGTATTTCTTTCTAACGCGTACCTTTGGAATGGATGTAACATGAGAATCATGTAAGATCGCATAAGAGAGAGAAATATGTAGACCTTGCAAAAGTGCTGAATGCTCACATTTTTAATTTAGTGGAGCTGTGTCCATTTTGTGAGTGTGTGGTGTGCTATAGTCATCAATCTCAATGTGTTGATACGCATCAATCTCAATCTATTCACTCACACTCCTTGAGTCCATGTGGATCTTGTGGCTCATAAATTCCCTCATGGTATTTCCATCACATACAGAGTGCCTTATAATTGGAGCAAGCTTTAGAAGTTTTTTTTTTGGCCTGCTGAAGAAAGGCCCTAGTATTGGGTCAGCTTAGTCGTCCTCCAAGCGATGCCGTCCATGTGGACGGGTATTTTGTGTTTAAGTCTTTCGCTGCAGGTGAACTCGCGAGCTCAGTTTTGTTCGTACAGTACTGCGTTCAGCAGACAGGACTGGTGCGAAGCTTTGCCCACCATTCCACCTTACCTCCAGCAGAGCGCCCAACCATGCGGTGTTTCTCTCGCCTACTTTCAAAGTCGAGGGGGACGGTGGACGTACGCGTAGTCTCAGTAGCCTAGATTCACCTTCAAAATCAAGGGAAACAAAAAATGGCGGAGGCTCTCTCTTCTCTCCGTGCCTACTTGGCAGCGTTGACTTTGTCGTTAAGCAGAAGGTGCCTTCTAAGTTCTCTGATAGCCGACGGGCTGGCCAAAACTTGGAGCAAAGGATCTCCTTCTCTCTCTCTCTCTCTCTCACGCAGAGGACATATACATTGTCGACCTTCTTCTGATCCATTGGTTGGCGTCTTGCTTCTTCATGTCAAGCATCTGCTTACCTCCCATGGTTCCCAACCCTAATCTAGACTTCCTGGACCTGCATCGAGCTTTCAAAGGTATGCTGCTTTCTCACCATTTTTGTGATCAAATCATGCGTTTTTCCCTATCGATGCGCAGAAGGGTTGTATGATGATGCCCTGCTTGTACCCCCAATGCAAATTGTAGCCTTCTACGCACGGAGAGAGGGCTGATTCATGTGTTAAGATCTTCATTCCTCAACCATTCTTGGGTCTCACATGCATTTTCGGGGTAGGCCTTGGATGCGATGCAGAGGAGGTCATCAGAATACTCGCCCATTGGAATGCTTCCCAATGTGCTCAAATCAGAATGGTGTACAAGAATATGTTTGAGGAGGAGATTTGCAAGCGTCTCAAGAGTGAGCTTCATTATCACTTTGAGGTGAGGTTTGAGCATTGTGCAAACGCCTGCGATTGCGCATTCACATCCCTCATGAGCTCTCACTTGGAATGTTGTGACTTGAATAGAAGGCCATGTTGATGTGGATGAGGGAAGCTCCTGAGAGGGATGCCAGGATCCTTAGAGGAGCGCTGAAGACCAGCAATGGGCTGCGACGGAATCGGATCCTTGCTGAGGTTTTTAGCACGAAAAGGATGGATGATGTCAATTCCATAGCCAAGGCTTACCATTTCTTAAATGGCAAGCCTCTTTAAGATGACATCGAAGCTACTTTGTCAGGCTCTTGTCAAAAGGTACTTATAAAGGGGGTTCCATTACATGTGTTATCATGAGGTGTGTTGTGTGTTGCTCATGTTTCTTACACATGTATGCGGCATGCACACATTCAATGCAGCTCTTTGTTCAGTATCTTTGTGGGACTCAGGATGAGGCCGTGGATCTTGAACCTCACTTTGTGTTAGAAGATGTTTGGAAGCTCCACAATGTGCTAATCACACACATTGACGACACAACTGCCATTCATATTTTGACAAGCAAAAGGCAAAGGCAATTATGCAGAATTTTTGATGCTTATCGAACCACGCATGGACAGGATGCTTATGAGGTGAAGCTCTTGCATTGGACTACTTCTCTTTTCTGTTTAATTGCATAGGTTTTGAAGTTTTATATGGTTGCATAGGTTATCAATCAGATGGATGACAGATGCAAAAATGAATTTCACACAACGGTGATGACGATCGCCAAATGTGTAAGCAGTCCATAAGAATATTTTTCTGAGGTGAGGCTAAGCTATCAATTGCACATTGTTTCAAGAATTGGTCCAGAATTATGTCTCTTGTTTTGCTTTGCTTTGCGAACACAGTGGTAACCTTGGTTTTCAATTTGGTGTCTATTTGGGTCATTTCCAAGTGTTACCGATCTCACAATGTCTTTTTTGCATGCTCACATGAGGCTTAGTTATCTAGATTCTTGAAATAATGAAGCCTACGTGTGAGATGCTCACATGTGAGCTTAGTTGTAATATTGCTTTCAGTTTTGCAACTATTCCAATACAAGCACCTTCCATGCTTGAAGTTTGGTCTCGGGTGGTTCATTTATAAAGAATTTCCTATATCACGTGTGCTCAATGGGGGTCCCTCCTCACATATATACTTTTATGGATAAAATGTCCCCTCTTTCTTAAGAAGCTTACATTTCTTTCTCTAAACTGAATTGAAAATCCCCTCTTGTAGATGTAAACCTATAACTCCATTAAAATTAATACACCCCTTATGAGGAACTTTAGGTGATACTTCTACATTTTTTGTATGAATCCTTTGGGAGATTAGTATAACTAAACCATGCATGAGCATATTGATAATGTGCGATTGTTTGGTCGTGCTTTTGCCTATTTATTTGTTGCTTGTCATCCAATGGCGGTCAATCATCAAAAGCTCTCTATGTCATGTGCGCTCAAGAGATCAATATGTTATATATAGAGTGTGGGCCGTGTTATACTTTTTCTTGGGTGGTTGTATTCTCATACTTAGTGTTTGCACTTGTTTAGGTTGTATACAAGTCCATGAAAGGTCTTGGAACCGATGATGACACTCTTATCCGTGTAGTTGTTACTCATGCGGATATTGACTTGGCAAACATTAAAGCTGCCTTTTACCGGAGATACAAGAAGCCCTTGTCGGCTATGGATCACTCAGACACTACTAATAACTACAGGAAGTTTCTTTTGGCTCTGATTGGTGTACCTTATTAGTTTCATGAACTCAATCCTTCAAATATTTCAATGAGGTGTAAATGCAGTGGAGGATGAAGATTAGTTTTTCTCGATCATTGTCAAAAACAAGGTTTTGGGGTTGTGAGATACGATGTAGAGAAGCTTATACATAAAATGCTATAATCACAAAAAACTGAAGGGGTGTTTGGTCTTTGTATGTAAGAGGTGCGGAGGCTACATAGAGGATTTGGATCTTCCCTTGGAGTATCATGTCTTGAATTAGACTTGTTGGATAGATCTTTGAGGTCTCTCGGGTTTGTCCCTACGACGTTAAACTCTTCTTCTTTTGATACAATGAGTTCATTCCTCAATTGGCGACATAAGATCTTTGGTCTTGTAGGTGTGCATTGGTTACTTGGAGCATGGATTTGAATATGCATTTCTAGCAAGATTGACTTGTTAATTACAAGTGATCTTTGTAATATGGTTCCACTTCTACAAGCAAGAGCATTCATATAAGTACTCAAAACTTGTGTATTTCACATCAATGATGACTTCCATACGGCCATAATTAATTCTCTCTCTCTCTCTCTCTCTCTCTCTCTCTCTCTCTCAATTCTTAACATAAACGTCTACTTTTGTAGATTAAAGATGGTAGTTCCCTTTGGAGTATTAGGTTTTGAGTTCAAGACTTGAAGAATAGATCTTTGCAATCTCTTGGAATTGTTCCTACGACGGTAAAATTTCTCCTCTCTTCTTCTCTAGTGATTCTTGTACCCATCACTCTTGATATGTTGTATTAGAGTACCTCACCTATTGCTAGCATTGTGATTGATTTTACTTACCTTAGTTTTATTTTGGTTCAAGGTACTTGTATTGGCCTCACTATGGCTCCAACTTTTTGGTCTCATAGGTCATTTTGTCTTTCTGAAGACATCAATAGTACATTTTAGTTTCTCTCTCTCTCTCTCTCTCTCTCTCTCTCTCTCTCTCTCTCTCTCTCTCTCAATTCTTAGCATTAGTGTCTACTATTGGAGCTACACATTTGATTTGATCCAAGTTGTACCACTAGATTTTATGAAGGATGTTTCATGGCTTGATTAAATCAATCATTGGAAGAGAGACCAATAAAGAGTTTGAGGTGGACAATTATCCATCATTCCTGGGAGCTCCGAGAGGGATTAACCACTAATTAGTTAAGATCTAGTTAATCTAAGCATCATAGGCGATTAATCATAAGAAGCATAAGAGAGGCATAGTGAGAGAGAATGAATCAATGATTAGTGTTAATCAAGTCTCATGAGCAAGGAGAAGCTCAAGGACTCCATAGCCACACACCTCAAGAGCTCTCACCAAAGAGTGCTCTCAACAAATGAACTTGAGAACCCTAATTTCTTTTACACACACTGCCTTATGTAGTAGGGTAAAAATATCCAATGTTCGGGTGCCCAAGGCCTTTAGGGCTCCACCACTTACTAAATCTGCTACCTAGGCACACTAGCTGATTTGTTCTTTACAGCTTGGAACTCCCATTGAGCCCGTAACACATTAAAATATTACAATGGCTTGAAATAAATCGGAATTTACAATACGCGACCATTTTGAGAAAACGTGAAAAATGTGTAACTTCAATCTTCACTGCTTCTTTGTATTCATCCTTGGTGTGCATCCGTACGTTTTCGGTCTTTAGTAGCTTCTGTTATAACTGACATTGATTTAGTTAACACCCTCACTCAAAACAAGAAAAAAAAAAAAAAGTTGAAGCTCATTTCATATCTAGTCATGGGTAGGATAAAAGGGGGTTAATGATGCATTCATGGTAGCTAACCTTTGTGGCCCAAACATGGTACAAATTGTCCTTTGAAATTGTAGTCTAGCACTCACAATGATTTATATATTCTGCCTAGCAAGTGGGACAAGCTGTGTATATAAATCTTCCTGGTTCATAGTGAAACCAAGCAGAGGCTTGACTCTTTGAGAAGGAAGAGTTACTCGCATTTGTTTGGGTCCAAAGAGAAACACTAATAATTTTTGAAAGTGGGTTTTATGGATGATACTTTGATTCTAAGGGGTCGTACAAGCGAAAGGGATGAAAATTTATTCTACATGGGTTGTTCCTCTAGATGCTTCAAACCAAGTAGGCAAGATAAGAGACTTCTAAGTACCAAGCACAAAGAAAGATAAAGATTGGAAGAAAAACTAAAAAATCACAATATGCAACTCCCCCACAAAAATTAGTGAGACACAAGGAGTGCCACACACCTTTTATCATCCAAGTCCACAAGATTGATGCCAATTTGATGAAGGAGCAATAAGAGTTTCCCTCTAACATGTTGTACGCGTCTGTCGCACATGTCAATGCAAGGAACTTGCCGATACACTGTGTGCGAGCCACAAATGGCTCCAAGCATGCAACTAGCCTAAACTAGTAAGCTCAAAGAAGACGATGGTGTGTCACTCATCGCTCTACGCTTGTTGTCGTGGAGGATTCCTCGCCGCGAAGAAGAGGGAGACGCCGCTACGCCGCGCTCAACCGCCTCGCCATCGTCGTGCCGCTGCAATGCTCGATCGCACTCTCTCACGCATACACAAACACACACACACACACACACACACACACACACACACACACACACAAGGAGATGAAGAAGAAGAAGATGGAGATGGAGCAAGAGCACTCCTTCAATTGCACAAATGAGAGAATGAGTGAATTTTAGGTTTAGTTGACTTCTATATGAGCTCGTCCCATTCACACTTGGACACCCATGCTTAGCCAACTAATCCTTTGAATGTTCCAGTTAGAGTGCGCCTCTCATCGGCGATCACTCTTACCCTTTTCCTATTGGACCGACAAGCCCGGTACCTGACTCTACCAAATAAATAATACAGCGCCCATTGTAGGTGATAGGAATGTGCGTGAGGGTTAACATGCCCCCCTTCCTAATGTAGATTCCATCCTCGAAATCTATTGAGTTGAAGCTCATTCATTGAGGTGGAAGAGCATTTGAGATGAACGTCCTTAGCCTTCTTCAGTCACACTGCAAAATCAAACAACATTGGCATAGTAATTGCATTCTCATATACAATTAAAAAGCATATGCAGTTTTAGGCAGACAAATTGATTGGTAGTAGAATTCTAAACCATTTGTCAGCAATAAACATTAAATTGCAATATAATCAAACGCATAAACAATTGTAAAGGTAAAAAATTAAACAAGTATGGGATCGCTAATTTAACGATCGAAAGGCACTAAAGATCGACTATTAATACCATGGGCAAGTTTCTCAATTTTCTCTGGTCAATTAAGTTGTTTAATCGCGAGAGCCAAGTATTTCATGTCCGAGGGTTGACTAGAGGCTATACCTAGAAGACCTTGTAGTTAAAAGGAATTTCTCATGAAATCATCGCCTGACTGATTACCTTTTCTTTGACCCCCCAAAGTCTTTTCACAGTGATTCAATTTTGATGTGTGTGCTTATTTTGTATGCCTTGGGTTTTTTGCTTTTCAAGGAAAAGCGCCCACACTGGGAACCTCTAGGGCTCTAGTACCATAGGCGATACATGTGAGTGGAGTACCAAATCAAGCCGAGGTTTCTCTTCGAGCTTAAGATTTTTCATCGTGGCACTTTGATTTTTTGTTTGTTCGTTTTCAGCATTTTAATTTTGTAACTTTGGGGGGTCATATAACATTGTTACCCTCCCCAGGCTCATCACACTAGTAAACTCCCTTTATAATACTTAAGCTAAAGGTCAATAGGGACTAAGCCCACTAGAAAGCCCTAGTACATTTCACACAACGCTGCCTAAATCGGATTAAGAACCTAAGTAACCATTGATAATTAGAAAGGCATTCCCCATGGTATTAAGAGAAGATCTCTAACACCTAGCTTGGTCAAGTTAGCTTAGTTAGACTGCTTGATTTTAAACCTAGACAAGTGATTATGACAAAACATTACATTGAATTTAATGTTTGATACTAAGCAAATGTGCTGAATATTATGCTACCAATTACAATTAAGCAGACAAACATGGATGCAAAAAGATAAGGGGAAATGCTAGTGGACAAGAAACACCTGTTTGTGTTGATGGTCGCACTTGATTTGAAGTGTGAGCGAGAGAAAGATTCCATGAAGGTCCAAATCCTAACAACAGTAACACGTTCTTGTACACACGAGGAAACACAAGGAATACCTCTAGGAGGCACATCAGTGGGAAGAAAGAACTTTGCTAATCACTACATTACCTTACATTTCTTGGAGCGAGTGGGACGTTTCTTACAAGGCATTGTTTTTTAGCACTAGCTATGGTCGCTAAAGAAGCTTTAGGGACCTACTTGTATGTTTTCTTCGTTATATTAGGATGAGTCTTGTCAGAATCCATATGCATTGCTTGTAGCATATTTAAGGGTACAGGCACTTCATCCCCCTCAGGTGTTACCCAGGTCGTCCCCCTGTTTCCCAAAGTGTCTATGGTTGCTGCTAGGTGGACCCAATCCACATTTTCCGACTCAGTTATCCCAGGTAGTACATCCATATAAGGAGAATCTTCCCAAACATCAGTGTCTGGTTTACACGTGTAACAATACTGCAATGGGACCGAGTGAATTGTGGTGTCAGATCTATGATCAATTATAAACCTGTTTCCTAGAGGATGTGCTCGACCAGTTACAAGATCTACTCAAATAACAGAATCTTGTAACTGCAAGTAGACATGGTTTCTAGACCAGTCATGCACCATTTTTGCTTCCCTCATGAAAGGACATCCTAAGATCAACTCAGATGCCATAGTGTGCTTGGAGAAATCCATAACAATGAAGGTAGCTCTTATTTTATGTCCAAAGACCTTGATCTTGAGATCTTCTAGCATCCTGATAGGTTTAACAATAGAGCCATTGGCCATCTTCACTACTATGGTTGTGGTCGCAAGGTGAGGTCTTCCCATAGTTTCCCATCAATTTTTAGTCACAATGCTAACCCCAGCGCCACCATCAAGGATTCCCTTCACAGTTAATCCCTTAGTAGTGATTGGTATGGTCGCATTGGATTCATCACCCTCAAAGTATTGTCCGAACTTGTTAACAGGTATTTCTATAACAAGGTTCTCATTTAGGTTGGGTTGTGGATCTAAGTGTTCTTCCTCTATTGGCATCTCCCCAGCTCCATCCATCTGTGCAAATTGTGGTAGCCCAAACTTTAGTTCTCCATTGAGGAAGGTTTGAAGAGCTGAGACTAGCTCAGGGTCTTTATATAGTTTGGACATGATGGTGGTTCTAACTTTTGAAGACATGAAATCCATCAATTTGGCAATGTTTAACGAAACCTTTTGGGCTTTAGTCCCTTGACGTGGGGAAGATGGGATCTCCATTTCTTCAATAGGATCAAGTAGTCCCTCTGTAAACATTCTTTCCATCAAGAAGTGCGTATGCCCACTTTCCCATAACTTTAAGTCACTTTCTTCTTGGATGACACTAGGTATGGCTAAGGGTCTATGGACTTGGTGAGGTTGTTGTTGCGTAGGGAACACGGTGTTTGTAATCTGGATCTGCCTAGGTGCTGGTTTTAGATCCCTTTGGGCATCTTCTACCAAGCTCCTTAATTGCTTGACTCTCTCAATATCCTCTGTAGGGTTTGGATAAGTTCCTATCTTCTTCTTGGATCCTGGCCATTGTGGCTCATGAAGATCTTCCTTGTTGGTTTCTATCTTAGTGGTCGTTTTGGTCTCCATGGTTTCACCTGAATCAAAATCCTCTTCAGCGTCGTTCATATATACGAGGTCATCACCAGTCCTTATGTTGGTCTTTGAATTGGGGTCTGACTTCGCTGTTTTTTGCGATCTCTTCCTTCGTGTTTTCTTCTTTTTTTGAGATTGGGCAATTGATGCCGTGTCTCTTTCCTCAAGAATATAATTTTGTTTTTGGAGCATCCATCGTGTGAGTACGTTTACTGGTATCACAGGTGTACTTTGTGATGGCTCCTCGGTAACTTCAATCAAGTTTAATGGCATGATCTTCAGTGCCTTTGGATTATTTGGACATTGGGCAATCAAATGATCTATGCCACATCGATTACACATGAGTATCAGCATTGTAGACGTGCTAGCTTGATTGGTTTGCATTAGTGTGGCATTCTTTTGTAGTCTAATAGGACACTCAGCTACACGATGTGGACCTCCACACTCATAGCATTGAAGAGGTGGTCTCTTAGCAGTGTAATTGGTATTTTGGCCTCTTGCAGCAAGAGCAACTACTTGATAGACAGGTTTGACTTATCCCCATTAGTCCTCTATGTAGTATTGTGGACTTTCTTCAAGCACATCCATCCCATAGGAAATATTAGGGTCTATATCTTCATCATAGCCTTCCAAACAAGCAATAGATGACTCACAACCCACTTGATTCACAGAAGTGATTCTTGGATGTGGTCGTTGTCGTCCTAGCACTGGAGGTAAGAAGGGTGTTGTTTGAACAACATTTTGGTCCCTAGGGACCGTGTGTTGTGCTGTTTGTTCAAGAGGTGGGGCCGACATCAATGCAGGCACTTGAGGTGTGTCTGTCCATGCTAAGGTTGGTCTATTGGCCATCGCGTGCTTAAATACTATGCAATACTTAGCTTGATGACCATACCTCTCGCAGTCATTGCAGTTCCCATTGAATTTTACTCTAAAAGTAGGACATTCAATGGTACTATGCATTCCATAGCATACTGAGCACCAGTGTTGCTCCCTTCTTGGATACATATGATCTCTAAAACTTTCATGAATAGCCTTGGTGAGATCTGCTAAAGTCATCTCAGATATCTTTGGCTCCTTAGCAATAGGCTTTAGGGTCATTGGTTGATTCCCCGATGCTTGTGAGCTAATAGATCTAAGCTCAACAAACACTCTTTCTCCTTGAATCATTAAATTATCCTCCAATTGGATTGCATTGGTGGTGACTGCTTCCCAAGTGGTGATACCTCTAATGACTAGGCCATTGTAGATATCCTCATGTCATGATCCCCCAATGAATCTATAAAGCAATTGGTTATTTTTGAAGCGTTCATTTGGATTACAACGAGAATTCAAATGCTTCAAGCGACTAATAAAGTCTCTCACCGACTCTCCTTCCTCTCGTTGGCCTTTCTGGAGCTGAGAGGCTACACCCCAAAGTACTCCCTCTCGTATGTATTCTTTCAAGAACAATCTCCTAAGAGTAGGGTAAATCGTTTTTTCTTCCACCCTTAGGGTTCTATACCAATCCCCTGCCTTCCCACTTAAGGTTAGACTTAAAGCATTACTCTTATGCATGTCATTGTGTTCTCCTAGAGAATCGCATATTTGTTCAAACACTTCGATATGATTTCTCACATCCCCATCTCCACTAAATTTTTGTGTGAGCTTGGATATTTGTACTGCCTTACTTCTAGTTTCTCTATCAGGCGTGTTACGCATATTCTCAGCAATAGATCGACCAATAGCTTGAGCAAACGTTGCCAAGTCACCTAAGTGAGCAGGCACCGTGGGTGAAGGCGCTCCAAAGACTACATGTGGAGTAGGTATTGGCATTGGTCTTGGTGCATAGGAAGCCCTTGGATTCCACATTGGGTACGATGTTGTGCCATGTGGTGGCCCAAAGTTCATATGTGTGGCCCTAGGCATAGCAGACGCCGGATGTGACATGCTAATGCTAGCTGGTATAGTCCCATGGAAATAAGAACTTGGGTGTTGTGGTTGTGGAGCATAGGTAGTTGAAACAATGGGAGGAGTAGGGGCTACATGAGTACGAGGACCCATGGGTATGTACGATTGGTACACACTTGTAGGTACTATTGGAGGCATTGAGCTACCATGTAGTGGTGCTTTACTAACAAATGAGGTCCATGGCGTGTTTCTTGGCATGCGCATCATTGGAGTAGGCATGGTAGCCATGGTGTCATCAAGGGAAAGATGAGCTAGACTTGGAAAGGTAAAGTTATCACTTGCGGGCTCAGATTGTAGTGAGACCCCTGGCGAAACAACATATGGAGGATCCATCGGATTTACCAAGGGAGTCTCCATTTGCAATAAGGTTGGTTGTTTAGCCTTTCCTGTATCAAAGAATCTCATGAGACCCGTTGAAGGCATGTGGATTCCCTTGTTCTGTCTCTGTAGCTCAATGACTGTATGGATGACATCACGAACTCTTTGTTGTTGATCCTCCACACTATTAGCACCTATTGTGGATTGTAGGACATCTAACCAACCCACGTGATAGGTGTGACCTGTGTATAGGTCAGTTAGAGTTTCCGTTTGTAGTTTGTATTCCCAGTTCTCATTTAGTAATGCTCCATCTAAGCTTGAGGTGCTAGGGGTGTCCTTTGAGCTAGATGCAATGTTGCTTTCTAGGGGTTGGCCCTTAGTGGTTGCTAAGTTAGGAGCACTTGATTGCTCTCCTAGCAAGGATATTGACATAGGGTCTTTCGCTTTTAACTCTCTTCGTTGCTCCACCTTCTGTAAGCTCTCGATTTCCTTTTCCCTATCCGCAATGATATATTGCTCAACCTCTTGCACTTCAGCAAGGCTTCTACCATCAGGTAATATAACCTCGGAGGGGAATAGCTCTAAAGAGTCAGGAGGTGCAATGAATGAAGTATTCACGTGCACATTCTCTAAGGGCATAGGGTCTACGTTGGTCATGAATGGAAAATTTACTTCCCCACCCTCCTCATTTACATCATTAACTCCATGTTCGGAGCGAGTGGCTCTACTAAAGGTTTCCTTCAAGCGGCTAAGCACGCTCGGCCTGGACCGTGGGCTCATGGCATGCATGTCTTGGCTTAAGCTATCGGAATTACACATTGGGAAACCCTCCATGACATCGTAGTCAGAGGAAGAGTCACTAGCCGTGTTCGCGTCTTGGTTTCTACTACCTTGGGTCCCCGCTGAGGGCTCGGAACCTGATGTAGGTGGATATTGAGAACGCGCATAAGTCAAAATTCTCTCTAGTTGCTCCATCTCTAGCACACGACCAAAGCGTAGATGCATATGCCTTTGGAACCCTACAAGCATCGATGAATAATCTCGAAGGTTAACCGCTTACTTTTTTAGGCGTCTGTTTTCACTCGTATTTTTATGTTTTTTAATGATTGGTTTTTTGATTAAAGTGTGTGATAGCTCAAAATGAGCGCATCACTCAAAGGGTCGCGGTGTGCTTTACAACACAACGTTCGGTCCGCTGAAGCTCCGATGGTCCTCAAAGAAGTCAATTTTTAGCTATGTGTGAAGCTAAAATACGTAATTTTAAAGGGCGACTGCGGCCTGAGCCTGAGCGTCAGCTTGGGCTTGGGTCTGGGAGATATTCCCGATCCCGGTCCTACCTTTAAAATTTCTTATTTTTATTTATTATTATTATTATTTTTAGGATAAGGTCGCCGTGGCCTATGCGCGAGCACACACACACACACACACTCTACCTAACTACTTACAACTAATACACCTAATGTTACACACTAACACACTTCATTAGCTCTAGCAGATCTACTTCCTACTTACTGTACTTTACATTATACAGAACTAACAAGCTTAATACTAACACCTTATCACAGAAAAAACACAGTACCTTTCAAAACTTCAATAACAAAGAAATACACAGTAGCAAAACAAAATCCTTCTTCTCAACACACATAACTTCCTTCCGTACGTTTCCTACAATTGAAATTGCACCACAAAAGAAGCACAGAGTGCCATTCAAGCTTAGTGTATGGCATTCCCCAACAGCGGCGCCAAAAATGTGCGCGTCTGTCGCATGTGTCAATGCAAGGAACTTGCCGATACACTGTGTGCGAGCCACAAATGGCTCCAAGCATGCAACTAGCCTAAACTAGTGAGCTCAAAGAAGACGATGGTGTGTCACTCACCGCTCTATGCTTGCTGTCATGGAGGATTCTCGTCACGAAGAAGAGGGAGACGCCGCTACACTGCGCTCAACCACCTCACCGCCGTCGTGCCGCTGCAGTGCTCGATCGCACACTCTCTCTCTCTCTCTCACGCACACACACACACACACACACACACACACACACACACACACACACACACAAGGAGATGAAGAAGAAGAAGATGGAGATGGAGCAAGAACACTCTTCAATTGCACAAAGGAGAGAATCAGTGAATTTTAGGTTTAGTTGACTTTTATAAGAGCTTGCCCCATTCACACTTGAGCGCCCATGCTTAGCCAACTAATTCCTTGAATGTTCCAATTAGAGTGCACCTCTCATCGACGATCACTCTTACCCTTTTCCTATTGGACCGACAAGCCCGGTACCTGACTCTACTAAATAAATAATACAACGCCCATTGTAGGTGATAGGAGTGTGCGTGAGGGTTAACACATGTTTCTTTAACCACCAACAAGAAGGACTTATTGATAAGAGATAATTATATAGATCATATGAGAGTATACATTGATAATTGTGAGGGCAAGACTAGTACATGATTTTATTGATAAGAGATGATTATATAGATCATAAAGAGTATACAATGCTAATTGTGAGGGCAAGACTAGTACATGATGATAGTAGTATAGCTTGGCTTGATAGAGTGGAAGAGTGGTTGGGAGATTGGGGTTTGGTTTGATATGATGGAAGTGTGTGTGGGAGATTATAGCTAGTATTCATACTATGGCCAAGTGAGGGAAAAAGGGCCCTATTGTTAGGGAAAGACTAGTACATGATGATAGTAGTATGAGCTTGGCTTGATAGAGTGGAAGAGTGGTTGGGAGATTGGGGTTTGGTTTGATATGATGGAAGTGCGTTTCAGAGATTAGAGCTAGTATTCATACTATGGCCAAGTGAGGGAAGAAGGGCCCTATTTATAGGTAAATTTGCCTCCTTAAGGAGAAGATATTTGGTAGCATTCAAATAAGTGTTGCACTATTTGTGTCACAAGTGTTAACCATGTAAAGTATATCAATGACACTTGTCTATTTGCTTCTCTAATTTTTTATTAAAATATCTCCTTGTTTGTGATGACACTTGTCCTTCTTGAGGTCTTCTTCTTTCCACTTGTCCTACTAGAAGTCTTCTTCTTGTCATTTTTCCTTTATCTTAGATGCTTTTAGCTTTAGACGTCTTAGGTTTTCATCAGTTGTCATTTGAAACACATCATGGTGGATGTAAGTATGCCATGCAACCTTTGACTAAAGTTAATAAGAGGATTGATATGGATTTAAAAATGATGTATGTTAGAAAAAAGACAAGCTAGTGCATCGGCTTATGTTGTGATGGGCTCATACTAAGTATGCATAATGATTAAATATGATAAAGAGAATAAGGTGAAGTAAAAATATGACTCTCAAAATAATTTAATAGTGACTCTCAAAATAATTTAATAGATGAGGTATGTAATTTTACCTTATGGATTATGTGTGCATATTTACATTTTGGAAAATGTTCTCATGCATCTAAACATATATACGTGGTGCTCATCACTCGTTCCCATTATGTATGTTCTAATGCATGACATCCACCCCCTCTAAACCTACACTTCCTGTGGTATATTCCATACTTGAGTTTTGGAGGGTCAATCCTTATGAAGGTAGGTTTTCCACTTCCACCTCATCTGCATCTTCATGAGCATCAAATGCCTCATTGTCATTTCTTCTCCTAAACACTTTGATCTTTCCAGAAATAGTAACCTTCATTTATGTCCCATCAAGCTCACTTAAGGTGTAAGTGGCATTGCCATGCACATGGTTGACAATATATAGACTGAACCATCTCTTGAAAAACTTCCTCATGACAGTATGTTGATTGTCTAAACTACTTTCATAAATTTACACCCACACCCAATCACCTTCTTCAATGTGTTTCAGCCAGAGCTTGTGTTTCTTGTCGAACTTGTCTTTGTTCTTAAGTCTTTCTTCCTTCAATCTTGATAATGAAATTTCAATATCCTCTGGTCTTCTTTCAAGTTGCCAAATCCGTGATCTTCTCTAGTCATATTATCTTCCTAGGGTAGCACATTCCATGCAGAAACCACGTCCTTTATAGGCATCATAGGTTTCTGACCATACATTAATTCAGCAGGGATGTAACCTATGATTGAGCTATGTGTTGTACGATCAGCCCAAAAAGCATATGGTGATAGCCTTGACCATTCGTAAACTCTACCTTTGCAAGCCTTTGCTAAGGACTTGATGATTGAGGGATGGCCTCGTTTGCTTTTCTCATTTCCTGTAGAATTTTAAGCAGATGCGAGAGAAAGTCTAATGCCTAATATTTTGAAGAAATCCCTTGTCTCACCAACATCTAGCTCACCCTTATAGTTAATTTTTCAACACATCCATATCTACAAATCACATCTTCCAAGAGGAACTTGCATACTACTTTTGTAGTTTTAGTTCTCAAAATGCATGACCTTCAACTTGATTAGACAAGTGCTCTGTTGCAAGCACCAAATATCTCATTTGCCAAATTCCCAAAGGCATTGTGAGAAAATCCACCACCCACTTGTAATGCATGGCCATAAGTAGGATGTAATCCATCTTGATGATGTACATTTAAGTGCATTTGGCATGTCACACAAGACTCCACAAACAAAGCTACATCCTTATACATGCCTTTTCACCAATACCTCTCTTTGAATTAGGAAAAAATAGCCCATACACCACGATGTCTTGTCCATAGACCTTCATGAAACTCCTTGATGAGCTTTTGTTGAGTGTCCCTATCACAAATAGCCCTCAATGGCATTCCATTCCTCTATTTGGGATGCTTCCACAACTAACCATCTTGTAAGAAATATCCATGTATTTTTTTGTGTATCCTTTTGAATTCTTGTTTCAATCATCCTGCTTTGTCAAGGTACTCAAATACCGATCTATGAGCAACCATTCTTCTTTATATCACATCATCTAGAAATGGAATATCTACTTGGGGTATGAAGTCACGTAAGACTTTGTTTATACCATTCATCATATGTGAATGGAGTTGGTTGCGCCCTGTGGTAAGGTACACATTGTTACCAAACCCAAAGGTTTCCTCATGGTAGTCGGGTCCCTATTTTCCATTGCTAGTTGGAACTGAAATATCTTGAGTACAAATCTCTCATAGAGTATATAACCCTTCCTGCAAATGCTTATGCAAATTTATCTACAATTGGCCTTGTATCTAAATTCCTAATTGTGACTTTTTTTATTGGGCGGATGCATATCCTAGATGAAGCGCAAGGTTCCATTCTTCTTTGGCATAGTGAACAATCGACTTGAATACGAAGCACAAGAGGGCTCCAAGTTACCCATTTTAATCTTTTTGATAAGCAAGTCAATCAACTTCGACAAGTGAGCCTTTGGAACTAGAATTGGCCATAAGTTCCAAGGTACACGAGGTATAGTGAAAACCACCATAGGTGCAACAATGCTTGGATCAACACACCCTATCTCACTTGGCTTAAATGAAAAAGATTTACCATATCTTAACTTCTTCTCAATAGGTGTTAAAAGCCCATCACAACCAATTTGAAGTTTCTTTGAAGATTCCTATGTAAACTTGTGTCCATTCTATCTTGGATCCCAGAGGTTTGGTTGTAAAGAAGCTTGATCTATCTTCTTTGTAAAATTTAAATGCATGGGTAAGGCCACTGGTTTAACCTTCTTTATCGTAATCTTGTACTTTATCTCCACATGCACTTCAGATGCTTGATTATCATGGAAGTCTTTCTCATTTGCAAAAGCCTCAATCACCTTAAACATATCCAAAGTACAAACTTCAATAGCATGCGGTCTCTCTTGGTCACTAGAGACCATTGTAGATTTAAGATTATCCATTGTATCCACAAATGAAAGATGTTCAAAAACACCTATATTATACTCACTATCCTCTAGCAAGCCAAAATTCTAAAAACTTGTTTGTACATTATGTACATATTGTTATGTTCTTCTCTTCACCTCTTCAAGTTTTGTGAAGCATACTCATCCATTTCGTGTTAACCCAAGAAAACCTGTGGAAAAATTTTCATGCATACTTGGATCGAGCGAGAGCCTATTATCCTTTGTAGCAATGCACTCTTGCTTTACAATGGTACTTGGCCAAAATTCCTTATTTCTATGTGATCTTTAAACTCCTTGGTTGCCTTTGGAAGAGGATTCTTACAAAGGCTATCACGGTTTCTTGCATGGTGTTAACGCATGATGCCACCATTATTCTGTAGTGCATATGTTGAGTCATGGACCGGGCTTGTCGGTCCAAGAGGTTTATGGTAAAAGGCTGGTGATCGTCGATGAAAGACACACTAGACCCATTTAGCATTGATTGACAAAATATGGGTGCCCGTATGTGAAAAGGACGACAAGCCCTAGATAAGGTTGTAAACTAGGGTTTTCAATTATTCTCAATGTGCAAGCTTTGCTCTTGCTTCACTTCTTCTTGCTTGTCTAGAGAGAGAGAGAGAGAGAGAGAGAGAGAGAGAGAGAGAGAGAGAGAGAGAGAGAGAGAGAGAGAGACTCGGTGAGCACGAAGGCACGGAGAAGGACGAGTGGCGACGTGGTGGCTTCTTCTTCTCTACACGCACACGAGGTCCCACAACGGCATCACTATAGGAGGTGAGTGACACACCGCCCTATAGACGTAGAGCTTGTTTGCATCTGTCAGGTTGTGTGCTTATAGCCTTGCAGCTCGCACACAACGTACATCAAGTCCCTAGGAGTAGCATTTTTGTTATAGTTGCCAAGGAAATACTCTACGCCAAGCTCCATATGTAGCTTGCATATTGCATTGATGTGGTTAATTTATGTTTACAGAGAAAGCTTGGGAAGAGTGTGTGTGGTTGTTTTTGTAGATCTATGTTTTGCACTCTCATTTCTAAAAACAATTTTTTGCTTTAGATTTGCGTGTCCAGGTAGGTGTATATTTGCAAATCTGTGAAGTTCTATTGCATTTGTACAAACCTTCATTTTTGTAACTCTAAAATTCTTGCAAATTAAAGAACAAAAATAAAAAAAATGCCCAAATAGCTTTTGAATTTTAAAAAAACCAAAATAAAACAAACTGTCCTTGAAAAGAATGATCGGGATCATTCCCCCAACCCCAACCTGAGCCCCGGGCCCAGCCCCTGGTCTCGGTCTCAGTCTTTGATATATATATAGGAAGAGGAGACCTCCATAGCTTCCTTTCAAGTGAAGGAATAGAGTACCTAATAAAATATACATACCCCAAGTCTAAAGGTCAAAAGGAGGCATGTGGGATTTAGGCTTCACCCTTTCTTTCCACTAGCTTCCTTGAAATTTTCCCTTTTCTCCTACATGCCCCCATTTTGGGGGCACAAGAGTTTTTGGTAGCCGAATCATGTGCTGAAAAGTATGCCAAATTCCTCTAAATGATACGCTTGTTTCAAGCTATCACATGACGTATTCCGTCTCATGCACTTAAAAAGGGGCTAAAAAAAATAAAATGACAAAACAAACAAAACCAAGTAAAACGACCTCTAGTGGGGAGACCTCTTAGAGTACTCATCACTCAACACTTTTGGGATATGCGTCTCACATGTATTTGCGCTCTGGACGAGGGATAGAGTCCGATCCATTAGAGAGTGCCTCGAATTGCACGGGAACCCATTATCCCCCCACGTTGGTGCAGCCAAAGTCTGTCGACCCTAGAAGAGGGCACAAATAGTGATGTATATGCTTATGGATGCATGGTAGAAAGCTTGAGCAAATGGGAAGAGCTTGTGCAGGCAGGTGGAAGCGGAGATGTATGTTTTATGTGGTTTTTTAGACCAAAAGGGCTCCAGAGAGGGCCTGGCATGAGGGCCATAGATGAAGGTTGATCTAAATGCGGTTTTTTGGGCCAGATGTGTAGAGCTTGAAGTGTTGAGGACCAGGTCCAAACGCTCATCAAACAGAGCTACGAAGCCCAAGAAATTGGAGTTTGAATGTGCGATGTGTTGTAGATACTTGCCAGATATGCCAAGTGACGCCAGGTGGTCTGAGCCATTTTGGAGCCATGCGTGCGTAGTGCTTGATTTATGGAGCTTGTAGGTCTTTTCAGATCGTCCATTGGAGCTACGGATACCAAGTTATGGTCAGTTCAAGTTTTGACAGGGGCTAGGTTTGGGCCGGGTTGGTTGCCTCGAGAAGTGTGCAATTTGATGATTTTGGAGTCTTGTTCGGGTTTGGGAGCCAGGTATGTAGTGTGAGAAGGCCACTGGAAGTGACTACATGTAAAACAAAGCCCATATCAGTCAGATATTGAAGTTTGAAGTTGCCAATAGGGCTTAGCAGTGGAATATCTGATGCCAAGGCTGAGGAAGAAGAAGAAGGGGCCGTTTTTTTGGCGCCTGGGGGTGGATCTTTTGCTCAAGGCGAGGAGAGTTCTCAGCCTTTTGGACTCGAAGGAGACGAAGCTCGAGGGTAGAGCTTCGCGAAGAAGCTTTTGAAGCCGACTTGCATGGTTTTTTTCTGGTGCTCTCAACGAGGAGAGCCGCACGGACGTGAGGTTGTCGATTGCCAAAGTTTTTTTTGTGCTTGTCAATGTAGAATGGACGGATTTGTTGTAGCATGTTTTGATGATGGTGTAAATGATGCTTTTTGATATAATGGAAGCAGATCATGTCAATTTCTGGTGTCGTTTCTTCCCTTTTTCTCCCTTCTTCTCTTTGCTCTATTTTGACAATCTGGTGCCGGTGTTGGAGATGTGTGTGCCTCCCAGGGCCTATGTGTGTATGAGAGAGAAAGAGAGAGTGGGTGGCAGGGCCGCAGATGAAGTAGATCTAAATGCCATTTTTTGGGCCAGATGTGTAGAGATTGAAGTGCTGAAGCAGCAGGTCCAGATGGCTCATCAAACAGAGCTACGGAGCCCAAGATATTGGAGTTTGAAGGTGCGATGTGTTGCAGATCCTTGGCGCACAGGCCAAGTGATGCCAGGTGGTCGGAGCCATTTTGGAGCCATGGGTGCATAGTACTTGATTTATGGAGTGTGTCGGTCTTTTCATATAGTCCATCGTAGCTACGGATACCAAGTTATGGCTAGTTCAAGTTTTGTCAGGGGCTAGGTTTGGTGGGCCGCGGGTTGGTCGCCTCGAGAAGTGTGCCATTTGATGATTTTGGAGTCTCGCCCAGGTTTGGATGCCAGGTATGCAGTGTGGGAAGGCGAGTGGAAGTGACTGCACGTAAAACAAAGCCCAGATCAGTCAGATATTGAAGTTTGAAGTTGCCAATAAGGCTTAGCAGTGGAATATCTGATGCCTCATGCTAGTTTTTGATGCACGTCGTTCGAGGTCGTCAGACTATCAAAGGGAGAAGCATACGGGTGAAGATGAGCTTCTGGACAGTAGCTTTCAGTGGGTTCAAATGACCTGATCATCCGATCGGTGAGCACCCATTTGCAAGAAGGAGGAGGAGGAAGAAGAAGGGGCTCCCGGAGCACAAAAGGAAGAGCTCTTGGAGAAGGCCGAGGAAGAAGAAGAAGAGGCCCTTTTTTTGGCGCCCGCGGAGGCGGATCTTTTGCTGAAGGCAAGGAGAGTTCCCGGACTTTTGGAGTCGAAGGAGACGAAGCTCGAGGGTAGAGCTTTCGAAGAAGCTTTTGAAGTTGACTTGCATGGTTTTTTTCTGGTTGCTCTCGATGAGGAGAGCCGCACGGATGCGAGGTCGTCGATTGCCAAAGCTTTTTGTGTGCTCGTCGATGTAGAATTGACGGATTGGTTGTAATATGTTTTGATGATATTGTAGATGATTTTTTTGGCCATAATTGAAGCAGATCATATCAATTTTTGGTGTCGTTTCTTCCCTTTTTCTCCCTTATTCTCTTTGCTCTGTTCCGACAATCTAGTGCCGGTTTTGGAGATGTGTGTGCCTCCCTAGGCCTCTATGTGTGTGAGAGAGAAAGAGAGAGTGGTATGTGTTGTGGCACGGTCATAAACGGGCCGGATCGGTGTGGATTGCTATCTATTGTGCAAGTTTTGAAGGTGAACTCTAGTGCATCGGGGTGCAATGATTAGCCTGGGCTATAGAGAGGCAAACTGTTTGGGTTTCGGGTGGTGTGTTCCCCTTTCCCCCCATCCAACGTTAGGTTCCGGGTCTTCGGCTAAAACCAAGGGTGTAGTGCAACTCAAGGCCCTCATATCGCATCTAATGAATCTTTCTCTGACTACGACATCATGGAGAGATATCCTACACAAAACTCTGAAATGTCAAGTCAAGACATGCATGCCTTTGCCCCAAGGCATGGGTCTAGCTTGTTTAGCCACTTAAAAGAGACCTTTAGTCGATCCCCCCATTTGGAGCCCATAACTAGTGAAGTGAACGAGGGCAATAGGGAGGCAGATTCATCTTTCACTTCTCATGTAGACCCTGTACTCCCCAAGGGTGCTCATGTTGGCATCCTACCTACTTTGCTCATTAAAGACCCTACCGAGCCATCACCCCTTGAGGTTCTACTACCCAATGGAAGAATTCTTTCCGAAGTGCAAGAGACCGAATGATATATTCAAGCAACAAGGGAGAGGGACATTGAGAACCTACGGATGCTAGAACAAAGATGAGCCATGAAAGCGAAGACCCCTATGACAACAACCATGTCAAGCAATCGAGTGCTCCTAAGATAGTAGTCACAGACATGTCAACCATGCTAGTCAAGCAATCAAGTGCTCGCAAGATAGTAGTCACAAACATGTCAACCATGTCAATCAAGCAATCGAGTGCTTGACTGACATGTCAACCATGTTAGCCAAGCAATCGAGTGCTCCCAAGATAGTAGTCATAGAGGGTCAGGCGATGGGGAGCCATAATGCTTCCACTTCAAGGGGAACCTCTTGCACACCAAGCTTAGAGGGGATATTTCTCACAAAAAATTGAGAGTACGACCTACAAACTAAGATGTTGACTGACTTGTACACATGCTGCACATACCTTGTGGGGTGGTTAGAGATGGTACAATCCACGTTTGGGGCCACAAGTTTAGAGGAGCAGCAACATATGATCTATGATGTCATCCATGGTGCCATCCAATTAGGGAGGCAAGACCAAGAAATTAACATTCCTTTGATGGGTCCTATGAGATTCTTGGTTTTGGGAAAGGCCAAAGAACCAACCCTATCACAAATGGAGACTCCCTTAGTGAGTCCCGTTGATCCTTCATATGTTGTTTCGCTTGGAGTCTTGATTCCCTCTGAACCCACAACCAATAGTTTCACATTCCCAAATTTAGCTCATCTTTTCCTCAAAGAATCTACGGCTACTATGCCTATCCCACCAAAAAGTACACCTTGGACCTCATTCATGAGTAAAGCACCGCTACATAGTAGCACAATGCCCACAACCTTACGTACACGTGTACATCAATCATATGTACCTATGGGCCCTCATACCCATGTAGCTTACAACCCCCAATTGTTTTGATAGCCTACATTCCACAACCACCCTATTTGAGTACTCATTCTAGTGGGTCCATAGCAGCTAGTATTAACATGTCTTATCATATGTCCGCTATGCCTAGGGCCACACATATGAACTTTGGGCCACCACATGGCACAACATCGTACCCAGCTTGGGACCTGAGGATCACCCGTATGCCTAACTGGATGCCAACCCCCATTCCACTTGCAGTCCCAAGAGCACGTGTCCCCACTATACCTGCTCACTTGGGTGACTTGGCAACGTTTGCTTAAGCTATGGGTTCATCTATTGTTGAAAATATGTGTAGCATGCTTGATAGAGATCTTAGAAGTAAGGTAGTACAAGTGATCGCTCACCCAAAAATACAGCGGGGACGGGGATGCTAGAAAGCATTTTGAAGTATTTGAACAAATATGTAATTCCCTAGGAGAACACAACGAACTACATAAGAGAAATGCTTTAAGCTTGACTTTGAGTGGGAAGGCTAGGGATTGGTATAGGACCTTAAGGATGGAAGAGAAAAAAATTTACCCTACTCTTCGAAGATTGTTCCTAAAGGAGTATATACGAGAAGGAGTGCTTTGGGGTGTAGCATCTCAGCTCCAAAAATCCCAACAAGAGGAAGGGGAGCCAGTGAGAGACTTTATTAGTTGCTTAAAGCATTTGAATTCTCGTTGTAATCCAAATGACTGCTTCAATAATAACCAATTGTTCAATAGATTCATTAGGGGACTACGACATGAGGATATCTATAATGGCCTAGTCATTAGAGGTATCACCACTTGGGAAGCAGTCACCACCACTGCAATCCAATTGGAGGAAAAATTAATGATTCAAGAAGAAAGAGTGTTGTTGAGCCTAAATCTACTAGCTCACAAGCATCGGGGCATGAGCCAATGACCATAAAGCCTATTGTTAAAGAGCCAAAGATATGTGAGATGACTTTAGCAGATCTCACCAAGGCCATTCAAGAAAGTCTCAGAGATGATTGTGCCTTATAAAACAATCATATTTATCCAAGAAGGGAACAACAATGGTGCTCAATTTGATTTGGTCCACATAGCACTAGTGAATGCGCTACATTTATAGTAAAAGTCAACGGGAATTGCAATGCATGTGGTGGGTACGGTCACCAAGCTAAGGATTGTATAATGTTCAAACGTGTAATGGTGAATAGACCACCCTTGGAGTGGAGGGATTCACCTCGAGTTCTTGCATTGATGCCTGCCCCACCTGTTGAACAACTATTGCAACATATGCTTCCTAGAGCCCAAAATGTTGCTCAAGATACACAACTACCACCTCCTATGCTAAGATCGCAACCCCCACATCCAAGAGTCACCCCTGTGAATCATATGGGTTGCAGCCATCTAGTGCTTGTTTAGAAGGTTGCAAGGAAGACATAGACCCTACTATTGCCTATGGGATGGATGCATTTGAAGAGTGTCCATGACACTTCATGGAGGAACACTAAGGAGAAGTCAAACCTGTTTATCAAGTAGCTGCTCTTGCAGTAAGAGGCCAAAATATCAATTTCACTACCAAGAGAACACCTCTTCAATGCTATGAGTGTGGAGGTCCATATCGTGTAGTTGAGTGTCCTATTAGACTACAAAAGAATGCCACACTAGTGCATACCAATCAAGGGAGCACATCTACAATGTCGATACTCATGTGTAATCAATGTGGCATATATCATTTGATTGCTCAATGTCCTAATTATCCGAATGCACCAAGGATCACACCATTGAACTTAATTGAGATTACTGAGGCACCATGACAAAGTACACCGGTGGTACTAGTAAATGTACTCACACGATCGATGCTCCAAAACCAAAATTATATTCTTGAAGAAAGAGACATGGCATCAATCACCCAATACAAAAAGAAGAAGAAAACACGAAGGAAGAGATCACAAAAGGTAAAAAAGTCAAACCCCAGTTCAAAGACTAACATAGGGGCTGGTGATAATCCCGTATATATAAACGACACTAAAAGATTCAGGTCAGACCATGGAGAGTAAAATGACCATCAAAAAAGGAAAAAACAAGGAGATCATGATGAGCCACAATGGACACAACCCATGGAACATAGGAAGAAGATATGAACTTACCCAAACTCTCTAGAGGAGATCGAGCAAGTCAAGCAATTAAGGAGTTTGGTAGATGAGACCCAAAGGGAGCTAGAACCAACACCTAGGAAGATCCAAATTACAGACACAATGTTTCCTACACAAAATCAACCTCACAAAGACCATAGACCACTAGCCATACCTAGTGTCATCCAAGAAGAAAGCGACTTTAAGTCATTGGGAAGTGGGCATACTCCCTTCTTGTTGGAGAGAATGTTTATAGAGGGATTACCTAACCCTATAAGGGATTTTATGGCTTCAGAAGCTAGAACCACCATCATGTCAAAACTATATGGAGACCCCGAGCTATTCCTAGCTCTTTGAGATTTCCTCAATGGAGAGCTGAAGGTTGGGTTACCACAATTTTCACCGATAGATAGGTCTAGTGAAGTGTCAGTAGAGGAGGAAACCTTAGATCCATGACACAACATGGATGAGAAATCTATTGTTGAAATACCTATCAACAAGTTGGGATAGTACTTTGAAGGCAATGAATCCAATGCGACCTTACCAATCACTACCAAAGGATTAAATGTGAAGGGAATCCTTGATGGGGGCATTGGGGTTAGCATTGTAGCTAATTTCTTTTGGGAATCTATGAGGAGACTTCACCTTGGAATTACAAGCATAGTGGTCAAGATGGCCAATGGGACCATTGTTAAACCTATTGGGATGCTAGAAGATCTCAAGATCAAGGTCCTTGGACACAAGGTAAGGCACACCTTCATTGTTATGGATTTTTCCAAGAACACTATGTCATCTCAGATGATATTAGGACGTCCTTTCATGAGGGAAGCAAAAATGGTGCATGACTAATCTGAAAACCATGTCTACTTTCAGTTCCAAGACTCTATCATTTGAGTTGATCTTATGACTAGTCGAGCACATCCTCTAGGAAATGGATTTATAATTGATCATCGATCTGACACCACAATTCACTCAGCCCCATTGTAGTATTGTTACACGTGTAAAAAGGACACCAATGTTGGGGAAGATTCCCCTTATGTGGATGTTCTACCTGGAATGGTTGAGTTTGACAACGTGGATTGAGTCCACCTAGTGACAACCATAGACACTTGGGGAAATAGAGGGACTACTTGGGTAGCACCTGATGGGGACAAAGTGCGACAACTCGTACCTTTAAATATGATAGGAGCAATTCATATAGCTTCTAATGACCTACAAAATGAAGGCTTGACTGATAGTGGAACCAGTAGAGTCTCAGAAGACTATAGCCCACACAATTTGGAGTCGGAATCATCAATAGAAATTGACTATGTGGACGAAGAATCTGAGTTATATATTGGTGCAAATGACCGGACAAACCATTGAAGGTCTAGCGGTACCCTAGATGACAATCTACCCTGGAGAGGAGAAGACACGAGTAGCTATTCATCTAGTGACTCTGCACTAGAGACTGGCCATAATAAAAAATTAGACAAGAAGAGTAAGCAATAAGAGGAGACAATATCGAGCGAATGTACGTGTTAGGATAAATGAAAAGAAATGTACCACAAAATGGCTCAATTATATGGGTGCATGTGATGCCCATCGAATGTTGGTAGATAATTGGGGTGAATACCTTCAAAGTGTCATGTGGTGCAACCCACAACCCATTAACATTGCACAGTTAGAGGTTGCAGAGAAGCCAAAGTTGAGACGTATTGTAAAGAGGCACCAAAACTGAGAGTTAGCTCAACAACTAAGGGAAGTGGAAGAAAAATCACAGTCCACAACACAACAAGATCCCACGGACTTACACCATGCACCTGATCATTTCAAATCCTACACCACGGAGGAGCATAAGGTTGTGTATACAAAGGCCCAAAGAACACCTGCTAATGGAAGTAATGGACTCTACGATGTTACTTAAGGAGCTCCTCTACAAATTCAAGGATACAATTGCCTTGACATATCATGACATGAAGGGCATTCCATCTTCCGTAGTGCAATATACAATTCCAATGATTAGCAATGCTAAATCAGTCCAACAAAGACCCTCCCCAATGAATCCTAAGTATATAAAGATTATCATGAAAGATTATCAAATGTAGATTCACATACCCTATTGAGCAAGCAAAATGGGTGTCTCCAATAGTTATTGTGCCAAAAAAGAATAGAAAACTCAAAGTGTGAGTGGATCTCAAGAAGTTTAATGCAGCCACTAGGAGAGATCACTATCCATTGCCATATTCAAAACATGTTCTTGAATGAGTTACAAGAAAGGAAGCTTATAGCTTTTTAGATGGGTACTCTTGTTACAATCAAATCATGATTGCGCTAGAGGAGCAAGCTAAAACCTCTTTATAACTGAATTCAGAGTGTTTGCATTTTGTGTTATGGCTTTTGGCTTAACTAATGCCCCTACTACATTCCAAATATTAATAAACACTGATTTTAGTGAATATTTAAAAGAGTTTTGCGAATTTTTTCAGATGACCTTTGTGTTTATTCTTCGTGGAAAAAACATCTATCATGTTTACAAAAAGTGTTTGAAAGGTGTAGAATGTATCGCATCTAATTGAACCCTTTCAAATGCCAATTTTGGGTTAAGCATGGAGTCATTTTAGGGAATATTGTGTCCAAGAATGGGATTTCCACGAATGAAAGAAAAATTAAAGCCATTGCATGTTGATTTCCACAAAATGAATGGGATTTTCAGAAATGAAAGCAAAATTAAGGGAGTCCAAAGATTCATGGGGCATGTTGGTTATTATTGACGGTTTATTTTAAACTTTGCTAAGATAGCTCGTCCATTGTACAAGCTTCTTATCGAGTTTCACTGGATCAATGAGTGTGACCATGCCTATGAATTATTAAAAAGGGCCTTGACAAATGTATAATCCTACGAGTGCCTGATTGGAACGTAATTTTCCATGTGCATACTGATGCGTCAAACTTTGCTATTGGGTGTGTTTTAGCTCAATGCGGAGAATATAAATTGGACTACCCCATTAGCTTTGCAATTCTCCAACTGAATGATGTTGAGAGGAACTACACCACTATAGAGTGAGAAGGTTTACCTATGATTTATGCAGTAAATATTTCTTGCTATTACCTTCTTGCGAGAAAATTTGTTTTTTATGTGGATCATCAAGCATTGTTGTATCTAGTAAACAAACCATGTTCCACAGGAAGAATTACACGATGGTTATTAATTCTTCTTGAGTTTGATTTTACCGTCATGGTAAGACCCAATAAAACGCATGTCATGACTGATCATTTGTCTCGCACCCAATGGTGAAGCCCCTACCAAAATCGATGATGAATTGCTCAAAAGCTACTAAAGGAATGCAAACCTTATTCTCTAATTGCAGGTACTCTCTACAAGCTAGGGAAGGACAATATTCTTAGACGATGTGCTCGTGAGGATGAGTATTTGTACATAGTGTAAGAAGCACACATGGGAATAGTCGGAGGACATTTTTTAGGAGAACTAATTGCTACTAGGAAGGTGTTGCAATCAGGCTATTGGTGACCCACCTTATTCAAGGATGCATCACTTTTTTGCAAGAGGATGCGATGGATGCCAATATTACAAGACCACACAATGGAAGGATCGGATGCCTTTACATCCTATTAAAGTGACCCAACCATTTGAAAAATGGGGTTTAGATTTTGTAGGCCCAATTAGTCTGTTGGCAGTCCATAACACCCAATCCTGATATATTATTGTTGCAATTGACTATGTGACAAGTGGGCAGAAGCTAAGGCGACACGCAAGGCTGATGCAAGGTCAACCGCTAAGGTTCTCTTTGAGAACATTATTACGCGATTTGGTTGTCCCTTTGAAATTGTGAGTGATAATGGCACTCATTTCATAAATGAAGTGATAAAGGAACTCACAACAAGCTTCATGATATCCCACCATAAGTTGACATCTTATTATCCACAAGAAAATGGCCAAGCTGAGAGTACTAACAAAACTTTAATTTCTATCTTGATTAAGACGATAGAGGCTCATCACAAAAATTGGGATTTGAAGCTAATATCAGCTCTATGGGTTTATCGTACTACATACAAAGTGACTATTAATTGTACACCATTCAAGATGGTATATGGCCAAGAAGCAGTTATGCCATTGGAGTTTGTCATTCCTAATCTTTAAGTAGCTTCACAAGAAGGTTGGGATGGTAACCCTTTAGTTGTGAACGTTTATATATCCTTGAGCGGCTAGATGAAGAGAGACAATTGGTTGTGCAAAATGCACTTGTAGAGAAGGATAGGTGAAAGAAATGGTTTGATCGTCATTTAAAGAACAAGGGTATCAAGGTTGGGGATAAAGTTCTTATGTATGGAGTGCATAACGAGAAGAAAAAGCTGAAACATGCGAGAAAAGGACCATGTAGAGTATGCAAAATCACCCCACAAGGTACCATTCATGTGGAAACTCTTGAGGGAGTGGAAACCATTGGATTCATCAATGGGAGTAAATTTAAAAGATACTATGATCCCTTAGGCCAAGAGGAGCTATGTGCCATTCATTAGAAAAAGGTAGCCAAAGCACAAGCAGAATTGAAAAGGATACAATCTCAAGTCAAGGCTCAAGAGTGACAACAATGTGGTAGGCACCAACGAGAGGCCAAATTGGGAGTTACACATGTATTTCAAGTTGAATTAGAGGACGATTTGGTAGATTTTGACCCACCTCTACAATACCCCATTGAGTTAAATAACACCTATGGGAAAGTGCTATGTACCGCTTTATTGGACATAGGAGTTAAACATAATGTGTTATCCTATGGAGTGTGGTGTCAGTTAGGAAAGCCGTCCTTAACCAAAAGTACCATCCAAGTCAAGGGTATTAGCAAGAAAAAAACTACTCTTTGGACTCTTGCACACTTGTTACTTATGACAACGGGACCGTGACTCAAAGCTTTTTGGTCATGCTTGCGGGTGCTATGGAGGGCAACATAAACCTGGGATGTAAGTGGATGTCTGCAACCAAGTGTACAATCAATTGGGGAACGAGGAGTATCACAACACAGAAACAAACCCTCAATCCTGCCACTCAATCAACAATCCTTGAGTTATTGCCTCTTGAGGGAACACAGATTGGAACATTGCATATTCAAGAGGTTGAAACATCTATCCCTATGGAACCACCCTTTAGAGCTTCAACTTCTGTGGCTGAAATAAAGAATGAGGCACCCAAGACTCAATGTGATTTGTCAAGGGCAACATACAAATGGGTCCCTAAAGCATCGTTAACAACCACTTTTGATGCTCAATCTGGTTCAAAACAAAAGCCTCGTAAGAGACACTCCACTCGCCCCAAGAAATGTAAGAATATGTTGCAATGGATTCCTTAACAGCTATTGGAAGCCCAAGGCTACTATGATACAAATGATCAAATCTGGGTACCTAAATGTACCTTGTGTTCTTCCCTGTCACCTACTAAAGATCCATGTAGGCCAAATCCTATAAGTCCAAAATGATTTGAAGACTGCGGAAAGGAAAAGATCATGGAATGCTACACACCCGTTCCAGAGCTAGTTTGGGTACTGAAGAAAGAACTATTTGTTCCACCTAGCTTAGGATCAGGGAAGTCGAATGAAGTTGACAGCTCTTCATGTAGTTCATCTATGGAAATACAAGCTTCGACACAACCTCCACCTACCATTGTACAAATCCACACAAACAAAAAAGACTCCATACCTCCATTATGAGTTCATCACTTGAAGCAACTTCTCAAGTAAGATCATGCGAGAGTACCTTACCACCCTTACATCTTGATGAATAACCTAAGGTGGCAAAATCCCATTGTTCAAAATCTTCACCCATTACAACTTGGAACCGTTCATTTCAAAAGATGATGACAACTTTCCAAAAGGTATGATCTACCCAAGGAAGGGGAGAGTACTTACTAACAATCATTATTCAATTGCTTCCCTCTTAACCTTCCTCCCAAACCCCTTAACTTCCAAATCTTAGGGAATGTATATACAGTCCTATACTAAAGCAAAAAAAAAAAAAAAAAAGAGGACGAAAACAATAAATGAGCAAGAGCGACTAGCAACAAGAATGCACCCTATCGGACCCAACACATAGTCCAAATGCACCATGTTACATAAAGCAACACAAGAAAACATGTTTTAGAGAGCTAACCAAATGTAGTTTACCAAAGGCATGCGCTTCTATTTTTGATGAAAGGTACCCTTTTTCTTTCTCTCAAGTGTTTCACATATGCTACCATATACTTTTTTGTGTATGGGATTTGGTAGAGAGATTCGTGTGTGAGAAAATATTTGAGGAGTTAAAATGGCTAATACCTCTATGGACTACTAGTGACCCATACCCAATAACGAATGTTTCTCCCATGTCACATGCCTATTCTTTTGCACAAGATGAGTATCCACGCATACAGAGGCTCTTGATTAACATATGTGCATACGAAGATGATGAAGAATCCAAGGAAGACTATGGCCTGATTGGCAATGATTTTGTTTATCTAGATGATGAGAATAGAGGCCTAGCCTAAGGAATGCCACCCGATCTATATAATATCCTCTTCCCTTGATTCCATGAGTGATAACCGATAGGTCGGTTAGGGGTCTAGATTTTGTTTTTGCTTGTTCTCTAGGAGTTTTGATATTTTCACACTGACATGGCTCCTAGAGGTATATTGACTTGTTGCTTGATATTGTTGTGTAGATTTATATGGATCTCCATCGACATGGCTCAGGATCTCTGCTTTGACAAAATAAACAAATCCATACCTCCAGGTGTACTACTTTCCATGATTCATGCTGGTGGATATTTATACTCGCGTTGATTGTGGTTTTCCATGGCTTGATTAAGTGCATTTACTTATGTTTTGCTATCTGCCATTATAGCTATATAAATTTGTCTTTGCTTAGGTTGATGAACTAGAGTTTAGTCTTATGGATGAGCCTTGAGGTTAGGAGGTCATGACTTTAGGTTAACTCATTTACTTGACCACTAGTCCTAGTTGGTAAAATTATATGGGTGCTTGAGACCTTAGGAGTGTTTAAGCATAGAGAAGCTTGCTCACTTCAACAACGAAAGACACTAGTGAGAATACAAAAGAAATGAAACAAAAAAGACAAAATACCACAAAGGTAAAATCTCAAGCTAGAAAAGAAATCCCGGCTTGATTTGGTACTTCACTCACATGTATTGTCTATGGTACTAGAGCCCTCGAGGTTCCCAGTGTGGGAGCTTTTCTTTGAAAAGAAAAAAGCCTCGAACATACAAAATAAGCACACACAACAGATAATTTTGAATTAAAGAAAAAGAAAAAAGAAAAAAAAGGACATGAATAAGACTTCCATTAAGCTTAAAGTAAAAAATTTAAGCTCTTGTTTGGAGTTATGAGTTAGTTGGCTAATCAAAGCTGAAAGACACACTTGGGGACTCTTGCATTTAGATAATCTTCCTAACTTTGGAACAAAACCCTCAAGGCCAAGTGCCACATCATATGACAATGTATCGTGGAGTGAAGAGGACACAAATGAGGACAAATCCAGTGATTCCACGACAGTAGCAACCCAAAATCAAGAATTAGACAAGAGGAGTAAGAGATATAAGAGGGCACGATATCAAACTAATGTACGTGCTAGGATAAAAGAAATGTCCACCGCAGAATGGCTTAGTTATGTGGGGGCATGTGATGCTCATTGATAGTTGGTAGATAATTGGGGAGAATAACTTCAAAGTATCATGTGGTGTAGCCCACAGCCCTTTGATGTTGCACAATTGGAGATTGCAGAGAAGTTAAAGTTAAGTTGTACTATAAAAGGAGGCACAAAAACCGGGAGTTACCTCAACAACAAAGGGAAGAAGAATTTAAATCACAGTCCACAGCACAACGAGATCCCATGGACTTACACCCTACACTTGATTATTTCAAATCCTACACCACAAAAGAGCGTAAGGTTGTGTACACAAAGGCCCAAAGAACGCCTACTGATGGAAGTAATGGAGTCTATGATGGTCCGGTGATAGTTAAGCAAATAGAATTAGCAGACCTAGGTGAGGAGTCCAAACCTGTTTTCATTGCCCAAGACCTTACTGAGACTGAAGAGGCTATACTTAAAGAGCTTCTCAAAGAATTCAAGGATATATTTTCTTGGACATGTCATGATATGAAGGGCATTCCACCTTTCGTGGTGCAACACACAATTCCCATGATTAGCATTGCTAAACGAATCCAGCAATGACCCTACCCAATGAATCCTAACTATGCAAAGGTTGTTCAAGAAGAGATTGAAAAACTTATCCAATGTGGATTCATATACCCTATTGAGCACTCGGAATGGGTTTCTCCGATATTAATTGTACCAAAAAAGAATGGAAAACTTCGAGAGTGTGTGGTCCTCAAGAAGGTTAATGCCACCACTAGGAGAGATCATTATCCTTTGCCATATTCAAAACATTTTCTTGAAAGAGTTGCAGGAAAGGAAGCTCATAGCTTTTTAGATGGATACTTTGGTTATAATCAAATCACGATTTCACTAGAGTACCAAGCTAATAATGATTTTATAACCGAATAGTGTTTGCATTTTGTGTTATGGCCTTTGTCTTGATAAATACCCTTGCTACATTCCAATTAGCAACGGTTAATAAAGATTGCATTCAAAGAGTATTTAAGGGAGTTTTGCGAAGCTTTCTTAGACGAACTTTGTATTTATCCCTCTTGGAAGAAGCATCTATCATGTTTACAAAAAGTGTTTGAAAGGTGCGGAATGTATTGCATTTCATTGAACCCTTTCAAATGCAAATTTTGGGTTAAGCATGAAGTCATTTTAGGGCATATAGTGTACAATAATGGGATTTCCACCGACAAAAGAAAAATTAAAGCCATTGCCAATTTTCCACCACCTACAAACTCTAAGGGAGTTCAAAGATTCATGGGCCATGTTGGTTATTATCGGCGGTCTACTGCTGAGATAGCTCATCCATTGTACAAGCCTCTTATCAAGTTTCACTAGACCAAGGAGTGTGACCATGCTTATGTGTTATTAAAAAAGGCCCTGACAAGTGCCCCAATCCTTTGAGTGCCTGGTTGGAACATAATTTTTCATGTGCATATTGATGCATCAAACTTTGCTATTGGGTGTGTTCTAACTCAATCAAGAGAACATAACTTAGACTGTCCTACTAGCTTTGCAAGTCGCCAATCAAATGATGTCGAGATGAACTACACCACTGTAGAGCGAGAAGGTTTAGCTATGATTTATGCTATAAAGAAATTTGGATATTACCTTCTTGCTACCAAGTCTATGTTTTACATAGATCATCCAACATTGTTGTATCTAGTAAACAAGCCATGTTCCATGGGAATAATTACGTGTATTACCTTCTTGCTACCAAGTTTGTTATGTAGATCATCCAGCATTGTTGTATTTAGTAAACAAGTGATGTTCCACGGGAAGAATTACGTGATGGTTGTTTAGTCTGCTCGACTTTGATTTCACTGTTGTTGTAAGACCTGGCAAGAAACATGCTATGGCATATCATTTGTCTCACATACCCAATGGTGAAGCCCCTATTGGGGTTGATGATGAATTGCCCAACACTTTCCTATTTATAGACAATGCCTGAATGGAGTGAAAAGATTGTCTACTTTTTAGTTAACGGGCTCCCCCCAAAGAGCTTCAAAAGGATTTAGCTTGAAGTTTAATCAAGGAATAGAAACCTTATTGCTTGGTTGTCAGAACTCTCTATAAGCAAGAAAAAGATGAAATTCTTAGACATTGTGCATGTGAGGATGAATATTTGTACATTTTGCAAGAACCACACATGGTGGTCACTTTTCGGGAGGATTGACTGTTAGAAGGTATTACAATCAGGCTATTGGTGGCGCACTTCATTTAAGGATGCATCACTCTTTACAAAAGGATGTGATGAATGCCAACGTTATGCAAAACCACAAAGAAAAGATAAGGCGTCTCTACATCCTATAAATGTAACCCAATCATTTGAAAAGTGGGGCCTAGATTTTGTAGGGTAGCTAGTGGTCACTTTTCGGGAGAATTGACTGTTAGAAGGTATTACAATCAAGCTATTGGTGGCCCACTTTATTTAAGGATGCATCACTCTTTACAAAAGGATGTGATGAATGCCAACGTTATGCAAAACCACAAAGAAAAGATAAGGCGTCTCTACATCCTATAAATGTAACCCAATCATTTGAAAAGTAGGGCCTAGATTTTGTAGGGTGAATTAGTTCGGTAGCCCGTAATACTCAACCCCGATATGTCATCATGGCTACTGACTATGTGACAAAATGGGTTGAAGCTAAAGCTGCATGTAAATTCAATGCAAAGAAACAGCTAGGTTCCCCTTTGAAAACATTATTACATGATTTGGATGTCCTTTTGAGATTGCGAGTGACAATGGTACCCGTTTTATAAATGAAGTGATAAAAGAACTAACCTCAAAATTCATGATATCTCACCATAAATCTACACGTTATTATCCACAAGCAAATGGCCTAGCTGAGAGTACCAACAAGACTCTAATTTCTATCTTAATTAAGGTGATAGAGGCTTATTGTACAGATTTGGACTTGAAGCTTACACTAGCTCTATGGTCTTATTGTATTGCTTATAAAGTGGCCATTGATTGCACACTATTTAAAATGGTGTATGGTCAAGAAGCACTAATGCCATGGGAATTCATCATTCCTAGTCTTCCAGTAGCTTCTCAAGAAGGTTGGGATGGTTACCCATTAATCGAGCGTTTATATATCCTCAAAGGCTAGAGGAAGAGAGGCAATTAGCTGTGCAAAATTCCTTTATGGAGAAAGATAGGAGAAAGAAGTGGTTTGATTGCCATCTAAAGAACAAGGACATCAAAGTCAATGATAAAGGTTCTTATGTATTGAGTGCATAACGAGATTTTCTTTTTGAAATATGCTAGCAAAGGGCCATATAGAGTATTTTAAATTACCCCACAAGGTACCCTTCATGTGGAGAATCTAGACGGAGTTGAAACCATTAGATTCCTCAATGGGAGTAAATTCAAAAGATATTGTGTTCCCCTAAGCCAAGAGGAATTATGTGCCATCCATCAAAAGAAAACAACAAAAGAACAAGCTGAGTTAAAAAAGATACAAGACAAGATTGAAGCTCAAGAGCGACAACAACGCATTAGACGCCAACGAGAAGCCAATTTGGATGTTACACATTCATTCCAAGTCAAAGCAGATGATAATTCTATAGACTCTAAATCGCCTCTATGGTACCCAAATGAGTTGAATAGCTCCTATGGCAAAGTACTATATAATGCATTATTGGACACAGGAGCTCAACATAATTTGTTATCCTATGGATTGTGGTGTCAGCTAGGAAAACCACCCTTATCCATAAGTACCATCCAAGTCAAGGGTTTCAATAAGATGAAGACCACTGTTTTGGAATCCTACACACTCCTATCATTTATAACAACGAGATTGTTCAAAGCGTTTTGGTCATGCCTGTTGGTACTATGGAGGGTAACATAAACCTAGGGTGCATGTGTATGTCTGCAACTAAATGTAGTATTGATTGGGAAACCGGGAGTATCACGACATAGAAACCAACTCTCAACCCTACCCCTCAAGCAGCAGTCCCTGAGTTATTGCCTCTCGAGGAATCACAAAACAAAACATTGCAGATCCAAGAGGTTAAAGAATTTGTACATGTAGCACAAACCTCTAAAATTATGCCTAAAACAAAGAATGTGGCACCCATGAATTGGCATGTTTTGACAAGGGAAACATTCAAATGGGTCCCTAAAGCTTCGTTAATAACCACTTTTGATGCTCAATCTGGTTCAAAATAGAAGCCTCATAAGAGACACCCCGCTCACTTCAAGAAATGTAAGAAAAACAAGTGGTTTCAAAGGGTGACAACATCTTTCCAAAAATTATAATCTACCCAAGGAAGAAGGGAGTGTTTACTGACATCCATTATTCACTCACTTCTCTCTTAACCTTCCTACCTGACCTCTTAACCTCCTAATCTTAGGAAATGTATATATATAGCCCTATACTAAAACCAAAAAATAAAAAAGGAGTAAAAGAGCAAGAGCTACCAGACAAAATCTTGGAACCAAGAAGATCTGGTCCATCTACCAAAACTCATAGTGACACATCACGCACAATGACACTACCCTTATGATATTTGCAAACTAACCAAAATCTATCTGTGTGTATATATATGGCTAGTATGTCAGAGTCATCTACTCCTACCTTGGGTGAGAGGTACCCTCTTTATTTTTCAAGTGTTTCACATAGTCTACCCTATGCTTACCTCTCAATGGGATTTGGTAGATACACTAGCGGGTGAGAAAAATTTTGAGGAATTAAAATGGCTGATATGTCATGACTGATCCCTACTCAATAGAGAACGTCTCCTTGAGTGCACAAGCTTATCCTTTTGAGCAAGATGAATATCCATGCCTAGTAACCTTCTTAGTGAACCTATGTGCATCTGATGATGAGGAATATTTACATGATTTCATGGATGGGACACATGGTCTCACTGAGGATGAATTTAATTATCTTGATGATAATGAGGATAGAGGTTTAGACTTAGGGATGCCAGCCCATCTATACAATATCCTATTCTCTTGACCCTATAGGGGGGTGCAAATAGATAGGTTAGGGCTCTTTATGTTGTTTTGATTGTGCTCAATAAGGGTTGATACCTCTTCCCATTGATGTGCCTCCTAGAGGCATTTCCTAGTGTTTTCTAATGTGTACAAAAACATATGGTAGTAGTTGGGGTTCTGAACATAAGGCAATCTTTTTCAAGTCCACTCATCAAATTGAGCACAATGGCCATTATCGTTGCTTGTTGTCTTTTCTAGCATCCATGTTTCTCCGCTTTAAAATCATGATTGGTAACAAAATGTTCAACACATTTGCTTAGTATTAGACATTAGATTTGATATAATTTTATTTCATAGTCTCTTGTCTAGGTTTATTAACCCAGAATTCTTGCTTAGCTAGTTTGACCAAGGTAGAGTGCTAGAGACCTTCTCTGAATACTGTAAGAGATGTCCTAATTTTCAATGGCTACTTAAGCTCTTAATCCAATATTATGAAGCATTGCGTACAATGTGCTAGTGCTTTCTAGTGGACTTAAATCCTCTTGACCTTTAGCTTAAGTATTATAAAGGGAGTTTGACTATTGTGATGAGCCTAGGAAAGGTAACAGTGTCAAAATGACCCCCTTAAGTTACAATATTGAAATGTAATCCAAGAAAAGCAGACAAAAAAACAAAAAACAAAAGTTCCAAAAATGTAAAACCTTAAGTTGAAAGAAAAATCCTGGCCTAATTTGGTACTTCACTCACATGTATTGCCTATGGTACTAGAGCCCTAGAGGTTCCTAGTGTGGGTGCTTTTCCTTGAGAAGCAAAAAGCCCTGGGCATAAAAAATAAGCACACATATCAAATGATTTTGAATCAATATGGGAAAAAAAAGGAGCCCAAAAGATCAATTAAGGCTCTATGTGGAAACAAAGCATATATCATAAACACTTTGGGGGGTCAAACAAAAGAAAAATGCAGGTGATGATTTCATGTATGATTTCCTTTATTGTATCTTAAGTAAACAGCCTTCTAGGTATAGCCTCTAGTTAGCCCTGGAACATGAAACACTTTGCTCTTGCGATTAAACAACTTAATTGGCTATAGAGAATTGAGAAGCTTGCCCATGGTATTAATAGTGGACCTTTAGTGTCTATTGACAATTAAATTAGCAACCCTAGACTTTTTGATTTGTTGACCTTTATAGGTGTTCATGAGTTTAATTATATTGTATTTTAATGTTTACGACTCAAAAAGTTGTTTAATATTTTGCTACCTGTTAACCCTCACAGCTCACGGACACCCCATCACCTACGACGGACGTGTATTATGTATTTGGTAGAGTCAGGTACCGGGCTTGTCGGACCAATAGGAAAAGGGTAAGAGTGATGGCCGATGAGAGGCGCACTCTAACTGGGACATTCAAGGGATTAGTTGGCTAAGCATGGGTGCCCAAGTGTGAATGGGGTGAGCTCATATAAAAGCCAACTAAACCTAAAATTCATTCATTCTCTCATTTGTGCAATAGAAGAGTGCTCTTGCTCCATCTCCATCTCCATCTTCTTCTTCTTCACCTCCTTGTGTGTGTGTGTATGTGTGTGTGAGAGAGAGAGAGAGAGAGGAAGAGTGTGTGTGCGATCGAGCATTACGAAGGCACAACGGCGGCGAAGCGGTTGAGCGCGGCACGACTGCACTTTCTTCTTCATCGCGGCGAGGAATCCACCACGAAGGCGAGCGTAGAGCGGTGAGTGACACACCCTTTGCTCTCTTGAGCTTGCTAGTTTAGGCTTGTTGTGTGCTTGGAGCCATTTGTGGCTCGCACACGGTGTATCGGCAAGTCCCTTGCTTCGACAGTGCGACAAGGAGCGCACATTTTTGGCGCCGCTGCCGGGGAAATGCCCTACACTAAGCTCGGTTAAGCACTTTACGCTTTCTTGTGATGCAATTTCAATTGAAGGATTTGTGAAGAAGGAAGGCGTGTGGTTGTGTGGAGAAGGATTTGTGAAGAAGGAAGGTGTGTGGTTGTGTGGAGAAGATTTTTGTTACACTGTACTGTCTTTTTTGTTTTCTGTAAAGAAGGAGTTACAATTTTTTTGCAATGTACTATTAGAATTAAGGTATTAGCTATGGAATGTTAGTTCTGTAAGGTTAGTTTTGTAGATCTGTTAGCTACTGTAGTACTGTGTAAACAGTGTTAGAGTGTGTGTGGCAGTATCTCTATTAGCTGTAAGTAGATAAGTTAGGTGTAGGTTAAGTGTGTGTGTGCGCGCGTGCGCGGCGCGGCCGTGGCGACTTAAAAATAAAAAATAAAAAAATTAAAAAGAAGGATCGGGCTGGGGATCATTCCCCAAGCCCAAGCTCAAACCCAGAACTCAGTCCTTAGTTTTAAAATATATTTTATACACCTTTTTATATTTAAAAACTATTTTTAGGATTTCGAGGACTATAAAGACTATTTTTAGGATTTCGAGGGCTTCACGTAGCCGAATAGGGAGCTGTAAAGCACGGCACGTTCCTTTAGCCAAAACGCTCGTCTTGAGCTATTACACGCCATATTTTGTGGCTTGGTTACAAAAAATAACCAAGAATAACGAAAAACTTGGGTTATAAATACCTAAAAAAAAATAAAATTAAGTGAGCAGCCTTCACGGGCACTCACCAACGTGCTTAGAGTGTGGAGGTCACATGTACCTACGCTTTGGAAGAGTGTTAGAGCACGAGCATATTGGTAGTACCTCCATTTACGCGGGCACCCATTATTCCTTCACCCTAGGTTCTGGACCTTCGGCCGGGACTCAAGGTAGCGCGAACCAAGATCCTCATATCGCGTCTAGTGATTCTTCCTCTGACTACGAAGTCATGGAGGGGTATCCTACACCAAACCTTGATAGTTCAAGTCAAGACATGCATGCCATGGGCCCACGGCCCGGGTCCAGCATGTTTAGCCGCTTAAAAGAGACCCTTAGTAGAGCTACTCGCGGTTAATGAAATAAATGAAGGGAGTGGGGAAGTAAATTCGTCATTCATGCCTAAAATAGACCCTATGCTTCTTGAGAGTGTGCATGTGAATGTTCCATCCACTGCACCTCCTGATCCTTTAGGACTATCTCCCTCTGAGGTTTTACTACCCGATGGTAGGAGTCTTGCCGAAGTACAAGAGATCGAACGCTATATGCAAGCAACAAGGGAGAGGGAAATTGAGAACCTACGAAGGCTAGAACAAAGTCGAGCCCTGAAAGCAAAGGCTCCTATGACAACAATCATGCCAGCCGAGCAACCGAGTGCTCGCAAGGTAGCAGTCACGGAGGGGCAAGCGATGGGGAGCAATAATGCTTCCACCTTGAGGGAAACCTCCAGCACGCCAAGCCTAGATGGGATATTCCTAAACGAAAATTGGGAGTATGACCTACAAGCGGAAGGTTTAACTGATCGGTACACAGGACACACCTATCATGTGGGTTGGTTAGATGTTCTACAATCCACATCGGGTGCTACTAGCATAGATGAGCAACAACAGAAAGTTTGTGATGTCCTCCATAGGATTGTCGAGTTAGAAAGATAGAACACAGGGATCAACATGCCTTCAACAGGCCTAATGAGATTCTTGGATACGGGAAAGGCCAACCAACCAACCCTATCACAAATGGAGACTCCCTCAGTGAGCCCCATTGATCCTCCATATGTTGTTTCGCCAGGAGCCTCAGTACAATCTGAGCCCACAAGTGGTAGCTTTACCTTCCCAGATCTAGCTCATCTTTCTCTTAATGACACTACGGCTACCATGCATATCCCAGTGGTGAGCGGGACAAGAAGTACACCATGGAGTTCATTTTTTAATACTGCGCCGATGCCTAGAAGCACAGTGCCCCAACTATACCTACATGTATGTATCAATCATGTGCACCTGTCATACCTCAGCCTCATGTAGCTCCTACACCTCCGATTATTCCAAGAGCTTACAATCCACAATGGCATTATCCAAGCTCTTATACAAGTGGAGCCATGCCATTTAATAATAACATGCCATATCAGGCACCCCCTATGCCTAGGGCCACGCCTGTAAACTTTGGACCACCGTCTGGTACACCACCATACGAAATATGGGACCCAAGAGCCGCGCGTATGCCAAGGCCAAGGCCAACTCCCATCTTACATGTGGTTCCAGGAGCACATACACCCATTATACCTACTCAAATAGGAGATTTGGCAGCATTTGCTCAAACTATCGGTCGCTCTATTGCGGAAAACATGCGTAGTGCACCTGATAGAGAGCCTAGGAGCAAGGCAGTTCAAGTAGCTAAGCTCACACAGAAATTCAGTGGAGACGGAGATGCTAGAAAGCATATGGAAGTCTTTGAACATGTGTGCGGTTCCTTGGAAGAGCACAATGAGCTACATAAGTGTAAGGCTTTGAGTTTGACCCTAAGCGGAAAGGCTGGAGATTGGTATAGAACCTTAAGAGTAGAAGAGAAAACGATCTACTCTACTCTACTCTTAGGAGACTATTCTTAAAAGAATACATACGAGAGGGAGTACTTTGGGGTGTAGCCTCTCAGCTCCAGAAAGCCCAACGAGAAGAAGGTGAATTCGTGAGAGACTTCATTAGTCGCCTAAAGAATTTGAATTCTCGATGCAATCCAAATGAGCGATTCAACAACAACCAATTGCTCGATAGATTCATTAGGGGACTACGACATGAAAGTATCTATAATGGCCTAGTCATTAGAGGTATCACTACTTGGGAAGCAGTCACCATGAATGCAATCCAATTGGAGGATAATTTAATGATTGCAGGAGAAAGAGTGTATGCCGAGCCGAAGTCTAGTAGCTCGCAAGCGTCAGGGCATGAGCCAATGAAGATAAAGCCAATCGTGAAAGAGCAAACGATATCTGAGATGACTTTGGTAGATCTCACCAAGGCCATCCAAGAAAGCCTTAGGGGTAATCGTGCTCCACAAAACACTCTTATGTATCCAAGAAGGGAGCAACAATGGTGCTCAATTTTCTTGGGCCCACATACTACGAGTGAATGCCCTACTTTTAGAGTAAAGTTTAACGGGACTTGTAACGCGTGTGGTAGGTATGGCCATCAAGCGAAGGATTGCCTAATGCTTAAACGAATCATGGAAAATAGACCGCCTATAGCTTGGGCAGACTCACCTCGAGTTCCTGCATTGATGCCTTCCCCACCCATGGAGCAACAGTTGCCATTACAGCGCATGGTCCCTAGAACCCAAAATGTGGTCCAAACCACACCGTTGCCACCTCCAGTGCTAGGACCGCAACCCCCTCATCCAAGAGTTACACCTATGAACCAAATAGGTTGCGAGTCATCTAGTACTTATGTAGATTGCGAAGAGGACATAGACTCTAGTATCACCTATGGAGTCGACATGCTTGAGGAGTGTCCCATGTACTATATGGAAGACCATTGGGGACAAATCAAACCGGTATATCAAGCTACTGCACTAGCAGCAAGAGGCCAAAACATTAATAGTTTTGCCCGGAGACCACCTCTTCAGTGCTACGAATGTGGTGGACCACATTGAGTAGCTGAGTGCCCCATTAGAATGCAAAAGAATGCCGCACTAATGCAAACAAGTCAAGGGAGTGCATTGGCAATGCCAATACTCACTTGTAATCATTGTGGCATAGATCATTTGATCGCACAATGTCCTAACAATCCAAACGCACCGAAAATCACACCATTGAACATAATAGAGATTGTTGATGGGACACCACCAACTATAAACATAGCACCAGTGAATGCACTCACACGGTCGATGCTCCAAAAGCAAAATTACATCCTCGAAGAGAGAGATGCTGCATCCATTGGCCGAGCGAGAAAGAAGAAAACACGAAGAAAGAAATCCCTTAATGCTTCTAGCTCAAAACTTAGTTCAAAGACTAACATAGGGACAGGAGAGGATCCTATGTATATGAATGACCACCCCGAGGATGACTCAGATTCGATAGAGACCACGGAGACCAAAACTGTTACTACAAAGGAAAAAGCTAGTGAGGAGGATCACGAGAGGGAATTACGACGAACACCAAAAGAGGATTCAAAGTTAAACCACCCAGTTGCGAACCCCCAAGATAAGCCACGAGAGACAAAAAATGAGGATTGCAAGAGAAAGATTGGAACCTATCTAAACCCAACAGTGGAAATTGAACGAGTCCAACAACTGAGGGGTTTGGTGGAAGAAACTCAACGAACATTAGAACCTGAACCCAAACATATCCAGATGTCGGACACAGTGTTTCCCACACAAGTTCAACCTCACAAGAACTACAGGCCGTTAGCTATACCCAGTATCATTCGGGAAGAGAGTGAGGGTAGGACATACAAAAGTGGACACACACCTTTCCTACTAGAGAGAATGTTTGGTGAGGGAATGCCTGACCCCCTTGAGGAAGTGGAGATTCCATCTTCACCATTCTCTTGTCAGGGTCCTACGTCCCACAAGATGCCATTAAATGTTGCCAAATTGATGGATTTCATGTCTTCAGAAGTTAGAACCACCATCATGTCCAAACTATATAAAGACCCCGAGCTAGTCTCAGCTCTTCGAGCCTTCCTCAATGGAGAATTACAGGCCGGATTACCACAGTTTGCACATATGAACAAACCTGACTTGGTAATGAATGATGAGGAACATTTAGCACCACCATCTGACCTAGCGGGACATGAATCTGTAATTGAAGTACCCGTTAACAAGTTGGGGCAATACTTTAAAGGTGATGAATCTAATGCTACTCTACCAATCACTACTAAAGGATTAACTGTAAAGGGGGTCCTTGACGGTGGTGCGGGAGTCAGCATGGTGACAAAGAGTTGTTGGGAGTCTATGGGGCGACCTCACCTTGAAGCCACAAGCGTAGTGGTAAAAATGGCTAATGGATCTATTGTTACGCCTATTGGAATGCTAAAGGATCTCAGAATCAAGGTCTTGGGACACAAGGTAAGGCAGACTTTCATTGTTATGGATTTTTCCAAGCATCCTATGTCATTTGAGATGATAATAGGGCGTCCATTCATGAGGGAAGCAAAAATGGTGCATGACTGGTCCAAAAACCACGTCTACTTACAGTTCCAAGACTCTGTCATTCGAGTTGATCTTTTAAGTGGTCGAACGCATTCTCTAGGAAATAAATTCATCATTGATAATCGATCAGACACAACAATTCACTCAGCTCCATTACAATATTGTTACACGTGTAACAAAGACACGGATATTGGGGAGAACTCTCCTTATATGGATATCCTACCTGGGATGACTGAGTCGGACAATGTGGATTGGGTCCACCTAGCAGCAACCATAGACACTTGGGGAAATAGGGGGACGACCTGGGTAACACCTGAGGGGGATGAAATGCCTGTACCCTTAAATATGCTACAAGCAATGCATATAGCTTTTGACAAGACTCATCCTAATGTAATGACGAAAACATACAAGTGGGTCCCTAAAGCTTCTTTAGTGACCATAGCTAGTGCTAAAAAACAGAAGCCTTGTAAGAAACGTACCACTCGCTCCAAGAAAAGTAAGAAAATTATGCGATGGATCCCTAAACGACTATTGGAAGCCCAAGGCTACTACCAAGGAAATGATCAAATCTGGGTGCCAAAACGTAGATTGTGCTCTTACCTATCACCTGACCCATGTGAGCCCAATCCCGTAGCTCCAAAACGAATCAATGATCGTGGAAAGAAAAAAATCACAGAATGCTACACACCCGCTCCAGAGCTAGTTTGGGTACCAAAGAAAGAACGATTTGTTCCACCTAGCTCAGGAAGGGGGAGTCCCATGAAGCTTCTAGCTCCTCATGTAATGCATCCGTAGAGGTAAAAGCTTCTCCACAGCCTCCACCTACAATAGTGGACCTCCATAAAGCTACAAAGGAATCCACACCTCCCAGTGTTCAAGAATCACCTGATGAACTACTTCAAGTTCGATCTTGGGAGAGTACCTTACCACCCTTGCAACTCGACGAGGCGCCTAAGGTAATAGAAAACTACTGGCAAAAATCTCCACCTATTACCAACTAGAACAATTGGTTTCAAAGGGCGACAAGCTCATTTCAAACGGTATGATCTACCCAAGGAAGGGGGGAGTGTTTGCTGACAGTCATCATTCATTTGTTTCCCTCTCAACCTTTTTCCCTGACCTCTCAATCACCAATCTTAGGGAATGTACATATAAAGCTTTATACTCGCAAAAAACAAAAAAATAAAGAGCAAGAGCAGTTAGCAAACGAGTATGCACAATAAAAGTCAAAACATTGACCCAGACGTACACATTTACATCCGGTACACTGAAACAGAAACCTATGTCATGAAACACCTTTGATTCTCATCACTTGAGTGATGGAGGGTAGGTAAGATTAGTACGATAGGAGTGTTTCTGTTTTAGAGTTGAGTGATTAGCAAAGTTCTCTTTTCCCACTGATGTGCCTCCTAGAGGTATTGTTTGTGTTTCATAGTGTGTACGAGAACGTGTTGTTGTGGTTAGGATTTGGACCTTCATGGAATCTTTCTCTCGTTCACACTTCAGATCAAGCGCGACCATCAACACAAACAGGTGTTTCTTGTCCATTAGCATTGCCCCTTATCTTTTTTGCATCTATGATTGTCTGCTTTAATTGTGATTGGTAGCCTAATATTCACCGCATTTGCTTAGTATCAAACATTTAATTCAATGTAATTTTTTGTCATAATCACTTGTCTAGGTTTAAAAATCAAGCAGTCCGACTAAGCTAGTTTGACCAAGTTAGGTGTTAGAGATCTTCTCTTAATACCATGGGGAATGCCTTCCTAATAATTAATGGTTACTTAGGTTCTTAATCCGATTTAGGCAGCATTGTGTGAAATGTACTAGGGCTTTCTAGTGGGCTTGACCCTATTGACCTTTAGCTTAAGGAGAGTTTACTAGTGTGATGAGCGTGGGGAAGTGTATTAGTGTTATATGACCCCCCAAAGTTACAAAATTAAAATGATGAAAATGAACAAACAAAAAATCAAAGTGCCACATTGTAAAATCTTAAGCTGGAAGAGAAATCTCAGCTTGATTGGGTACTCCAGTCACATGTATCGCCTATGGTACTAGAGCCCTAGAGGTTCCCAGTATGGGCGCTTTTTCTTGAAAAGCAAAAAACCCAAGGCATACAAAATAAGTACACACATCAAAATTGAATCATTGTGAAAAGAATTTGGGGGGTCAAAGAAAAAGTAATCAGTCAGGCGATGATTTCATGAGAAATTCCTTTTATGGTAGCTTAACTACAAGGTCTTCTCTTTATAGCCTCTAGTCATCCCTCGAACATGAATACTTGGCTATCGCGATTAAACAACTTAATTGACCACAGAAAATTAAGAAGCTTACCCATGGTATTAATATTCGATCTCTAGTGCCTTTTGACCGTCAAATTAGCGACCCCAGACTTGTTTAATTTTTTACCTTTACATCTGTTTATGCATTTGATTACATTGCAATTTAATGTTCATTACTGACAAATTGTTTGAAATTATTTTACCAATCAATTTGTCTACCTAAAACTGCATATGCTTTTTAATCACTTATGAGAATGCAATTACTGTGCCACCTCCTTGTGTGTGTGTGTATGTGTGTGAGAGAGAGAGGGAGAGTGTGTGTGCGATCGAGCATTACGAAGGCACGACGGCGGTGAAGCGGTTGAGCGTGGCACGGCTGTAGATTCTTCTTCATCGCGGCGAGGAATCCACCACGAAGGCGAGTGTAGAGCGGTGAGTGACACACCCTTGCTCTCTTGAGCTTGCTAGTTTAGGCTTGTTGTGTGCTTGGAGCCATTTGTGGCTCGCACACGGTTTATCGGCAAGTCCCTTGCTTTGACAGTGCGGCAAGGAGCACACACTACCAATCATTCTTTGTGCTTATTCATTACATTTGACTTTTACTTGCCCATGTTCTTATGAGAATGCGATTACCGTGCTATTTCTTGTTGATTTTGTAGCGTTCGATTGAAGATCAAGATTGCACTCTAGCAGAGGACAAGTGCAAATTCTTGTAGTGTTAAACGTCTTGATTGAGGGAACGTCCATGGGCCAGTACTCTCATCAAGATGTTTCACTACTACAAGACCCATACGAGTGGATCCATGGAAATCATGTTTTTCAGATAGACCTTCCTATTTCGAGGACGGAATTTACATCAAGAAGGGGGGCATGTTACCTTTGTGTGTCATTTAAAAAAAAAAAATTCAGTTATAGACCGGGCTTGTTGGTCTTGTAGGTCTATATTCTAGGACTGGTGATCGCCGATGAGTGGTGCACTAGAATGTGGGCACCCGTATGTGAAAGGAAACGACGGCAGTGAGGAGGGCGGTCAGCAGTACAACAACTTCTTCGTCTCTACACGGACAGGGATTCCCTCAATGGCAGCAGTGCCGGAGGTGAGTGACACACCCATGTGCACTTGTAGAGTTTTCCTGTGTCTGCAAGTTGTGTGCTCGTAGACCTATGGCTCACACACGGTGTTTAGTAAGTCCCAAGCAGTTGATAGCAGGACATTATGGTTGGGCACATACAAGATCCTCATATCCTTGATGAGTCCTGGGACACCTTATTGTCATTGGATGTGACCAACACAAAGGCAAGGATGATGTAGTTAAAGATTGAGTTGAATATTGTGTAGAAGAAAAATTATCCATCAATGGCTATTCATTTAAGATAAAGAACATATGTGAGTCACTTGCATTGATTGATGTTACAATCGATGATGATGATAAAGTAAAAGTCTGTCTACAAGATTTGGGTAAAAAATACAAATAGTTTGAGATTGGTATCCATCTTCAAGGAGACTTTCCCTCATTTATAGTTTGGTGTCGTTAGTGATTGTGGAAGAGAAGGAACTTGAGGAAGATTCCTCTACGTAGCATGGAAACAATTCTGAACAAGTCCTTTTCAACAATGGAGGAAGAGGTACAGGATGTGGTACAGGTCATGGAGAAGGCTAAGTTAGAGGCAACCACCAAGCACAATAGGAGAATAACAATAGGGTCGGAACACAAGTGGTTGAGGAAACTTTTGATGTAGGGGGAGTCCAAGAGGTTGTGGAAATGTGCAATGCAATAATGCCAATCAACACAAAAATGTAGTGTGTTGGAGTTGTGGAAGACATGGTCACTTTGAGCGTGACTATCTAGATAGGAGGTAGAAAAACAATTATGCAAACATAGCAGGAATGTAGATGAGCTTGAGAGGCTATTTTCGGTGCAGCACCACATGTTGAACTCTATGTCTGCAAATGTGAGAAAATCCATTGATAATGTCTAGTATATGGATTATGGTGCATCAAATTACACAACTAGTCATGAAGAATGGTTCAAGAAATGCATACTTTACAAAGTCCTGGTTATGTAGAGACTGGGGATGATTTGCACATCCCATTATGCATGCAGAAAATGTGACATTGTCTATGACAAATGGTAAAGTAAAGTACTTCGCTGATGTATTGCATGTACCCAACATCACAAAGAATTTGTATTTGTTGGAAAAATGGTTGAGCAGGGTTTGCATGTCAGGTTTAATTTTGATGGTCTCTTTTTCAAAGAGCATAAGAAGAATGGAAGGCTGGTTGCATAAGGAAAGTATGTGGGCAGAATATTTACTTTGGATGTAAATGTGCCGGAGGTGAATGTTACCTTGTTTGCACAAGGTCTAGGTTTTGTTCCAGATATTGAGATTTGGGCACAAGCGTATTGGTCATGTAAATTTGTAGAGGGAAATTTGGAAAGCAAGCAAAATCCTCCTTTCATCATGATAAGCATGTAAATAGAAATGCATTGGATCTAGTGCATACAGATGTATGGGGTCTAACATCTATGGGTGGTTGTAGATACTATGTGAGTTTCATTAATGACCATACGAGGAAGGTATGAGTCTACTTCATGAAGTAGAAACGTGAGGTGTTTATGCACTTTCAAAATTTCAAAGTTATGATTAAAAAACAAACTAGGAAACATGTAAAGTGCATGAGGTAAGAAAAAAACATGGAATCTGGAGGTAGTTTTCATGCAAATATACTCCACAACAAAATGGTGTTGCTAAGTGGAAGAACTTGCAAAAGTTTCTAGAGAGTTGATGAATGAGAAGAACATGCCTCATTGTTATTGGGTTGAGGTTTTTTCTACAGGTGCTTACATTATGAACAGGACCCCTACTGCTACAGTACATGATATGACACCTGAAGAGAAGTTCAGTGGTGAAAAATTGGATGTATCAAATTTTAAAGTATTCGGATGTATTGATTATGTGCATGTGCCTGATGAGCTAAGAAGAAAGATTGATCCAAAAGCAAAAAAATGTGTGTTCATTAGCTATCTCCTTGAGCAAAAAGGGTACCAATGTTACAATCCTATCACAGCAAGTAAAGTGAGAGTGAGCAAGTGTTAACCTACGATGGTTAACGGAAGTTTACCATAAAGATCTATGCCATATTTACTGCTTTTAGTAAGTGACGGTGATACCAGGATGTGGATGTGATGCTAAAGATGCAGATGAAGTGAAGATCATTGGAAGATGTGGAGAAGAGAAGGATCGGATGCAACAGAAGGAGTTACGGTCATCAACGACGGCCACTTTTGTGTTATGACATTTCCCGTCAAAAAGCCGCAAGAGCGGATTGTAATTATGTATTGGGCTCTACGGGAGTTCCAACTGGTAATATTGGTGCTAATCATAGAAGCCTAGGCGGTGTAGACATCAGATAAGTGAGTCTGGCCATTTGGGCGCCCGGACACTTCTAAAAATCCTAGGAAGTATATATGTCAAATGCACCAATGTGAAGGGGACTTTTCAAAGTCACAACTAAGAGAGATCTACTTTAGAGAGAGCAAGCTCTTGGCTATGGAGTTGTGAAGAAGGAGATGGCTATGGAGTCAAGTTCTCTACACGCGTGCCTTGGCGTATTCGGCGTCAGCACTAGCTAAACTCTAACCCCTTCTCTCTCACCTACGCATTGATGTAATCCGTGCTTAATTAATACATGATCCGTGGCTGATTTCGTGTGTTAATTACTCTCTTTTAATCAAGTTCCCTCTCTTGTCAAGCATGCTTATGTGTGTAGATCGGTGTAGTCCGTGTGGGGCTTGGCTATGCTTGTTTATGCACGTGTATGTGCTTGATTAGTGAAAGGTTAGTGATTGATTAGTGAGCTATGAGCATGATTAAGCTCTTGTGTGTGCGAGATTAGACTGAATGGTAGAGAAGTAGTGTGCTAGCTCGTAGTTCTCCTTGTCATTAGCTCTCTAATTAGCTAGATTTCTCATCCTAATCCTCTACGTGGCACGCACAAGCGTCTGTTGTGTGTTTCCATGCCCTAGCCGGGTCATACTCTTTTCGGTTTGACAAATTATGTTGGTGCAATCCACTATACTATGGTGCACGCCAACATTGGCGCTGTTGTCGGGGACGAATGCCTAAGCTAGAGGTGCCATTGGAGTGATTAGAGGAGGTTAATCCCTCTTAATTTCTCACTAATTTCTTGATTTTGGGTTATGTGTGTCGCTAATTGGAGGCAAATTAGTAAGTGTGTGACTTAAATTTGTGAAGATTGAGGCTTGCATTACACAAAACAATCCCCACACATTGATTTCCATCACTAATTTCACCTCTCAAAATCACTAATTTTTGCTAAATTTCACTAACTTTGAGGTTAATTTCCTGTTGATTGGTTAATGTTTTTTGTGCTACACACAAGTAGGAAGCTAGTTGGGGGTGTTGACAACATTCATATGTAGTCCACACACTCTAATTACACTCCAAATGCGCACAATGAGTGGCCGAAATCATTGACCTAATCACTAATTTTTGCTAACTTCGATCACTAATTTCTCATAAATTAGTTGTTGTTTTTTGTGCTACACACAAGTGGAAATCTAATTGGAGAGGTGGACAACACTCTTACGTGGTGCACATACTCTAATTGCATTTCAATTGATCGCAAGGAGTAGCCAAAATTCACCAATTAGTTACTAATCTTCACTAATTTCCACAAAAAAATTAATTGGGCATTTTGATGGGAGTTGATTCTAGTCATCAATTGGATGTATGCCCATTGCAATGGTGTGTTTAATTTTGTGCAAATTGATGCTACACATTGATTTTTATGACTTGTGTTTGTAGGTAAACCGGTGGTGCGGTTGCCTACACACACACAAAGGTGTAAGCGTCAATTGGAGCTAGGAATTCGACGCAATTCAATGTGAAAAGTGAGTGCTTTTGAGCATTCTAATCGCTGAAATTTGCAGGTTTTTTGTGAAGATTTTGTGCACACATTTGGTGGAAGATTTATGTGCAGGTTTATGCTCGTCTATGTGTAGACGGCGGTGCTAGTGTTGCGCACAAATTGATGCGAATTGGTGGCAATTTTGATGCCAAATTTCTGATGTAAAACCATTGTTGGTTTATGGTTTTGGTGTTTATGGTTAAGGTTTTTCGATTGCCAAAATAGCGCCGTTATGCTGCCGAAAATTGGGCAAAATTTGATGTGTATGCACTATGTGTAGAATTTGATGCAAAGAGTGTGTTTGTGGTTGATCGATTGTGATTGATTGGAGGTTTGTTGAAATCAAAACTCTGATTTGAATGTATTCCATTGATGTGCAGAAGTTGCTAATTTTTGCACTAATTTTTGGGTAATTTTTAGGTTGATTGTGGGCAGAAAACGCTATTTTTAAGTGCCCGTGAATTCTATTTGATGCAATGCCGGATTATGAATTGATGATTTGATGCATGTGTTTGCATGATCACGCAGCTCAAGAAGTGCAAAAAATTATTGGAAATTTTCAGAAATTTTTTGGCTAATTTTCGGTAATTTTTTGCTAATTATTTGCCTAAAATTTGCTTAAAATTAGTTAGAAATTAAAAATTAGGAAGAATTTGTGCATCGTATTTGCACCGGAATGTGCACGATGACTCCGTGAGCGCCTGTGATTTTTTTGGCTATTTTTAGCAATTTTAACGGTTTTTTAAGGCCTCGTGGCTAATTTTTACCATCAGCTCGCAATTGTTGTCTCGCACGCACACACGCGCACATACCCGTACCGCTCACATTCGTTCAGGTCGTCATGGACACGTTATCGCCTTGTCTAGTGGTTTTTCCCGCCTGTCTATGTCCCTGCACGCCTCCGCACCTACTCCCGCTGAAAAACCGCGTGTGAAAGCCTCTTTTGTATTTTTTTGATTTTTTCCTTTTTTATTTTGATTTTTTTAAATTTTATTTGATTTATTATATATATATATATATGTATATATTAAATTAAATTTATTATTTTTTTATTTGGCTATATATATTAAAAAAAACAAAAAAACAAAAAAAAACATAAACAAAAACGTGCCGCCTTAACTCTCTCTGCCGCCGCGAAGTTCTCGCCGCAATTTGCGCCTCCAGTTCCTACACGCCATCGCGTGCCCTACTCTGAACAGCTTGGCGACAAGTCTTCACGCGATGCGGGTAACACTTTATACGTGTCCTCACGGGCCAAACCTCATGCGCCAGCTCTGCAAGCTTTATATGCGCTGCGGGTCAGGTCTCATACATCATCGCCAGACTTTATACGCCAGCAGGGAAGGCTTGATCCGCGCTCACTACGCCAAGACTTTATACGCACTGGACAAAAGTCCTTGTACGTGGGCCAGGCTGCCGCAGGTCGTAATACGCACTGGAGGGCAACTCATTATACGCCTTTACGCAAAGCTTTATATGCACGGCTGCCAGTCTTGAAACACGCCAGCTGCAGGCTTTATGCGCCTTGAGCGCCAACTCTTCATACGCCTTGGTAGCTGTGCAGTCTTTATACGCGAGCAGGTCGCCAACACTTTATACGCTGATGCTTCAAATCTTTATACGCTAATGCTTCAAATCTTTATACTCTATGCTGACGTTCAAGTCATTATACGCACTTGGAGGGCAAGATCCACTTTAGGGAAGATTCGCTGCTGCAACCACGGGCCCTCTCCAATTCACGCCACGCTGCCAAGTAGACTTTATACGCTACGCCTTGGGCCAGACTCCTTATACGCGCTGATAGGCAGTCTTAATACGTGCTGGTCACGGTCCTGCTTGATATGCGCTATTGACAAGTCTTTGTACGCCTAGGTGGCGGCAACACTTTATACGCTGTGTTGACGGCAGGTAGGCTTTATATGCTATTGCGGCAAAGAACTTATATGCCTTCACTGCAAGACCTTATACGCCTTGACTGCTGCAAGACTTTATACACCATTAGGCAAGTCTTCACATTGTGCGCCTTGACAACAAGTCTTTATATGCTATCGCGGAGCTGAACCGGCCTTGCTTAGTACGCGCTGACCACGGCAAGACTCCCCGCGCTTTTTCAGTTGGTAGTAGTGGACCCCACATAGCAAACTACATTGAAGAAATCGAGCGACTCGAAGAGCGCACACAACGAATAGGTGACATAGAGCAAGTGACTGCACTGACGACACACCAATAATCCAGGATCACTTAGAGAACTTCTTAGGGGATTTCAAAGCAGGCTATACCTAGAGCAATGAGCATCGACCTTGTAGGAGAACCCCTCTAGCTGACCACATAGTCACACCTTGTTAAATTGATTGGGAACCCACAATGACGACATTCATTGATGCTTTCCTACCAGTTTTGAGGCACAATTGATAGTGTTAGGAATGTGCTGTGAGCATAAGTGGGCATGTGGCCACAATTGAGACGAATTGAGAGACCATATCTTGCAATTTCGTGACCTGCCACACAGAGCATACCCTCATCATACTTTTCAAGCTAGATATCCAATTTGAAGACATTATTTGGCACCAAGAGTCTCAGTCATACTGGCAAGCTGCTCTAGACTAGATCATCGACTTTGATCATTTGGAATTTGCTCCAAGCAATTCATTACATATCACTAGATTCTTTGCGAGCACTGTATAGAGGTGTAAAGATCTTGGAATATACACTGTGACAGAGAGTCAGCAATAGACATCCTCTTCCTTGCCATTCAGGGCTACTTCAGCAAGCATTAAGGACCATTATTGATGCACTTAGTGTGCATATTTTTGGCCACATACAGGAGCATTTTTGGCAGCACAGATTATACATATTGCATTGAGAGTTTCAACTCTATAAAATCGCTCATCTAGGCCGGAACAAGGGCATAGGATTGGAAAGCTGTGCTTGTGGGATATACTCTGGGCTTGGATTTTCGTGCATTTGGATCACATTGCCGGTTGTATAGTACACTGCGTGCACATTGTACACGAGAGGAACCTATTACATCCATTGCATCGACTAGTGAGCGCCATTTGAGACATTGTTACCTAAGAAATTGAGTGCCTACAAGAAGGCCTAGCGAGTTATTTATTGGACGAAATCATTAGCCGTATCTAGTTCTAGACTTGGTCTCGACTTCCAGATCCCTCAGTCGAGATCTAATTGGCATTCATAAGTGAACACACTTGCAAGCCTCTGAGCAGAGTAAAATCAAAGTACACGATAGAAATTTGGCAGTCAGGCCACCGCTTAGACTCAACCCAGGCACTGAATTTGACCGCTTAAGTTGACCTAGAGCTGACACGAGTGCATGTGAGCTATTCATCATCGAAAAGCTGAAAATTGGAATCGGATTCGGTCTTTAGGCCTTCTAATTGATCATTAAGGGCTGCTAATACTAGCAGATTGAAATTATAGATTGGGAAAACCACTGGTCACCCGCAGGACGGTGTAAAATCAAACCGGGGCCTAGTGTAAAAATTGTGAGTCCATAGACGAATTGGGTAGCAGTAAGTTTAAAAACTCCACCCATACTAGACACATGTCTTGAAATGCATTAGGGGACTCAAAGGATGGATCCCAAGGAAACATGCATACCGGCGATCGATTGAGAAATAGCGTGATTTTGGCTAAGACCTTCGCCACGGTCGCCTCGTCATTGAATTGCACAGAGAAAAATCTTGAGCATTATAAAGAGAGACTCCTTGATTCAAGACGTATGGGCTATGGAGACAATTGATAAGTTCAACTTTGGTCGGTTCCCTGTCCATGAAGCGAAAGACCAACGTAGATTTAGCGAGTTTTGCAAACTATTTCTTAATCGGAGTAAGAGGAACGACAACGGTGAGAGCGTCCTCCACTTCCACACTTTGTGGGAGCGCTTTTTTCAAGGCTTGATAAGCCCTATCCCCCTTGGAGGCATCCTGAGATCCGGTGGGTGTCTCAGCTTCTTCCAATGACCTCTTGTTAACAGACAACACCAATGTCTTAAGTCTAGAAGAATTAAGGATCCGAGTCTCATTGTAGAGCCAATGTCTTAAGTCCAAACAAACTAAGGATCTTTGTTGCTAGTATGCCGATTCAATTTTGAACCTATTTGTTTGGATTAGAATCTATGAAGATGCCATAAGGGCTTTATGACAAAATGGGAGGGTATGGCACGTGTAGGAAGGAGAGAGAGAGAGAGAGAGAGAGAGAGAGAGAGGCAGGGAGAGACACACTTGTGGTGTTTGTCAGGGCGAGGGTGGAGCGAGAAGGAGATTTTTTTTGGCCTGCTAAAAGACCTCAGTATCCATATGGGTGAAGGTCGTTCAAATTTTTTTGTTTGACATGTGTCCCTTTAAAAATTGAAGAGAAAGAAACGAAGAGAAAGAAAGCATTGCTATTTCCCAAGACTGCTTTCATTATCTTTTGGCATGCTGAAAGAACAAAGGATTGAAGAGTATTCATAGGAGTTTGATCCATAATGTGAAGTATTGATTCAATAATTATTTTTCAATATAGTAGGGACATATTCTCGCACACACTATACTTAGCTCTACATACTTACTTGCACGATATAAAAATGCATTAAGAGAGAATATTCTTATTTGCCCCCTGCCCCCTTCCATCCTTCTCTCTCTCTCTCTCTCTCTCTCTCTCTCTCTCTCTCGACGTGTGTTGAAGGCCGTCTCTTATTCTCCCTTGCTTTATCATCTAGAGGTCTCTCTCTCTCTCTCTCTCTCTCTCTCTCTCTCTCTCTCGCACGTAAAATATCTGCATTCTAATCACCCTTCTTCATGTGAAAAGTTTTGTAGTGGGACTACAAAGCGCAGGGTGCACAAAGGAGCCACTTGTTTTGCAAGCCTGAGAGAGAGACACACACACACACACACAGAGAGAGAGAGAGAGAGAGAGAGAGAGAGAGAGAGAGAGAGAGAGAGAGAGATGAAAAGGGAAAGAATGCCCCATTTCCATGTGGCCTACCTACCTCGTCGTCTTTCCTTTTCCTTCCCTAAGTCCCTTGTAAACCCTTCTTTTTTTCATATCAAATTAATACCACCATTTTTCTCCAGCTGGTACCCTTTTCGTAAAGACTCCTTTTATTTAAAGACTTCACAAAGGTTCAATTTATTAAATTATTGAATTGATTTATTATTCAATAAAAGTAGGTTTCTACTTTTATTGATGAGAATCTATTGGGATTTCTCCAACTCCTTGGCCTTGCAGGAGAAGTAAAACTCCAAAAACCTGTCGGTTTTGGACTCCTGCAGCCTGCTTGAAAGACTTAAGTCCACTACCCTAACCGACTTGCACAACAGCAATCAGTGCTTGCAGAGCAAGTACTTTAAGTTTAAAAAAATTATTCTCCTTAGCGTCATGCCGCACTACCGAGGCTTCGTGCTCTTCCCTGGCCCACTGGCTCCTGTGCATCACCATGGCTTGTTGCGTGCCGCGCCGCATGCCAACTTCATCTGCCTGCTCGTCATCTCGTCGTCCACCACCTGCGAGATTTCATGAGCCCCTTGAGTCTCGATGCTATAGAATAAAGGCATCTTTGCCTGATTCTTGTCTTTAACGATTTAAAATGAATCGTGGACACATACTCTATGCTTATTAAATCTATCTTTTTTAATAAAAGCATTAATATATCCTTTTGTTGTAGTTTTTAATGTGTTTTATACATTATTGATTTTATTTTATTCTTTTTCACTTTATTTTGTTTTCAAAAAATAATGTGTAATGTGCACCTTTCACTTTATTATTTAAGTGGAGCTTTTTCTAATATATAACAATTCGAGATTATGGTTGGGTTCACGAAAGCTGATAAAAGACATGCAAAAAGGAATGAGCCTTCACCATGGAGGTTGTCCATTGGCACAAAAGGAAATTACACTTCTCTGGACCACACAAAAAATAGCAAGCCTTTCCCCCCTCGGAAGAGCAATTCTACCGTCCACTTTTCAGCATGAAACGTGGATCCATGTGCTTGAATGGAATCCAACAGCTACGTACTCAACAACAATACCACTACACTACAACTCATTGGATGTCAAAATCGTTCAGAATAAATTTTATAGAGCTACCTCCGTCCCTTGTGAATGAAGAGAGAGGTGGAAGAAAGAGTACGAGGTTTTTGTTGTCGACTCTTTTGAATCTAGCTTGTGTATATATAATAAATAATATAATATATATTTTTATTTTATTTCATTTTCAAATAATAATGTGCAATGTGCATCTTTTACCTTATTATTTAAGCAGGACCTTTTCTAATATATAAACCATTTGTAATTATATATGTATAATGGATAATATAGTTTATATTAAAACACGATAAAAGATTCATGTCATTGTAGGCACTCATTTAAACTTACGTTCCATAAATCTCACTCCCCCCTTAACTTAAATTAAAAGACCTTCCTGCCTCTTCACCTTGTTTCTTGTGGCATCATCAATTGGATGCTCATGCCACTACGAGAGAGGTCCGGAAATCCTTTTGTTACATATTTTCTCATTGTCGTAGACATTGTTGAAGGGAAGCGCTACCGCGTGTGAGGCCGATGGCGCTACGATGTTGATTAGTGTGCAGTCCTACGAGTACATTAATTGGCAGGATCGGGTTGATTCTCTCTCAACGGCCCGTTCTGCTCTTTGTCTCTGTGTCGCAAGGTATCACTACTTGTGTCCCCATCTCGGAGGTCATTGAGATGTTAGTAGTTCAATGCAGGGAATTATACACAAGAACTGCACAAAGCACCATCAGCTCCCTTCAATTGTTTTGCACACATATCTCTCTCTCTCTCTCTCTCTCTCTCTCTCTCTCTCTCTCTCTCCACAAGAAGATTTAGAAATATTCTCATGTAGGAAAACGGAGTCTTTTTCAGTGTTTTTCATACCATGCATAACATCATGAGCTTTTTCTCGAGAGACACCACATACCTAGCTAGGTATGCGGTGCCCCCCTCAAAGAAACTCATGATGTTGAGGTAAGTCACAATGTGGGAATTATTGTGAGAATTTGTCTAAAACTTCTTGTGCTCTCTCTCTCTCTCTCTCTCTCTCTCTCTCTCTCTCTCTCTCTCTCTCTCGCGTGAGTGGTCCCGAGAGAAATGCACCGCGATGGTGGGGGGGTGGGTAGGTGAGGAATGCAACAGACGTGAGGTTGCACAACACCGTGAGCCTGGGAGTGCCGTATTCTCCCTCACAAATAGTGCAGCTCGGGGCAAACGATTCTCTAACATTACTCTATAGCTCGGCCCACAATTGAAATGAAAGGCACAAGAAGAGGTGAAGGCTTGAGGTGGAATGTACTCTCCCTTTGCGGACAGAGTACATGCAACGAGGGTGCTCAGTGAGAGGGGGGGGAGGGGGCACGGGGCGCGATTGTGTCCAAGAGGGGCTTAGCTTACGAAGCCGACAGCAATGTAGGGCTAAACATATAAAAAAAGAGGGGAGACAAGGGAATCTGAGATGATTCACGCTAATAAAATGCAAAAGAGCAAGTGTAGTAAAGCACTGTTTTAAGATACTCTATCAACAATTTTTCTCTTTGGAGTGATGAAGCGAATTGATGCAAGCGGTAGTCATTCTATTTGAGAGACCTTTAGAAGCACTAAGTAGCAATTTTAAAGTTGGGATGGAAAAGACCAACGAGTAATGTACTTGTTGAGAGAAGAAGCACCTTAGAAAGGTAGACTTTATGACATACAAGATCCTCTCAGGTGAAGAGAGTCATTGTTAAGAGTTTTGGCATCTTATATGAGTATTAAAACCCTAACGGGGAGCTCTGCAAAGCAGGGTAGGGGCTGGGGGTTTCCTAGGGATGGGGACCTTGGCTGAGCAGCCCTGTGCTCCCTCCTCCTCCTCCTCCTCCTCTTGCTAAGCGAGGCTAAGCCCCCATATTTTTGTGAACTAGGGTTGCTTGGCAACCTCCTCCCTTGCAAAGCCTCATCACTATATCACACGGGCATGGTCAAATGGGATCAACGATGGAGGAGGAAAAGGCGACGCGTATCAATTATGGACCGTCAGATTTGAGGTTGCCTTGAATTTACCAATTTGTCCGAATTTACAAATTTGCCCCGAATTTATTAATCAGCCCACATTTACAATATGACATACTCGAATCGTCTATATTTCAACGTACGCATGAGGGTGTAGTGGTTAGTGCACATGGCTCGTGGTGGGGAGGTCGGGGGTTCGGGACATGGGGTGCGGATCGACCCGAATTTACTTTTCTTCCCGAATTTACCAAACGCCCCGAATTTACCAAATGTGCATCTGACGGCCCATATCACCTCAACGGTCGATCCCATTTGAGCATGCCCGTGTGAGATAGTGTGGAGGCTTGCGAAGGGAATTCATACACGACAAGTGACGTCTTGGTGTGCCGCAAGTTGGGTAGGTTCTGTTTCATGGGCAGAGGAGGTGGGGATGGTGCAGTCAATCGCCACGTGGATGCGGGGCTTGTCTCCACTGTGCCTATTCTCACTAACCATGGGTGGGTTCTCCACAGGGTGCAGGGACTGCAATATCCAGCAAAAGAGCCCATGTGATCGTGACCTCGTGCATGACAGTTTTTGTTGGTGTTGTCATTTGCTTTTGGTTGCCTTACGCAGTCTCACTTGTTTCTCGGATCTGCTCGAAGTCGATCTGGGTGGTTGGTGACATGGACAAGCGACTTCTTGGTCACAGCTCAAGGTCCTTGGTGGCACCCCTATTGGGGGGAGGAGTCGCTGGCAAGTGCTCTTTTCCTCGTGGGGTTAGCAAGGGTAGTCTCGGATCTGCTGGCTGAGGATGCATGGCTCACCCGCTGTAAGAGCATGGATTCTCCTTGTGTTGTCTTTTTTTATTATGGGCTTCTTGAGGCACAATGTGGGCCAGTGACATCGTCCCCCTTGTGGTGGTAGCTTGGATCCCATTCGGGTGATGGGGACTATGGCCCCGCCCCATCTTCAATAGTACGTATCTCACCTTTGTCGAGGGTGGCTCCCTACTCACCCTACTCACCTGATGTATTTGTCATATGTTTTTTGTTGCATCTCGTGGATGACACATGCTGGGGGTGGCAATCTGGGCCTGGGCCGTGGCAACCTCTGGATGTATTGCTATGTTATGGTTGTGTCTTATGTTTGGTGGTTCTGTCTTGTATCCATGGCTCATGGACTACATTGTAATTATATGGTTTTGCTAATATATTTTCATCCATATATTGTGGGTTTTGAAACAAAAAAAAGAGTTTTGGCATCTCAAGTGAACTGTCCAACGTGATCCCATTATTTATTTTGGCTTTTATGTATTTATTTTACTTATTTGTCAAAGTCTGGGTAGGGCAATTTACTAAGGTTGGTATATATGCAACCCCTTTCCCCAATTGTATTGTACATTCAATTATTCATTGCCAAGGTTGATTGGTCCAGGAGACTCTCTCTCTCTCTCTCTCTCTCTCTCTCTCTCTCTCTCCTTGGTCAATAGACGTGAGGTTGCACAACACCGTGAGCCTGGGAGTGCCGTATTCTCCCTCACAAATAGTGCAGCTCGGGGCAAACGATTCTCTAACAATACTCTATAGCTCGGCTCACAGTTGAAAATGAAAGGCACAAGAAGAGGTGAAGGCTTGAGGTGGAATGTACCCTCTGCGGACAGAGTAGATGCAGCGAGGTGCTTTTGAGGGGCAGGGGGCGCGATTGTGTCCAAGAGCAGGCAGAGGTGCAAGGCTTAGCTTGCGAAGCCAACAACAATGTAGGGCTAAACATATAAAAAAGAGGGGAGACAAGGGAATCTGAGATGATTCACGCTAATAAAATGCAAAAGAGCAAGTGTAGTAAAGCACTGTTGTAAGATACTCTATCAACAATTTCTCTCTTTGGAGTGATGAACTAAATTGATGCAAGGGCTAGTCATTCTATTTGAGAGACCTTTAGAAGCACTAGTAGCAATTTTAAAGTTGGGATGGAAAAGACCAACGAGTAAGGTACTTGTTGAGAGATTAGAGTTAGAAAGGTAGGCTTTATGACATACAAGATCAGAGTCATTGTTAGAGTTTTGGCATCTTATATGAGTATTAAAACCCTAACGGGGAGCTCTGCAAAGCGGGGTAGGGGCGGGGAGGGATGGGGACCTTGGCTGAGCAGCCCTGTTTGCTCCCTCCTCCTCCTCCTCCTCCTCCTCCTCTTGCTAAGCCCCCATATTTTTGTGAACTAGGGTTGCTTGGCAACCTCCTCCCTTGCGAACGGAATTCATGCACGACAAGTGACGTCTTGGTGTGCCGCAAGTTCGGTAGGTTCTGTTTCATGGGCAGAGGAGGTGGGATGGTGCAGTCAATCGCCACGGGGATGCGGGGCTCGTCTCCACTGTGCCTATTCTCACTGACCATGGGTGGGTTCTCTACAGGGTGCAGGGACTGCAATATCCAGCAAAAGAGCCCATGTGATCGTGAACTCGTGCATGACAGTTTTCGTCGGTGTTGTCATCTGCTTTTGGTTACCTTACGCAGTCTCACTTGTTTCTCGGATCTGCTCGAAGTCGATCTGGGTGGTTGGTGACATGGACAAGCGATTTCTTGGTCGCAGCTCAAGGTCCTTGGTGGCACCCCTATTGGGGGGAGGAGTCGGTGGCAAGTGCTCTTTTCCTCGTGGTCGGCAAGGGATCTATTGGCTGAGGATGCATGGCTCACCCGCCGTAAGAGCATGGATTCTCCTTGTGTTGTCTTTTTTTATTATGGGCTTCTTGAGGCACAAGGTGGGCCAGTGACATCGTCCCCCTTGTGGTGGCAGCTTGGGTCCCATTCGGGTGATGGGGACTATGGCCCCGCCCCATCTTCAATAGTACGTATCTCACCTTTGTCGAGGGTGGCTCCCTACTCACCCTACTCAGCTGATGTATTTGTCATATGTTTTTTGTTGCATCTCGTGGATGACATGCTGGGGGTGGCAATCTGGGCCTGGGCCGTGGCAACCTCTTGATGTATTGCTATGTTATGGTTGTGTCTTATCTGTCTTGCATCCATGGCTCATGTGGAGCATGGACTACATTGTAATTTTATGGTTTTGCTAATATATTTTCACCCATATATTGTGGGTTGTGAAAAAAAAAAAGTTTTGGCATCTCAAGTTAACTTTCCAATGTGATCCCATTATTTATTTTGGCTTTTAGGTATTTATTTTACTTATTTGTCAAAGTTTGGGTAGGGCAATTTATTAAGGTTGGTATATATGTAATTCCTTTTCCCAATTGTATTGTACATTCAATTATTCATTGCCAAGGTTGATTGATCGAGGAGACTCTCTCTCTCTCTCTCTCTCTCTCTCTCTCTCTCTCTCCTTGGTCTCTATGCTTTCGTATCATCGACTTTGACATGATATCAGAGCTGTGTGCTTGAAGAGGCTTGGTGGAGGAGAAGCCGTGAAAAGACTTGTGAAGTAAATTACTCTCCCTCGTCATCATTTTGTCATCATTTGCCTCTTCCTCTATGGGCACCATTTCCACCTCTCTACCCCTTGTAGATTGGAGCTCAAGAGAGGGACAATAGAAGGACTAACTTGGAATTTGACACGTCAATCTTTTGGAGTGTGAGAAGCTATTAACTTCCAGATTTTGGAACTTTAACATGGCCCCCCTTGTTCAAGCGCCAGTGACAAATTGAACGGCAATAAATATGCCCATTGGAATTGATTATGCAACTCTGATTCTCTTATGGAAAGGACATTGTCGATGGCTTGGAGCCCCAATTTATGGGATCCCAACAATAGGTACATCCCGTCTTCAAGATGATGAGTATCTAAAATCGTGTGTTGATTGGGATGTTGTTAATGTGAAGACAATGTCAACCATTGTAGAATCTCTTACAAAGAACATTTCTCTAGTCAATTAGACTTTGAAGACTACCAATGATATGTGCTTCAAGCTCCTTGGAATGTTTGATTGAGATTCTACGATACAAGCAATCACCCTTCTTGGACAATCTATTTCCATCCAACTTCGTCGAGGAAGTTTTATGCAATCATTCCTTATGAAGGCTAAAGTTATTCATGATCAACTATCAGTTATGAAAAGTGCATTGACTAGTATTCAGTGAGCTGCTTTGGTTCTCACAAAGTTGCCTAAGGCGTATGGAAAAATTTCTAGCACACTTCAGCTACAAATCATGAAGGAAAAGATGGAATTTGATGATCTCAATTATTTTCTCATTGAGGAGGAAGCCGTGTTGATAACTCAAGGCAAAATTCATATTTTTGAGAAAGGTGCGGAAGCACTTGCTGCTTCAAGTTCTAGAAAAAAGACTCAGAATTGTTGTTACAATTGTGAAAAATGTGGTCATTTGTCTAAAGATTGCAAATCCAAAGGCAAAGACAAAGGCTCTACAAAAGATAAGGGTAAAAGCAAGCATCATGAGGAAAGTAGTGATAGTGACTCAGGGAAGGACATTAAAGAGGGTGCTTGTGTGGTGGTGACTACACTGGCCATTAGGAAGGGAATGGGGTATAAGAGGGCCTCTTTATTTGTCATGGGATTAAAAATGAGATTAACGAATGAGCAAATGGGGGACTGCCATGCGGACTAAAATGGTGGGTGTAGTCGGCTCTAAAAGTGAGTGGTCAAACTTATAGACCTAGAGGTGGAGGAGTTTTTTCTTTACTAATAAAATAAGAAAATAAGAAAATTTGAATATTTTTTTATAAAGCTGGGGTAAAAACCCACTCTTTATCTCTCTAGAGTCTATTGACTCTCCCCACTTCCTCCCTAAAAGGGGGTCTTTCAAAAAACGTACTGACATTCTCTCTCCTCTATTACTCTCTCTAAGGAGGCTGCTACATCTACTCTCTCTCCCCTCTAGCTATGAGACCTACATCTCCCTCTTCAAGCCCACTTTTCCCTCCAAATACCTTTGCAGCAGTTTGAAACCTCCCTTCTCCATTGATCACTCAACCTCACCTTCACACCTCTACTGAAAGCTGTAGATCTACAACATTGGATACTTCTATGATATCTTCATCAACACCTCCCTTCTCCATTGATCACTCAGCTTCGCCTTCACACCTCTATGGAAAGCTGGAGATCTATAACACAATTGCTTCTGGAGTATCCTCATCGACACCTTCTTTGGTCCTTCTTCCTCATCTAGGTGTGAAGGTAAGGTTAATCACTCAATCTCACCTTCAAACCTCGACATGAAAGTATAGATCTGAAGCAGTAGCTGCTTCTTGAGTATTTTCATCAACACCTTCCTCGGTCCTTGTTCCTCATCTAGATCCGAAATGATCTCCCCTCACTCATCCATATCATTTGGAGATTTTGCATAGGAGCATTGTTGGGTAAGATTGTTAGGCTTCTTCAGCATATGTGTTGGTAAGAACAGTGAGCTTCATTCCTATTTTCAATGTTCTTGTATCTTTGCTCACTCACCATACTAGTTTTTATTTCCATCTTTCATGTAGAGATTTGTGGCAGTCTCATTGTTTGTCTTTGTATATATCTTCGCATTTCTCATTACCTTGCACTAATAAAAATCGTGTATATGAACTAATCTTCATTTTTGTCACCGTGTGTTACATTACTTTCATGGATTCTTTAGGTGCTCGTCAACGTGGGAGTTTTATTGACTCAATAAGCTGCAACAATATGCAAGACGATAGCGGTTCTTCGCTTGCTATCATGACTACAAATGATTTATGTGGGTGAAAATGTAGCCAAGTTCATGGAGTTTACACAAGGTGTCAAGCAAACATATGGCTTCTCAAACACATCATTGGAAAGAGAAGATAATGGGTTTCAAGCAAACTCAAGATGGCAAGCGTCTACAAAGGTACAACATGTGTATATAGCTTCTCTGTTGTGGTGCTTGACATGTCTTTGCCTTAACCTAGGTTTCTTGAAAAGTGTACATGTTATGCTTCTATTTAAATGTTTTGGATTGTACCATTTATGCTTTTACCTCTTAGGTTGCTTTAAGGTATGCATAATTTGGTGTGTTTTTCCTTCATATATTTTCCGTCTAACTTTGAAGAGTGGGAGCCAATGGAATCTTTTACAGGTGGCTTTGAAGCTATCCATGCGGACGTTGGCAAGTTTTTACATGCAGAGTGTTTATGTTGAGAAATTCTCTCACAAGAGAAATTCTTATATGGCCATGCTTATGCCACATCGAATGCTCTATTATTGGCAAAAATTGGTATGCAGTTACCAATCTGCAAATCAAGGCTTGTCAATGAAATTTCGAAGATGAAGCGAACAATGGGAGTAGGGGGGGGGGGGGGGGGGGGGGGGGCGCTCGACTCCAATATTTTTTTGACGAGCTTGTGGACCTTCAAATATCCCCCCACACTGATACTGTGCCTAGTAGCTGTGTCAATGATGACTGACATCTTTACAAATTTTGCGAGTACCTCAGTCCTTGAATAGTATTCCTTTTGTGTGAATAGAAAAATTGTAAGCTCAGGAGAAGAGAAGGGTTGTACTTGTAAGGACATCTCATTCCCAGGATATATCATTGTACAAGCTCAACCACAGGGCCTTATCTTAATGAATCTTTAATTCAATTTAGGTGTGATTATTTTGATATTTCATGAATTTATTAGTTTTTGGGTGTTTCAACTTTAAAGTAATTAAATCTTAGAGAATGGAATCCAAGAGTTGTATTATTGTGCAAGTACACAAGTTTAGTTCTCTATTTATCTTCTCCACAAAAAAATATTTTTAAACTCAATTTTTAGTAATCAAGTGAATTCTATAGTACTACATAGAGGCACACATATGTGAATATGATTGTTTTAAAGGACTTACACCATATAATTATCGATTGATTTTCTAAAGCATATGTATAAATCTGATAAGAATTTTTGATATTGCTTATTGAAATTTGTTAAAGGGCTTTCTAAGAAGGACTACAAGGTAAATGATCACAATGGCTTCATCGACTTGGGCATGAGGTGCATAGGTATCCAATTTCCTAATTGGGACATGGACCTAGCTTTGCTAGTGCTTGAGGACATAGAGAGAAATAAGAACAAAGGAAAGAGCATGAAGAGAGATAGGGAGGTTGAAGATATAAGTGAGCATGAAGAGGCCTCAATGAAACTTGCGCTCCGACATGACTCTAACCTGACGGACAACATAACTTAAGTACTAGATAAAGATGAGGTGACGGAGGAGGTTCCACACTTTCATCTACTCACTTTTTATGCAATGATGATAAAGGGTCATCAATTTCTTTTTGTCTCAACGACATTCCAAAGACTGTTGAATTTTAGTAGTGTAGGAAAATTCTTAACTATTTCACGATTCAGCCTTTAGTATGGAGCTTTGGGTATTATGGGATTCATGCTATTTAATTTTGTATATCATGTAAAGCCACTATGATGACGCTCCATTTCCTATTCTTCTTATTCAATGGTGGTGTGGGAGGAGGTAATTGTTGTTTCCATGCAAGGACATCATTCTTGTACTTTTTTCTTCACTCTCTACAAATGTTTGTTCCTCTATGGTTTGAGCCGTATTACACTTCCTCCTTTAAACTTTCTTTGGCATGTTCACTAAGGGTCTAGTCTTGTGTACATTCTTTGTAAGAAGTCTACTTATTTGAGAAAATGGAGTCATTTTAAAAAGGATTTGGAAGAATGTATTGCATTGGAGACTTGTTGGGTCCATCAAAGTATGAGCTTTTTTTGCACCACAATCAAGGTACAGACTATATTTTTGGAGAGAGAGAATGGATGCGAGGTCATGTTCCCGGGGTAGATTATGGCCAAATCACACCTATTTTGCACCAAAGAACCCGGCCGGGTGGTTTTTTGAACCCGAGGGGCTCGGATCGACCCCCATGCACCAAGTCCATTTCCACATCGTGGTGCACGGGGCTCGATCCGAGCCCCTCGGGTTTCAAAAAACCACCCGGCCGGGTTCTTTGGTGCAAAATAGGCGTGATTTGGCCATAATCTACCTCGGGAACATGACCTCACATAGAAACCGTTCTTTCACCCACAATCCGGCAAATATATTCTTACAAATGGGAATATTTTGGTGAGCCTTTTTGGTTTTTTGACGAGTTATTTTAGTTTATCGATGAGTGATTTTTCTCATGTACGATGGCTTCTCCTCATTATGGGGGTCTTACAAATGTGATTTTTAAAATAAGAATTACAAGGGTAAGTCAAGGTCCATAATTATTGCATTCCCATGTTCATCTTAAACGGAATAGTTAGTTAAATCGCAAGAATTTTCACTAAGTCATGAATGTAGGTAAAGTATTTCTTAAGTTGGCTCAATTTTTTTGAAAAGTACAAATGTGAAGCTTCTGCAATATGTCAATAAAGATTGATGGAATTCAATACTCATTTAAGCTCATCAATAAATTGCAAATATTGCATAAACTTCTTAGTCCTTTGAGATCAAATATGAGTCTTATCATGTTTTTAACATATTAAAACTATACTTCCATGAATATTTCATATTGTATACATAAGTTATGGTGAGATTACCAAAATCTACCATGACTTGCGTGGTCTAAGAAACTAACTTGATCTAAGGAACTTTTGTGCATATGTCCTAAAGTCCACCACCTCCCCCACCATTTTGAAATTTGGTCAAAGATTCATTAAGTTTTAAGTATTTACTATACTTCCATGAATATTTCATATTGTATACATAAGTTATGGTGAGATTACCAAAATCTACCATGACCTACGTGGTCTAAGACGCTAACTTGATCCAAGGAACTTTTGTGCATATGTACTAAAGTCCACCACCTCCCCACTATTCTAAAATTTGTTCAAAGATTCATTAAGTTTTAAGTACTTACTTAAACTTCCAAATAAAAGGCCCTCCTATATCCCATTCTCTTCCTAATTTCTATTAAGATTGATTATACTATTAGCAGCTATATGTTTCATGTTCACATTTTTGATTGAGATGCCCTTTGTTTAGAAATATGAATAACGATCTTTCCTTTGTTTTATGGTGCCTTGTGACCATCCTTTCACCAGCCACTATTGATATCCAATTATGTACAAGAATGCATCAACTACAAAAGTTATTGGCTAACTTGATTTTCGGCACAAATTTTTGTGGGGCCTAGAAAATGAGAGAAACAATAGTATTTCAAGACAAGTGCACATAGTTAACAACTATTTGAATGACAACATAAAGTAACTTCAAAACAATGACAAAGTTTAGTGCAAGTAAAGAGATGACACAATAACATGGTAAAGATTGTATTGCCTTAATCAATTACATGAGCCCACTCGCTTATGCATATGAGTGGTGTACTTAAATGTTTTGTACATGGAAAATAGAGCTAGGCTCATTCTCACACTACCACTCTGTTGCTCCACCTTTTGGCTCCTTAATCTTGCCTTCCATTTGCAACACCTTTCTTTGCAGCTATGAATATAGCAAACACTTTCAGTTGATTCCTGGTTGTTGAGATTTGGTTCCACACTTGAATGTTCATCTTTGCTTGGTCGGTTCTTGGTCTGCAATTGAGCCACAAAGTGACTGATTATATCTCGCTAGGGTTTGACTTTTCAAATATTGCAGGCAAGCATGAAATTCCACGTTATTAACTTTTGCGCTACACCTTCTGCAGATCAAAAGTAAACACATGGATCTACAATATTAGAATCTAAATACAATGTGAGTTTCTTAAA